>NC_083434.1:31717011-32020011 GCF_020745735.1 Hemiscyllium ocellatum | reverse complement strand
AATTTGATTAGCTACCTGTACCTCTGTCTAATGCACCTCTGGCAGCCAGTAAGAATGGGTGATTTTACTGGTCAGTAAGAACATGTGTGCGCAGTGAGTGCAATGCCCCACCATCACTTCTGCTCCCCCCACGCTACCACCGCCACCACCATGCACACACACACATAGACACACACACAGACACCCCCACACCACTCCCCCTCCCAGTTTAAAGCTGCTATAGGATGTTCTCCATGGCAAGCATTTTCTTCATTTTAGGGGACTACAAGCCAAATCTCTGCTATTACTTCAGGCTTGCTAATATTGTACTTATGGGTCTAGAAATTGTATTGAAACTAGCCTGGGATATGATCTTGTTGCATTGTGCCTGAATGAGCAATGAGTTCACATGTACTGCTCACCATATTGGCTTTAAAGGCATCTGTTTCATGCCTTTAGAACAAGTGTAGCATGATCCTGCTTCTAGGCCATGTTTATTAATCCTTTACCCACAGTTTCAATCAAGTATCCCACTGCTCAGTTTATCCAGGGCACTCCAGTATTTCTAGAAGCTGGATTCCAGCACCGCTGAATCCTGGAAGGAAATATCCAAGCTTTTGTGCTAACCCCTAAACCTGACTTTTTGGAATTATCCTGGATTTTCTCTGAAATCTATTTGATCTGAATGTTTTTAGAGGATACATTTTCTCAACTGCATATTATTTTGCAAGTGAGACAATTGAATTAAAAAGCGCTAAACCTAAACAGAAGTTGTACTTATATTTCAATGTGAGTAATTTATTTGGGGTAATAAATAAAACTCTACGATATGAAGTAGCTGCATAGCCCAGTTTCAAATAAAGGTTAAGTGAGATAAACATAAGAAATGTTCTGTCTGTATTTGTGGAGAACACAGACCTGGTAATGCTCTAAGTTTGAGCTTGCATCACATGGAAGAAATGGCAGGAGATCCAGAATTATAGAGTCATAGAGTCATATAGCACAGCAACAGACCGTTCGGTCCAACTCATCCATGCTGACCATAATCCCAAACTATACTAGTGCCACCTGCCTGTGTTTGGCCCATATCCCTCCAAGCATCTCCAAGCATATCATATTCATCTTCTTATCCAAAAACCTTTTAAACACTTTTATCTGTGCCCACATCTACCAGTTCGCTTTTCATTCCACACATGAACCACTGTATAAAAAAAAGTCCCTCATGTCTTTTTTAAACCTTTCTCCTCTCACCTTCAAAACATGTCCCCTGGTCTTGAAATCCCTCACCCGAGGGAAAAGACACCTGTCATTCACCTTATCAATATCCTCATATTTTAGAAACCTCTATTAGGTTACCCCTCAACCTCCTAAACTCCATGAAAGAGGTGCCAGCCTGCCCAGATTTCCCTTATAACTCAAACACACCATTTCTGGCAATATTTTGGTAAATCTCTTCAGAACCCTCTCCAGTTTAATAGTAACTTTCCTATAACAGGATGACCAGGAATGGACACAGTATTTTTAAGAGGCCTTACCAACATCCTGTACACCCTCAACATGACGTCCGAACTCCTATACTCAATGGTTTGAGCAACAAAGCCAAGCATGCTCAATGTCTTCTTAGCCATCCTGCTTATGTGACATAAACTTCAAAGAATTATGTAACTGAACCCCAATGTCTTTTTTAAAGAATTTATTCATAGGATCAGACCATTGCTGACTGGGCCAACGTTTATTACCCATCCCCAATTAAGACTAAACCACATTGCTGTGGAGGTCTGGAGTCACATGTAGACCGGGTTAGGATGGCATCTTCCTTCCTGATAGGGCATTCATAAACCATCAATCAATAATGGATTCAATGGTCATCATTAGACTTTTAATTCTAGATTTTTAAAAATTAAATTCAAATATCATCTATTGCCGTGGCAGGATTCAAACCCAAGTCCGCAGGACATTATCTGGGTTACCAGCCTAGTGATAATACCACTGAGCTATCAGCTCCCTATTTCAGGCAAACGTGAGGACTGCAGATGTTGGAGATCAGGCTCTGACCTCTCTATTTCACTCTATAATATTCCCCAAGGCCATACCTTTAATTGTCCAAGTCCTCCCCTTTCTTTATTTACCAAAATGCAATAATTATTAAGGAATGGATCAAATTTTGAAAAGGCACATCTTTGCAGGAGAACTGGGAAACAGATGTTGGTTAAGGGGCTCCATGAGACCAAAGGAGATATAGTAAGAGAAGGCAAAGATATTTACAAGATACAGGGAACAAACAAGTAGCAAAAGCAAATGAGGGAAAAGTAAATCAGGTAGGAATAGAAACATGAAATCTGTCAAAGTGAAACAGATTTCAGTGGCTTGGAGACAGGAGAAAAATAAGTCAATGGTATTCTATTGAATTGCTTCCATCACAGTTTTCGACTGGCACAGTGGAGGTGAGGGCTGAGTGAGGAAAATCATCCAGCAGGTAAACAGTATACGAATAATATTCAATGATGGGCTGGACCTGAACAGTTCCTCTAATGTTTCTTGTGAACAATCTATTCAGAGATGTTATTATACACCTTCAGGCTTAAACTCAGGCCCCTTGGCCTCTGAGTTAGGGACACTGTCAGTGCACCATGACTTCCCTCTGGTTTATGTGCAATGTTAGCCAACTTAATGCTGACCAGCCTGCTGTGTGCTTCAGATATAATAAAATTGAGATGATGCAAGTAATTTGAGATTAATTTCATTTAGTCTTTCAGATAAAATTCCCATCAATTTCTGACTGCCTGTGAGTGCCAGATTTTCAATACACTTTTATAATTCTTTTAGATTCCTTTCAAAATGAATATAGTAATACTGATGTTGAATCATTAGCATTCACCAATATCCATTTCATTGCACCTTCAACCAATTAGCTAATAAAAACCTAGAGACATGACAAAAATAGGTTAATGGTATTCTATTGAATTCTTTCCATCACAGGTTTTTTGTTGGCAAAGTGGAGGTGAGGGCTGAACCAACAGGTACTTGCCAGTGATGATCCTGTGGTATTACAGCTAGACCAGTGATCTAGAGACCCAGGTAATGTTCTCGGGAGTTGGATTTGAATCTTACCATGATAGATGGTGAAATTTGAATCCAATTTAAAAATCTCGAGTTAAAACTCTAATACGGACCATGAAACCATTGTTGATTGTCAGGGAAAAAGAAACCCATTTGGTTCATGAATGTCCTTTAGGGAAGGAAGTTGCTGTCTAACCTGGTCTGGTCTGGCCGGACTGATATGTGACAGCAATGTGGTTGATGTTTAACTACCCTCTGGGTAAGAAGTGGTGGCCTTGCCTGTGATACCCACATCCCATGAATGACTAAAGTAAAATGAAAATGTTTTGATCAAATAAATATTCAACTTAGCATTTAAATTAAATAAGTACAGTTGTGATTTTAAGGAGTTGTTTCTACGACTCACTTAAGTCCCTCTTTTGCCAGACACAAAAACTGAAAGCTATAACATTAAATCTCAGATGGTATTCATCCAGTTCCTTACAGTAAGACACCATTCAGTAGCAAGTTTAATCAAACTAGACTAATGTGTGCCTCAAGAGAAGAAATGAACCACTTGATTTTGTAGTCCATGGAAAATGAACAGTAAATGTAAGATCTCAAATTGCAGAAATCACCTCACATTTACTGGAGGAAAACCAATGTGTTTTATTAGCCATAAAACAAGGGCTTCCTTAAACAAAAGAGAATAATTTGACATAAGTAGACATTGCACCAATATTTTCAAGGCATTTCAAAAAATACCTTTCAAAGCCAGAAAACAATGCAGTAGAAAACAAATGGTGGCATAATTAAAACTATTACCACGGACGTGTAATTCAGGGGAGAAAAAGTCTGGAGTTATGCTACAACAATTCTGGAATTAAAAACCAGAAAGTGCTGGAGAAACTCAGCAGGTCTGGCAACATCTGTGGAGGTAGAGAGAAGATAATATTAACAGTCCAGTGCAACTCTTTTGTGGATCTTTTCTCAGTAGGTAGCACTCACTCCTCCCGACTCAGAAAGTTGTAGATTCAAGTTCCATTCCATAAACCTGTGAACATAATCACGGCTGCAACTTCAGTCCAGTACTGAGCCAGCACATGTTTCACTTAAGATATTAAAAAATGTACTATCCAGTCTCTCAGGTTACTACAAAATATCCCATGACACTGTTTGAAGAAGAGCAGAGGAATTCTTCTCTAAATATTACTCAACTAAATTCACTGCAACAGATAATCTGGTCATTATCACACTGTCGCACATGGGATCTTGTGGACAATTTGGCATTATATTCACTGCTGTAAATAATTTCAAAATCATTTTGTTGGCTGTTAAGTGCTTTGGCACCATTTCTATTTTAAAAAATGGTCAAGTTCTGAGCTTGTGAAAGGGCTCAACAAATAAATAAGATTAACAAAGATACATTTTTTGTCCATTGTAGTTGTTTGTGAGGTTTTCATAGAATGATAGGGATCCCTCCAATGTGGAAACAGGCCATTCAGCACAAGTCCACAATGACTCTCCAAAAAGCATCCCAGACCTACTCCTCTACTTCCCATGGCCAATTCACCTAACCAGCATTCTTTTGGTTTGTAGGAGGAAACCCATACAGACACAAGGCAAATGTGCAAACTCAACATCGTCAGCCAGCTAAGGCTGGAATTGAATCTAGGCCCCTGGTCCTGTGAGACAGCAGTGCTAACCACTGAGCCACCATTTCTCTACAACACTGCAGTTTATGTACTAATGCTGCTTGGATAATGGCAGCAAGAAAAGCATTTCAGAGTTTTAACTAAGGACCAATGGCAAAAGGTTATTTGGATCCCAATCAGGACAATATGCTGTTTGGAGGAAAATATGTAGGTCATGACATTCCCTTGATCTTGCTGCTTTTGACCTTGATAGTACAATGCATTAATATTGGAAGTGTGACAGAGAAACTGTTGAAGTAAAATGTTCTGAAATAAAAGCAAAAAAGCGCTGAGGAAACTCAGCAGATCTGGCAGCAACTGTGGAGACAGAAACTGAGTTAACATTTCAAGTCCAATATGATCATCTTTAGAACTTTCTGTCACTGCAGTTGCTGGCAGATGTGGCTCTCCAGCTGAAATTCTCTAGCACTTCAGTTTTCAGATCTCCAGCATCCACAGAACTTGTATTTTAGCTAAGTAAAATATTCTGTTCTGAATGACAATAAACCTCTTGAGTATTGTGACATTGACACCTCAACAAGCTGAATAGAAAATATAACATTAAACATCTCACTCAAGTGCTGTAGATCTTGGAGTGGGTTTCAGGGGTCCAGAGGTCAAGTTTTCCATCACAGAGATTCCAGCCGTGGCTCTTCATTTGTCATCATGTTATTTACATGGCTCTTAGCAAATACATTTTGGTCAATAGTAACTGTCAGGATAGTGATGATAAGTGATTCAGAGGCAGGCACACCGTGAGCTGAGGGAAAGGCAGTTGGAACCTTTTGTGTTCGCAATGGTCATTGTTTCATATTTGTGCGTTACTAACATTACCTGCTACTTGTCAGCCCAAGCATGAATGTTGCTCATATTCTGCACATGAGCTGTATGAGGAACAGTGAATACAACTGAACACTGCAGAAGTGTTCTGGATATTCTGGACAATATCCCGGCTTGGGCTTACAAGTGACATGTAGCATTCATGTCAAACATTGTCAGACAATGTCCCTCCAACAAGAAGAGAATCCTATCATCATCCTTTAACATTTAATGGAATTGCCATCATTTAATTCCCTACAGTCAGCCTCTGTTGGGTTATCATTGACAAGAAACTCAACTGGAAGAGGCATGTAAGCACTGCTGCTTCAACAGCAGGTAAGAGGCTAGGAATCCTGCAATGCATAACTCAACTCCTACATCTTACATATTTGTTCACCATCTACAAGGTACAAGTCAGGAGTGTGTTAGAATACTCCACACTCCTATGGATGAGTCTAACTCTAACAACACTCAAGATGCTTGACACCATCATGATTAGAGCAGCCCATTTGATTGGCATCACATTTACAAATATTCCTCCCTTCATCACCACCGTGTAGGTGTCACACAGTTCTGCTACTATAAGATACGCAGCAGAAATTCATTAAAGATCTTCAGACAGCACCTACTAAATTCATAAACAATGCTGTCTGGAAGAACAAGGGCAGCAGATACATGACTTGAAAATATATTACTGTTCCTTTTGTGTCGCTGGGTCAAATCCTGGAACTCCCAATGTAACAGTACCATGTATATACCTACACCAAATAGGCATCAGCAGTTCAAGAAGGCAGCTCACTACCACCTTCTCAAGGACATTTCGTGATGGAAAATAAATGATGGCTAAACCAGCAAAGCCCACATACCGGGAATGAATCTTTAAAAAGTCACCAGTTAACAGTTCAACTTCTGAAGGTAATCAGAATTAGAATTCAATTTGGATCCTACAGTCATGTGCACTCAAGTAGAGGAATACAAGAGCGCAGTGAAAAGTGTACGATGTCACCATTCCCAGCACCATCTTAGTTTCAAAGATACCTAGGTACAAAATCTTAGGTACAAAGTAGAGAAAAAAACAATAAAGTTAAAATTTCAACACTACAGACCTTATAAAGTAGAAAAATAAAGAATTAAAGTTACAAGTTCAACATTAAAGTCCATCTTAAGTGTTTAGCTATGCTGGCCTCACAACCACCACAAGGGTTCGATCTCTGCACTGGGCTCCATTGCAATGAGTTCACTCTCTTCACAATGACTCGATCTCCCCTGTGGTCAATGTTGGCCCAGATGCTGGGAGACCACGTGCTGCCTGCTCATGCCACCCCATCAGGCTCCCTGTTCTCACCACCACATTAGGCTTCCTACTCTTAATATCACTGCAGATGCTGGGGGAACCTCTCCCACCGCCACGCTGGCTCAATCTCCTCCACGCTGCACAAAAGTTAAGTCGATTAATGTAAGAGAAAAAGAGCAGTGAGAAAGGGAAAAAAAATAGAAACAAAGAGAGCAGATGAGCCCCAGGCTGGAGCCTGCACGCTGGAGAAAAGGAGACAACCGAAGATGGTTGCATCATGAACCCACTGCCTGAGAAATCCTGGTGCTACAATTAGCTCCTGACATACACAGCCACGTACTTGTGTGTCAGGTATGATCCAATAATTCAAGAGATTGGCTTTTCCTCAAAGTCTCTTTGATAATTGCACGGGAGCACAGTGGTTAGCACTGCTGCCTCACAGCGCCAGAGACCCAAGTTCAATTCCTGCCTTGGGCAACTGTCTGTGTGGAGTTTGCACATTCTCCCCGTGTCTGCGTGGGTGTCCTCTGGGTGC
The DNA here is from genome assembly GCF_020745735.1 of Hemiscyllium ocellatum. NCBI lineage: Eukaryota > Metazoa > Chordata > Chondrichthyes > Orectolobiformes > Hemiscylliidae > Hemiscyllium > Hemiscyllium ocellatum. Next base: position 32,012,651 of record NC_083434.1, on the reverse strand, counting down.
TCCAGTTTCCTCCCACATCCAAAGCCATACAGGTCAGGTGAATTGGCCAGGCTAAATTGCTTGTAGTGTTAGGTGAAGGGGTAAATGTAGGCGAATGGGTCTGGGTGGGTTGCTCTTCAGAGGGTTGGTGTGGACTTGTTGGGCCGAAGGTCCTGTTTCCACACTGTAAGTAATCTAATCTAATCGGCTAAGCTTCAAATTACTTGTACACCGAGATCAATTATACTCCCTCTTTCCCTTATGTCCATGAAACAAGGGTGTAACAATGTCTGGAACTGATAGGACCTCATGGAGTCTAAAATGAATGAGGGTGGGCAACTTAATGGTGAATGGATGTCACTTGATTACATTACTGACAAGTGCTGAGAAACTCAAAAGGTTCTGCCATTAATTATTATCATAGTGCAAATAGACAATGGAAAGTTATAATAGATTGAAAGAATACTGATATGATATACATTGGCAAAAGGTATGCAAGCAGCTTCATTTGTGATCTGATGTGTCTCCACTTTTAAGGGGTGTAACTTAAACTACTGTCAACTCAACAGAGTATGTTGAATTGGTCTATGAATTATGAAGATTTTTGATTTTTTTTAAAGTACACTGTTCATAAAATTTGTCAAAGAGGAAACATGATTTTGAGGATTTGACTGAAAAATATTCAAGCCTCAACCTCTCTTTATCCAGCTGAAGGAAAAGAAAACTGGAGTAAAACTGAAACAATAATCAAAAATCTTATCATTTTGGAAAAGATCCTGTCGTTCTGTAGCAATCCTATACACATTTTACCAAATTCAAATGCAACAAGATCTGGACAATATCCAGCTTGGGCTGACAGATGGCGAATACCATTCACATCACACAAATGCCAGGCTGTGACCATCACCAATAACAGACAATGTGCCCACATTCCCTTGACATATGGTGTTACTATCACTGAATCCCCCACTATAAATTTCCATGGGTTACCATTGACCAGAAACTCAACTGATCTTACCACATATATACATTCGCTACAATAGCAGATCAGAGGCAAGGAATACTGCAGCTAGTAACTCACCTCCTGACTCCCCAAAGCCTGTCCATCATCTACAAGGCATAAGTCAGGAGTGTGATTGAATACTCCTCATTAGCCTGGATGGATGCAGCTCCAACAACGCTCAAGAAGCATGACATCATCCAGGAGAAAGCAGCCTGCTTGATTGGCACTTCATCTACACGCATCTACTCCCTCTATGACTGATCCTCAGTAATAGCAGTGTTTACTGTCTACAAACTGCACTGCATAAATTCACCCAACATCATCAAACCAACTTTCCACACCCACAGCCACTTCAATCTAGAAGGATAAGGACAGCAGATACATGGGACCACAATCACCTTCAAGTTCCCTTCCAATCTACCCATCATCCTGACTTGGAAATGCATCGCCATTCCTTCACTGTTGCTGGGTCAAAATTCTGGAACTCCCACCCTAGTGGCTTTGTGGTCAACCCACAGCGGGTGGACTGCAGCAGTTCAAGAAGGCAGTTCACCCCCACTTTCTCAAGGACAACCGGAGACGGGCAATAACTGTTGGCCACCCCACATCCCACAGAGTGAATAGAAAGAACTTTTATCTGGGATCACACCTCTCTCCAGCCATGAGATATCATGTCTCAGTAAAACTATTGAAATTCAGGAGAGCCTAATTAGTTAAAGCCTTCATGTTTTGATATTTGTGTAGGAACAGAGCTTTAATAGCATGTTCTGGAGTGGGACTTCATTTTAAGTAAAATTGTCACAAACAGGAGAAATCATTGCTACTGCAGTTAAAAACTTCAGACTGGGCTAGGAAGAAGAATTAACAGCTACATAAAGGAGCTTAAGTAAACTAGTGAAAAATTAGAGGGTGCGTAAGACTGCACCATTGCAGTCAAACATTAGCCCAGGACCAATGAAGTCAGTGATCATTAAATCTAATGCAACTCAGAGCCAATTTAATTTGAAAAGGTCCTGGAAGAAACTCAAATTACTATAAAAAGCTGCCAAAATTCTGCAGGTTACACAACAGAATTTACAATTCTTGATTCAAAAGCATGGGTGTCCTGGCTATAATTACTTTACTCCAACAAGTTTTCAGCCATGTCTAACAGACCTCAATATTTCTGAAGCAGATATTAGTCATTAGCATTAAACTTACAACAGGCAATGAAAACCTCCATAGACTGAGGCTTATCATTTCTGTCTGGCAGCCATCTTTAAAAATCCAGATAAAATAATGGTCAACACTTGAAGATCAATCACAAATGAAGCTTCAATTTCACGACACACTATCTACAATTCATGTTTTTCAGACAATAACCAACAAAGACCATTGGCCAGAAGGTAGATGAAGAGATTAACGATGTGATTGTTACTTCATGGCAACAGGGTTAGCTGAGTAATAATTGAATTTGTGATAGGATGTATCACAATGGAAGTGTTCCAAAAATAATGTCTTGGACCAACCCATGTGGAAAGACTACAGCAAAACAAATGCAAGTACAAAACCAAAATAATGAGTAGACATAGTCTAGATTATGTATAATTTGTCCACCATTGACACAAAGCAAAACTATTAAGCAATGCGGACTTTGCAGCCTCATACACACACCATGAAAATGCCAGATCATGACATACAGCACCAGAGACACTGGAAATTCAAATAAAGAAAGCAAAGGACGAAAATGAATTCAAGATCATGGTCACAGAGGTATGGTAGTCCAAATAACAAAAATCACTTACCAAACAGTTTAAAGTAAGGATTCATAAATATCTAGTCAAGACATACAGGCAGTGATAAAAGACCAGACTATAGACACCCCAAATAAGCTGACATTAGGCAAAATGAACTTCAAAGAATGCATTGTAGAGTGACCTTTGCCACCATCCAGACTGTTTGTCCATAGACATAGGGACTGCATAACCTAAGTGCAAACCTGGATACTGCACAGATGCAAACATCCTTTCACTTAGCACACTGAATGAAGCTAGCCACAGAAATTACAAGGGATGGCTCGATCAGCCAATGCTGCACTCACCGTGTTCTGCAAATGGAAAATGGGGTGGGGAGGTTCCCAACCTTTTAGCATCCTTTACCTTGTACTTTTATATAAATGATACAAACCACAATTATGAACCAATTTCCATTCAGTATGGTTACTCTTTCTTAACAAATCAACATAATGGCAATATATATATATCCACAAACCCCAGTTTATCAGTAGATCCTATGTATAAGATTCATTATTGGGCAATCACTCACCAATGAATCCTACTGTGAGTTTTCTCATGATTGACCAGGGCACTTTTCTCGCTGCTGCCATGATGTCCTTGAAGGTTGCATTTTCTCTTTGGCTTAACTCAATGCAAATCCAATATGTAATGGATGAGATTGAATGCAGACAAACGTAAAGTATTGCATATTGGAAAGAAGGAAAAATGTGTGTCATAAAATCCCTACAGTATGGAAGCAGGCCATTCAGCCCATCAAGTCTAAACCAACCCTTTGAACAGTATCCCATCCAGACTCACTCCTTACCTTATCTCTGTAACCCTGCATTCTCCATGGCTAATTCATCAAACCTACATATTCATAGACAATATAGGAAATTAAACATCTAACCTGTACATTTTTGGACTGTGGGAGGAAACCGGAGCCCAGTGGAAACCCATGCAGACACGGGGAGAATGTGCAAACTTCACACAGGCAGTCACCTAAAGCTGGTGCTGTGAGGTTGCAGTTCTAACCACTGAGCCATCATGCCAGTATAACCCAGATCGTGGGTTATTTAATTGGTTCAACACTTAAGGTGTTGCAGCCAAACAATCCACAAAGTTAATAAAATGTTTTACCACATTGCCAAAACAATAAAGACTGGACAGAAGAAAGCTTGAACAAATGGTTCATTTGTACTGTATCTAGAATACTGCGTCTATTTAAAAGGGGCACATTTCAAAGGATAAAGGCAGTGCAAAGAATAGCTATGAAGATGATTCCTGGTGTAAAAGATTGGAGTTTTCAAGAGAGATTGAAGAAAAGTGGCTTCTTATATTGAAAAGGTAGCCTCTGAAGAGGCAACTTATGGAGATGAATCAATGGCATGGAATTGTTTAATCCAGAATACTGCTTTTTGGATTGACCTGACAAATTGTGATAATTTTAATGATGATTGTGAGCAAACGGATGTCTATAAACAGCCTGATCAGGCTGTGGGTGCCTTTGGTCAAAACTGACAAGGAGCAGGACATTGTCTCTTCAGATTCACCTGGCATCATCATTGAGGGGCTTCAATGATATCAGAGCCAAGTAGTAGTGAATAGCTCTTCTCCCCCAGTGACAAGCTTTGAGGCGCCCTGGACCCTCAAACGCACAAGGTCGATCAGAGTTCTTCAGGATGTAAAAGCCATGGCAGCTGCCAGGATTGTGGGTACATGCCTCTGAGCTCGTGGTAATGGTGATCGCAGGTCACATTGCTTTAGGTTCCATACATTAGGTTCAATATTTTGAGCTCAGTAATTCCTTTAGTGCAACATCTTTACAATCAGCTGAGCATACTAAGCATTTGATGCTCAAAACATTGTACCAAGATCCACAAGTCATTTCAGTGGCCAGCAACTCATGAGTTACCGGGTCTGCTTCGTGTACTTTACAACAATGTCACTGGAATTTAGTGACGCCCATACGGTCAATGAAAAGTGATCATGGTGTTTTGCAACAAATCAGATTTGAATGCTTCTTTCTGAGGCTTTCAATTTTATGTTGCAATTTAATCTCAAAAAAAATTGAGATTTAAAGGTTTACCATGTGGATAAATATTTAGTGTGTGTGTGTGTGTGTGTGTGCAATTGTACATGGCATATATATAATTGCAATTGTCCTCCTCTATATAGATTACAGGAAATTTGAAAGCAAATAGGGTTTGAGTATTTTTCAGTGGCCTTTAAGAACTCTTGCCATCTGGCACATTGTATACTTGAAGTGAATCAGCTAGACATATTTCATATTTTTACAAATGATTCATCTATGTCCAAACTAGCAATTGCATCATTAAAATAAAACTTGTTTGTCTTATCTGCAAAGGAGGAAACTGACTCAGATGACTTTTATGATGCTGGCAGGCTAAAATCAGCCCACACTGAAGAACCATTATTTGATTTTAAAAAAAGAGGGATTTTTCTATTGCCATTTTTCCATTATATGACAATGGGCTGCCTCACAACACATCCAAGAGCCATTCAAGATGCACAAAGGAAAATTTCGACCACAGGAGTTGGCAAACTTTTATCCAAAGTTTCCCCGTTTAGAGCTGAAGCTGCAGAAGCTGTCGCTTGAAGACTTGAGAATCTGATTTATTCACATTATTTCCACCTGCAACAGAGAAATTAGATTCTCGTGTCAAACCACATCAAGCAGCAAACTGCAGCTGTTACTCAAAGTTGCTGGGTGCACTGGCAAATATCCAGACAGTTGAACTGCAGCAGATCAAAAAGGCAGCTCACCACCACCTTCTTGAGGATAACTAGGAATGGGCAGTAAAATGCTGCCTAATTAATGATGCCCTAATCACAACAGTGAGTGAAAATAACCTCGATGTTGTTAGTCAACGACTCTGGTCTGACTAGTGAGGGCAGAACTGAACACTTCAAATGTTAATCCTGAAGTGGTTCCTAAAATAGATACTATGTACTGCAAAAAAACAACAGAAATTGCTGGAAAAACTCAGCGGGTGTGGCAGCAACCATGGCAAAAACGTAGAGTCAACATTTTGGTCCAGTGACCCTACTTCGGAAGGAAATCATAGTCCTTCTATATACTCTTGAGTCACCCAGAAGCTGTTTCTCAATTCCAGTTATTCTGTCTTCAGGAGGTGACACAGAGGCTGAGCACTTATTGGGAGTCTGATAACAGCAAGTGAATAAATGAATACATCACTTTTGCTAGATCCATGCCAATTAACAATGTGCGTACATTGCTCTTGGTTGTGTTGCCACTCTCATCCTGGCTTCCAAACAAATATACAAGTATTAGCTCACCTACCATCACACCACTTTCATGACCTTTGAGAAGATTTGAAGCTCAGGTTGATGTTCTGGATGTAGGTTTGCTCACTGAGCTGGAAGGTTTGTTTTCAAACGTTTCGTCACCATACAAGGTAACATCTTCAGTGTGCGTCCGAGTGTATTAAAAAAGAACAGGTACCCAATGAACATAGTCCACCGATTTCTGAGCAACAAACCCAAAGAAGCAGACAAAATACGCCCAGAAACCCTAGCCATTCTCCCCTACATCAAAGACATCTCAAAAATGACTGTCAGACTACTCAGACCCCTTGACATCATGGTAGTCCACAAACCCACCAACACACTAAAACAGCAACTAATGAATTGAAAGACCCTATATAGACAACAAGCAAAACTAATGCCATATATAAAATACCTTGCTAAAACTGTAACAAACACTATATTGGACAAACAGGCAGAAAACTAGCCTCGAGGATACATCAACTAGCCACAAAACGACATGACCCACTCTCACTAGTATCCTTACATACAGATAAGGAAGAACACCTTAGAGGGCGGCACGGTGGCACGAGGGCGGCACGGTGGCACAGTGGTTAGCACTGCTGCCTCACAGCGCCTGAAGACCCGGGTTCAATTCCCGACTCAGGCGACTGACTGTGTGGAGTTTGCACGTTCTCCCCGTGTCTGCGTGGGTTTCCTCCGGGTGCTCCGGTTTCCTCCCACAGTCCAAAGATGTGCGGGTCAGGTGAATTGGCCATGCTAAATTGCCCGTAGTGTTAGGTAAGGGGTAATGTAGGGGTATGGGTGGGTTTCGCTTCGGCGGGTTGGTGTGGACTTGTTGGGCCGAAGGGCCTGTTTCCACACTGTAAGTCTAATCTAAAAACCACTTCAACTGGGACAACACATTCATCCTAGGACAAGCCAAACAAAGCTGCACATGAAAATTCTGAGAAGCGTGGCATTCCAACCGGAACTCTATCAACAAACACATTGACTTGGATCCCATCTACCACCCCCTGAGAAAAATAACAGGAAATGACATCATAGGAAATGATGTCATCACAGGAATTGACATCACCAACCCAAGGAAACTCAAACATATAAATAGAAAGGGGGCTAAACCACTCGTACTTCATTCGGAGGCCCACGGAAGATGTTACCTAGTAAGGTGACGAAGCACCTGAAAACGAACCTTCCAGCTCAGCGAGCAAACCGACATCCAGACACCACTTTAATGCCACAGTATAAGTCAGCAATTTAGCTGGGATGCCCCCATCTGGGGCTGTTTTGTTTACCAGTTCTCTGTTTGATTTTACTCCATACCAGCCAGTTCTGGGCTCCTCATCAATGTATCTTCTACTATTTACTCAACTGTTATCTTTTTATCTGCTACAGTTGCAAACTACTTCTGAGCTAAATGTTCTTCATTGTAATCACTACTTCCACCTTCCAACCAGCCACCCAGCCAACTGAGCTTGACCAGTCCCAATTGATGAATTTGACTCCACTATCAGAACTGAGGTATGCGAATAAATATGTGACCCCTATTACACATTGTTTTCCTCCCCTTGTAGTTCAAGAAACAACTTGTTTCTTTCAAGATTCCACTAGTGCCCCATCTCAAAAATAAACATTCTCACAGGTATATTGATATCAATGTTCAATCTGGCACCAGTTATTGAGGTCTGGCGATCCTTCTGACTATGAGAAAGTGAGGTTAGCAGATGCTGAAGATCAGAGTTAAAAAGTGTAGATGAAGAGCTTATGCTCAAAACATCGACTCTTCTGCTCCTCGGATGCTGCCTGACTGGCAGTGGTTTTCCAGTGCGACACATTTTGACCCTTCTGACTATGTCAATTATTGTGGTGAAATAATCATTCTCAAGTCTGCAGGATTTACGAATGCAACGAGTTAATGTGAGTATATTGCAAGGGAGTAGGTCTCAGTCACCTGAAAGTCTCACTGAACTAGACAAAGTTTGCAGCACATATATATAATACTTTAGTTCCTGTTCCACATGACAATGTTTCACAATTTCATGATTCATTGATCATCCCATTTTAACATGCTGGACATTCTGTTCTGCACAAACAACAAGTAAAATCTAATGTTGTCATCCTCTATTGTTCCCCTAGAAATACTGACTAGAAATAACATTTCAGTAGACCGATTGTCACTTCAGGATGACATGTCTTAAGAATCCCTACAGTGCAGAAAGTGGCCATTTGGCCCATCATGTCTGCATCAACGCTCCAAACAGCATCTCACCCAAACCGTTCCCATAACCTACTATTACTATGACCAATCCACCTAAACTGTGCACCTTTGTGGACTGTGAGAGGAAACTGAAGCACCAAATAGAAATCCACACAGGGAGAACACGCAAACTCCACACAAGGCTAGAATTAAACATGGGTCCCTGGCACAGTGAGGCAACAGTGCTAACTAGTGTACCACCGTGCCACCCTGAATGTTAATTCATTTTGTAAAAACAGGTTTGGTTTGTCCAATGCATTTTTTGGATTTCAAAAGTGCTTTCAACAATGGATGTTATTGTGCTGCTTAGATAGCTGAGTTGTTTAATGTGTTTTAACTTGCTTCCAGTTACCATGCAGTTTGCATACTAGAATGTCCTTTTTCTTTGTCAATACCAGGGTACATTTTCTTATGGTTGAGTGTAAGCCCACATTTATCACTCACCTTTATGACCGTGTCATTACATATTTGCAAGTCTTTTTCACTTAAATGCAGGGTATTGACATTTAAATGTTAACGGCTGTCACGCCTGCTTTTAGACCATCCAGCCCTTCAGTCCTCTGAGAATACAATTACTGTAGAAGGGGATATAGTCTAGTGTCTGAGCATCTATTATGATCACTTTCCAAAACACTGAGTTGAGTCATCACTACCCAATTCCAGTAAATGTTCCTGAGGAGTTGATGATGTTATTCTGCCAATATTGAGTTTCCAACATTTTCATGTCATTGCTGCATTGGAACTTATCAATACTTTATTTTAATTATTAAAATAACGATAGAGGGCATTTTGCATTTCAATGGCTTTTCTGTCTAAGTTTTTGAAAGACAGTTTGCATTTCATGTTCCCTTTAATTTCTTCAAAGCCACACTAAGTGTCTGAATTTTCTGATGCCAAATCAAGACATTAAGTGGACAATTGATAAATGAATTAACCAACAGAGGGTAGGACAGTTGCCAAGTGGTACATTACCAATGTAGCATGCATTATTGCTACAAATCTGCTGGAAGGTGTGCACTATCCTATGGCTCCAGAATAGATCTATTTACAAATTTAGTTGATTCAATCACCAAAATGATCAATTGCTTCTTTTTAGCGCTGCTAACCAGGCTTCATTGATGAATTAAAAAATAATCAATTTATCATACAACCAATTTATTGTTAAAATATAGAAAATACTGGTCAAGATCTAAGTTTTGACCCAGAATTATAACTGTACCTCTTTAATTCCAAACACAGTTACACTTATGCAACATAAAATGACAATAGTCTCTTCTGAGGTGATATTTCAATGTTTTGCAATAAAGAACTACATCCTTGTTGGCCAAGATCTTAAAGGAAATAGTAGAATGTGATGACTTCTCACAGACTATTGGATATTCCTGTTGATGGAGTTGAATTGCTGACAGCCATAGATTGCTGGCACACATTCAGTTCAGATTAAAATCAAGATGGTTCTGAGTCTTGAAGGTGGCCACAGTTCAGCTTTTCAGAGTTTAGAAGTTATTCTGAAATGTTGGTATTTGAAAGAGTTATCAGATTCCCAGAAACCTCTAGTGGGAGATGGAGGGAGACTTGCAACTTCCTGTGAAGTTTTCTTCCTTACAGACTAACTAGGTCAGTAAACAGCCCCAGAAAGGGCTAAGATGCCACCTGGACTCTCTGCCCGCACTGCACACTGCCCTCGAAGTGGCTGTGGAAGGGACGAGACTGTCACACACCTCCTTCTGGAATGTGCCTACGCAAAGGAAGTCTGGAGAAGAATGCAGTGATGGTTGTCGAGGTTCATCCCGAGCAGCCCCGTGACGCGGGACTCCATGCTCTATGGTCTGTTCCCCAAGACGAACATCAGCTGTGTCTGGAAGATCATCAACTCGGTCAAAGACACTCTTTGGTCTGTCCAAAACCTGTTGATCTTCCAGCTGAAGGAGCTGACCTCAACTGAGTGTTGCGGACTGGCACATTCCAAGGTCCAGGACTACATGTTGAGGGACACGCTCATGCTTGGGGCAGCTGCCGCCAAGGCGTGGTGGGGAAAGACCGCCATGTAACATCTGCCTGCCAAAGAAGAACAGGGGGCCCACTCAGTAAGTGGGCTCCGCTGAAGCCTTAGCTAAATATATGGATGGTAAATGTACAGACCTGTATATACGAATGATTATTTCTGACCACTGTATGTAAAGAATTGCAAGGTGTGCCTATGAGTGGCACCACCAATTGTACAGATCATCAAAATATTTTATGAATAAAGTATATTTTTGAAATAAAAAAATTCCACTTTTAGTATAAAAACCTCATTGTCTTTTTAAAACTGTTTTTTTCGACAGTGAAGGACCTTGTATCTCCCACAGGGTTCAGTGTTGGAGCCGCAGCTGTTCACGTTATATATTAATGTTCTGGATGAAGGGACTGGGGGCATTCTAGTGAAGTTGCCGATGATACGAAGTTAGGTGGACAGACAGGTAGTACTGAGGAAGTGGGGAGGCTGCAGAAGGATCTAGACAGTTTGGGAGAGTGGTCCAGGAAATGGCTGATGAAGTTCAATGTGAGCAAATGCAAGGTCCTGCACTTTGGAAAAAAGAATAAAAGCATAGACTACTTTCTAAACGGTGAGAAAATTCATAAAGTACAAAGGGATCTAAGAGTGCTAGTCGGGGATTCTCTAAAGGTAAACATGCAGGTTGAATCAGTGATTAAGAAAGCGAATGCAATGTTATCATTTATCTCAAGAGGGTTGGAATATAAAAGCAGCGATGTGCTACTGAGACTTTATAAAGCTCTGGTTAGGCCCCATTTGCAGTACTGTGTCCAGTTTTAGGCCCCACAACTCAGGAACGACATACTGGCACTGGAGAGTGTCCAGCGGAGATTCACACGGATGATCCCTGGAATGGTAGGTCTAACATACGAGGAATGGCTGAAGATCCTGGGATTATACTCATTGGAGTTTAGAAGGTTAAGGGGAGATCTAATAGAAACTTACAAGATAATACATGGCTTGGAAAGGGGCGACGCTAAGAAATTGTTTCCGTTAGGCAAGGAGACTAGGACCTGTGGGCACAGCCTTAAAATTAGAGGGGGTCAATTCAGAACAGAAATGAGGAGACATTTTTTCAGCCAGAGAGTGGTGGGCCTGTGGAATTCATTGCCGTGGAGTGCAGTGAAGACCGGGACGCTAAATGTCTTCAAGGCAGAGATTGATAAATTCTTGATGTCACAAGGAATTAAGGGCTACGTGGAGAATGCAGGTAAGTGGAGTTGAAATGCCCATCGGCCATGATTAAATGCTGGAGTGAACTCGATGGGTCGAATGGCCTTACTTCCACTCCTATGTCTTATGGTCTTATGGTCTTCCTTTACTTTCTTAAGAGATTTGCTTGATTTTTATTCTCTAAAATCATTTGACTTTCACGAAACACCAGGTAAATTCCGGAACACATTAAACTGTTGACTTCATTTCCAAGAAATGACATCATAAATCCTTCTAAAAAAAGTCCAACCATTTCTATATTTCATTTGATTTTTAATGTAGTCTTTAAATATAAATATGAATTCCCAACAATATTGTTTCATGATCAGCTCTGAAGTTGAAAATCTCTATTCGAACATACAAGCAACCTAAAACGTTATATAAAACTTGTTTTATTTTCGGTTACATAGAATGAAATATTGCTCATTGTCATTTGCAATGACCACAGGAACAGGAGATGTCCATTTAGACTCTTGCCTGTTCTACTAGTTAATCAGGTCATAGAACATAGAAAAATACAGCACAGTACAGGCCCTTTAGATTAGATTACTTACAGTGTGGAAACAGGCCCTTCAGCCCAACAAGTTCACACCAACCCGCCGAAGCGACAACCCACCCATACTCCTATATATACCCCTTATCTAACACTACGGGAAATTTAGCATGGCCAATTCACCTGACCCGCACATCTTTGGACTGTGGGAGGAAACCGGAGCACCCGCAGAAAACCCACGCAGACACGGGGAGAACGTGCAAACTCCACACAGTCAGTCGCCTGAGGTGGGAATTGAACCCAGGTCCCTGGCGCTGTGAGGCAGCAGTGCTAACCACTGTGCCACCATGCCACCCTCGATGTTGCACCGATCCAAGCCCACCAAACCAATGAGACTGATCTGACTCCACATAGCCACCTTTGCTCCGTATCTTGTATCTTTGGCTAACAAAAATCCGTTTGTTTCAACATTAGTAATTGATTGAACACCAATTGCTATTTGGATACGTTTTCTATATTTCTGTCACAGTTTGCATGTAGAAGTGTTTCTTTCACAAGTTACAGAATTAACTGAATAAACTAATGGTTATAGCATAACAATTTAACAATGTTGCCTTGATTGTGGAATATTTTCAAATAAACTCAGTGTAAAACCTGCTGTGGATGATAGAGGCAGGCTACGGTCATTCGCTACAACATAATTTGTGATTGCCAAGCTTTGAAGGTCAGGCCGAAAGATGGCAATATGCATTTGGCTTTACACATTCACCGTCAAAACCACAATGAAAGCGAAATCCATTGGAATTGGTTAATCAAAGTAATAATATCCTTCTTCACGACATGTTAACTAGAATGGCTTAATGGACATCTGGCTAACAGATGAGAGAAGAGTTCACAGTAGAAAGAGGGATTGTAGTACAGAGGCATATATAACAGCCCATGTGTTCTACTCGAATAGAGTCCTCAGCTGTTTTCCCCTCTCCTTTTTGAAGTCGTGTTTAAGGGCTCACATGGGATTTCTGTGTATATTCATTTTAGGGCAACAGACATAGTGAGATGACATATGCAACAACTCTCATTGAGTGAACCCATTGAACAATATTGAGACTAGTGGATTTGTTTTACATATAGTCTTCCCTTTCTCTGTATTTTTCTGTCTCGGCTATATTTGCAATAAACATTAATTCGTTTTACAAATTTCTTCTTATTTTTCTTTACAGCAAAGAGGAATACAAATTTCCCTCCCCACTAAAGTCAATGGAAAGAAAAAAAAAGGAAAGGCAAGTACTTTATTCATAAGAATTTATAATTGATTCAAAATTAGTTCAAACAAAATGACTACTTTTACTCAATTGATGGAGATGGTGTGTGACATGGAGTCATGTTGCAATTCTGGAAGACACTGCAAAGAATATAAGGTCGTAGGTGTAGTGATTGGAATGATGTCAGCCAAGTGGATCTCAAAGAATATGAGCAGCCTGATTCAGGCTGTTAATCTGGTCCACCCAGGGAGTCCTGGCTGACAGATATAAACAGGAGTGCCAGGAGTTCTCCTCACTCTTGGTGCCAGCTCTGTGCTAGCTGGTTCAGTGTTATGTACTATGCAAGTGTAAATAAAGGATGACTTGGTGATGGGATACAGACCTCTGTGGAGTTATTTCAGGTGGTGATGAAAGAAAAACACACCTGAGAAATGATTCACTCATAGCAGTTGTCCTTTAGGTAAGCATTTCTGGCATCATGCCGCTATTTGGGAAGCCTTGACTTATTTGATCCTTTTGAAGATTGGACTCAGTATGTGGGAAGAATGCATTACTTTTTCTGGGCAAATGACACTGGAGCAGACACAAAGCCATTGGTAATGCTCCTGATGGTGTGTGGACCTGCAGCTTTTTCAGTTATTGGGAGCCTAACTTTCTTTGAGGCACCAGGTACTAAAATCTTTCAGGAGTTGATGGACTTAGCTAAGGAATATTATGATCCTCCTCTAATTCTGAGATGCTATCTGATTTACTCAAAAGTTTGAGAACCAGGGCAATACATATCAGGATTTTTGACAAGATTAAGACAACTGACAGAGGCATGTGATTTTGCATTAATGCTAAGTGAAATGCTGAGAGACCGTGTGGTATGTGGGATTAATGATGTAACCATGCGAAAGTGCCTATTGGCTGACATCAAACTAGACTTCAAACAGGCACTACAACTAGCTTTGTCATTGGATAATGCAGCAAGTGGGGATTATGAGTCACAGGGTTGGCTGATGGAAGTGAGCACCCACACCAGGCCGACTGAACTTGGGGAATATAGCCACACACAGAGCATGTCCTAAACAGTGGGACCCGGTCAACCTACTGCAAAACACCAAAACAAAGCCAAGCCTCGACCAGATGGTTAAAATTTTCTCCATGATCCGGGCTGGTAGCCCGTTGTAGTTGCTGCTGGTAGGCAGACTCAAGAGGGCAAAAGAGTATCACCAGGCCTGAATTAAGTAAGAGAACTCATAGGTCAGTATCCAGGAGAGTGTATACCCTGGATAGTCCAGCCGGTTTGGAAAATTGCTTAGCAACAGCCAAATTAGAACCAATCAAAATTAATGTTTGTAATCCATTCTAATGAAAGTTGGTACCAGGGCGGCGGTATTAGTGATTACAGAACCATTCTTCACCAAAATTCACTCTGGATTCCAATCCTTAAGTTTACATAAGACTTTGTAGCCAGGTGAAATTATTTGAGAAAGGTTTAACTTTATTGGCTCAAAATTTTTGATTGGAAAACAGCTGCATGAGTGATTAGATTAGATTAGATTCCCTCCAGAATGGAAACTGGCCCTTTGACCCAACACGTCCACACCAACCCTCCGAAGAACCATTCTCTTGATGACTAATGCACCTAACACTTTGGGCAATTTAGAATGGCCAATTCACCTGACCTGCACATCTTTGGACTATGGGAGGAAACCGGAGCACCCGGAGGAAACCCATGCAGACAAGGGGAGAATGTCCTAAACAAATACCCAGAAGTTTATCAAAGGGGCCAAGGCCACCTTACACATTGACTAAGAAGTAATTCCAAGATTCTGCAAGGCCTGTCCAAGTTGATTGACATTCAGCACATAAGGACAGGGAGAAAGTGAGGACTGCAGATGCTGGAGATCAGAGTCAAGAGGGTGGTGCTGGAAAAGCAGATCACGCAGCATCCGAGGAGCAGGAAAATCAACATTTCGGGCATAAGCCCTTCATGAGGACAGCTCCATATCATCCATCATCTATCATCCAATGACCTAGCAGAAAGAGCAATCCAAACTTTGAAGGCAAACTTAAAGAGACAGCCTACATGTTCATTCGATACCTAACAGTCCCACTTCCTGTTTGATTATGGGACCATCCCTCATGCAACTGCAGGGATAGCTCCAGCAAATTTGCTAATGAGGAGAAGTCCCAGGACCAGTGGGTGGCACGGTGGCACAGTGGTTAGCACTGTTGCCTCACAGTGCCTGAGACCCGGGTTCAATTCCCGACTCAGGCGACAGACTGTGTGGAGTTTGCACGTTCTCCCCGTGTCTGTGTGGGTTTCCTCCGGGTGCTCTGGTTTCCTCCCACAGTCCAAATATGTGCAGGTCAGGTGAATTGGCCATGCTAAATTTCCCGTAGTGTTAGGTAAGGGGTAAAGGTAGGGGTATGGGTGGGTTGCGCTTCGGCGAGTCAGTGTGGACTTGTTGGGCCGAAGGGCCTGTTTCCACACTGTAAGTAATTCTAATCTAATTAGACCAGGTTAAATCTGATCTTCTGGATCTGAGGATGGAAGATGAAACTGCATCAAGAGCACCCATGCCAGACACAAGACTCCCCGAAGCAAGAAAGGGAGTTTACTTTAGGAGATGAAGTTTGGTGTTGAAATCATGGAATGAACCCACATAGAGAGATGGCCGATGTGAGATCAGGTACCGTGATGTATAACGTTTGGTTAGGTTAGGTAGTCCTGAACCAGCATGTGGACCACATGAAAGCTTCAACCTCACAAATGATGCAGGAGGAAAGCACCCTGAGTCCCTCAGAGCATCCAGTAAGGCTGTTAGAACCTGTGGGTTCTCCCTCTCTGTCTAGCATTGAAGAAACCTCTTAGGACAAGACAGACACGGCAAATGGCACAACCTCAATGCTGTTACTATCCAGAGAAGAAAATAAGTTGCAGCCGAAACACACTGGGTGCAAGAGACGGGCTATGGTCCAATCCCCACTGCCAGTAACCAAGGGAGAATTGGAGGAACTGGACCTGGTACAAAAATTCCCCAGGAGAAACTACTGGAAAAAGAAGAGGCCTATATCCCAGGACTTAGAGTGGGACAGACATAGTTATTGGAACAATGTCAGCCAGGTGGTTCACATACAACACAAGTTCCCTGATTATGGCTGTTAATCTGGTCCAATCAGGGAGTCCTGGCTGACAGATACAAACAGGAGTGCCAGGGTTCTGCTCACTCAGAGCCGATTTTGTGCTAGCTGAGTCCGTGTCACGTAAGATGTAGATGTAAACAAAGAGTGACTTGGTGACAGGATACATGAGTTTGTGGAGTTATTTCAGTACAGGATTTCTACTCACTGCAGTTTTTCCCAAGAGGTATGTCAGTCCACTGTTCGTAATTTCCACAGAAGCAACAAACTGTAGATAAAATTTCTTCTACAAAGGCAATGCATATCCTCTTGAAATGTGGTTCCCATCTACTCCTTTCATGCCCGTGTATTATTTTTATGTATGTATTCATTCTCAGGATGTGAGCTTAGGTCACTAGGCCCCCATTTATTGCCCATCCCTAATTGCCCAAAGGACAGGTAAGATCAACCACATTGCTGTGAGTCTGTAAGCACATGTAGGCCAGACCAGGCCAGGCCAGGCAAAGATGGCAGTTTTTTTCCTTAAAGGAAATTAGTGAACCAGATGGGTTTTTCCAGCAATCAACAATGGTTTCATGGTCATCATTAGACCCCTAATTCTAGATTCTTTTTGAATTCAAATTCCACCATCTGCCATGGCAGGATTTGAACTCAGGTCCCCAGAACATTGGCTGAGTTTATCTGGGTCCCTCCTCTGTGCAGTTCAGTCAATGGTTTCTAACATTGCAGATCTTCTACACCCGCTGAGGAAATGGACCAACCCCAGAAAATTTGTCATTTTAGATGGGGAGAGGATTGTTGAAGCTTTATTGAATTTTAAAAATCACACAACACCAGGTTATAGTCCAACAGGCTTAATTGGAAGCACTAGCTTTTGGAGCGATGCTCCTTCATCAGGTGATTGTGGAGTATACGATCTTATACTCCACAACCACCTGATGAAGGAGCAGCACTCCGAAAGCTAGTGCCTCCAAATAAAGCTGTTGGACTATAACTTGGTGTTGTGTGATTTTTAACTTTGTACACCCCAGTCCAACTCTGGCATCTCCAAATTATGGAATTTGGCCATTTTCCCAGTTTGAATTTGTTTGACTCCCTGGAAATAAAATAATTATTTTAACTCAGTGGAAATCCAATGAAATCCCTGGTTATATTGAAGGGGTTGCTGATCTTGCAGGCAAGAGGCTACCCCTAATCGCGGAATACAGTTATTTTGGCCTTCAAATTCAAAGGGTTCAGGTTTTAGACATTCCAGATCTAAAGACAGCACTTATGAAAACATTTACCCTGGCATCTGGTATCATCATTGAAACTTGACAAAGCTACCCCTTGAGTAAAGGAACTGTTAAAAAAAAATCTACACTGGATTTGAACTGATGACCTTGTGATTAGGGGACCCATTGCTTTACTGTTACTGGATAGCATCCAAGTAAACTTTTCACAAGCAAGTTTAGAAAGATCACCAAGTGAAGTGACGCCGAGTGAGGGGTGAAGGGGTGAGTAAAACACATCTATCATTTCCATTAGCTGCTGCCAAAACTTTGCAATGTTTTCTGCCATTCTGATTTAGTCATCTATTTGTAAATGAACATTGGAACTTTCACTGATCATATCCACAATCCTCAAGTGGAACACTTGATGGACGTCATGTAACTGACTGCTTGACTTCAGCGCATAGTGTTTGCGTGGTCCTTTACCAAAATCTTAGATGCTTTTCTGTGCCTATTTGAGGGCTTGCACAGAAAAAGGTGAGTCATAGCTCTCAAACATAAATGGCACTTCAATAGGTTCCTGACCAAGTATGGGAAACCTCTGCTCAGTTTTGATTTATCACAAACATTTTCCCATATGCATGAGGAAGCAAGACCATCTCTTTAATCTACAGAGCATGCTCAGTGGCAGGATGCAGCGTGGGAATATGATTGCTTGCTTCACAGCAACAAATACTTACTTTAGGAGGATTAAATCGTGACTCTTTGAAATTTCTAGAGGGTGCACAATAAAATAGAAACAATCCGTATGAAAGACTGCAACACCAGCTTTTCCACGTTTATTGGTGGTGCCAGGTGTTAAGGGGCAAGGGAATGGGTACTGGGCAGAGACGTTATAGATTATCCACTGAAAACATGTTTAAGGTGACAATACCCTTTTTAAACAACGATAATTTTTCCTACTTTGAATTCTACATTACTTGAACATTGCTGTTTGAGTTTTACTTGCAATGTCTGTCTTTATTACTTGGCATAATATTACTGGTCTTCATTCCAAAGTAGCTCCTCTGCTTTCTTTCTGTAAATATTGGTTTGTATTATTGCAAAAATACACACTTACATTTTCTCCAAATAAAATACTATTCTTATAGTTACTTTAATCAACTTGTTCTGAAATGCTATGACATACTTTCAGGCACTTGAACGGAAAACAACTGGGCCACAGGAAGAGACACTATCACTGCACCACAAGAACCCAAATACCATTCTTACACAGTTGGAAAAATAGGTGGGAATTAATATATATTTTGGTGTATCCAAGTGCCATGTGAGATGTTTCAAATTTATGAGCAGACTTTTGCCTAAGAAGTCAATGGGTCACTGTCCTAATTTGTATCATTGCAGCACATTTCATGCTATCAACCTGGATGCACTTATTCCAGTTGACTTTAGTTATGCTCCATCAGTGCCAGGAAATGATAAGCTCCACCAAGAGGGAATCTATCATTCTATGCCTGATGTTCAATCCCGTTACCATCACTGGAAGCTTCAACATTAACATTCAAATTCAAACTACTGACTAGAAATTTAAATGAACCAGCCACACAAATACTGTGGCTGTATTGCAGTTCAGAGGCTTGGTATTCTACTGTAAGTGACTCATCCTGAGTCCCCAAAGCTAATCACCTACAAACCACAAAAAGCAGGAACCCAATGAAGTACTCTCCATTTTCCTGAATAGGTTTGGCACCATCCACGTCAAAGCAGCCCACTTGATTAGTGCCCCGTCAACTATCCTGAAATTTCGTTTACTCGCAGCCAATGCTCAGTGGCTGGATGTATTTACTAGACTCCTTCAATATCCACTTCTGAACCTGTAAGCCACCACCAGGAGGGACAAAGGCAGTAGACGCATGGGAACAACACCACTTGCAATTTCTCCTGCAGTCTACACACCATCCTGACTTAGAACTAGAGGAACCTCGATTATCCAAAGGACGCAGGCAGGGAGTATTTTGTCGGTTAATCGAAATCTGGATAACATAGTTTAGCCGAGCATCGGGGCCTAGCAATCTTGCCAAATAATCCGATATTCAGATAATCGATGCCAGATAATCAAGGGTCCACTTTAAATCAGCAATCTTTTACCGTCACTAGATTAAATTCCAGGAACTCCTTTCTATCAGGACCATGTAAACCACAGCAGATCAAGAAAGCAGCTCAACAAAGACAACAAAGGATGGGCAATAATTGTCAGCAAAACCCATATCCCATGAATCAACTTAAACATTTTAAATAGGCACCTCTGTAATTCTAGATTCCACGCTCTGAAGCACCATCTCAATGCATAAATGATAAATGGAGAGAATGAATGAATGATTTTATTGTCACACATACCTTGAAGATACAGTGAAAATTGTTTTGTCGCCAAAATCCAGCACCATTTTGAGCTACAAAAACAAGATAAAAAAATTACTTTGGGGTGGGGCACAACACATCAGTGGTGAGCACTGCTCACAGCACCAGGGACCCGGGTCCAATTCCACCCTCAGGCGACTGTCTGTGTGGACTTTGCACATTCACCTCGTGTCTCCATGGGTTTCTTCCAGGTGCTCCAGTTTTCTCTTACAGTCTAAAGATGTGTAGGTTAGGTGGATTGGCCATGCTAAATTGCCTATAGTATCCAGGAATGTGCAGGCTTGGTGGATTAGCCAATGTGGGTTACAGGAATTGGGTAGGGGGATGTGTGTGAGTAGAATGCACTTCAGAGGGTTGGTGTGGATTTGATGGACTGAATAGCCTGCCTCCATATTGTAGGGATTCTATGAAACTTAAATAAGAGTTCATCTTCTGTTCAAATTGGGTCTCAAGCACTGCTGTGGAATGTATTGCTGTCCTGAAGGAATCTCCCTCCAGCAACAGCAACAGTAGCAAACGGTTCATTTCCACTGCAAAAATATAGCTGTCACCCTCTAGAGGTGGGAAGTTTAATTCTGGACCGAGATCAAAACAGATTGTAGCCTTCTTTGAGAAACAGTTGTTTTTATTCCCGTTAAACGGATTATCTGAAAGGAATTACAATGTTAAACTGTTGACCATGATATCAAAAGAACGGAGGTTCCTGTCTGACCAAGAGTCTGCATAGCTGTACTCTTGTGTCAGAAAATTCTGGCTGCAGCCATCCACTCACAGGCGCGTCAGAGTGACAGAATTCTAGATGCCTAAAATGGTCAAATATGCTTTAGAGGAAACACGGAGACAAAAAGGTCACTACCTAATTTGTTTCCACTGAAGAAAGTTCAGGCATCCCATCCGTTGTAGCTTATGATATCAACAGAAGACCATTTGACATTACCACTGGAATGCACACAATATTACTACATTTGTTGAGAATAGCAGTATAAGTCCATATCATCATAAGGCATTGGAGCAGAAATTAGGTCATCTGGCCCATCAAATCTGCTCCACCATTCAATCATGGCCGATAGCTTTTTCAATCCCATTTTTCTGCTTCCTCCCTGTAACTGTTGATATCCTTGCCAATCAAGAACCTATCTCTCTCTGTTTTAAACATACTTAATGACCTGGCCTCCACAGCTTTCTGTGGCAATGAATTCCATAGATTCACCACTCTCTGGCTAAAGAAGTTTCCCCTTATCTCTGTTCTAAAAGATCATCCCATTAGTCTAAGGCTGTGCTCTCAGATCCTTGTCTCTTGCGCCAATGGAAACATCTTCCCAATGTCCACTCTGTCCAGGCCATTCAGTACCTAAAAGTTTCAATTAGATTCCCCGCTCATTCTTCTGAACTCCAGAGTATAGTCCCAGGATCCTCAAATGATCCTCATATATTAAGTCTTTAATTCCTGGGATCATTTTCATGAACCTCTTTTGAACATGCTCCAGGGTGCCCAAAACTGCTCTCAACCTGCAAGTTTACCTTAAGAGAAACGTGGACTCGGACTCCCAAGTCCCTTTGCACTTCCGATTTCTGAATTTTCTCCCCATTTAGAAAATAGTCTATGCCTCTATTCTTCCTACAAAGTGCAAGACTTCACACTTTCTCATGTTGTATTTCATCTGCCATTTCTTTGCCCGCTCTCCTGACCTGCCTAAATCTTGCTGCAGCCTCCCAGCCTCACTGTAAACTGGAAGAACATTTTCCACTTGGGGACCTTGCAGCCTTCAGGACTCAGTATTGAGTTTGACAATTTTAGAACATGAACATCTCTTTCCATGTCCTTGACGTGCCCCCACGTTGCAGGCCCTATCATGTGGGCAGCACGGTGGCACAGTGGTTAGCACTGCTGCCTCACAGCGTCTGAGACCCGGGTTCAATTCCCGACTTAGGCGACTGACTGTGTGGAGTTTGCATGTTCTCCCTGTGTCTGCGTGGGTTTCCTCCGGGTGCTCCGGTTTCCTCCCACAGTCCAAAGATGTGCGGGTCAGGTGAATTGGCCATGCTACTATTGCCCGTAGTGTTAGGTTAGGGGTATGGGTGGGCTGCGCTTCGGCGGGTCGGTGTGGACTTGTTGGGCCGAAGGGCCTGTTTCCACACTGTAAGTCTAGTCTAGTCTAGTCTAATCATGATGTAGGCTGCTTTCAGCACAGCCAACCCATTTGTCACCTACTTATGGTTCCCATTACCAGCTTTTCTTGTTCCCTGGTTTGTCACCGACCATCCTTTTGTGTGTCCATTTTTTTTTCTCTCCTATTTCTCAACCTGAAATGTTGACTCTGCTTTCTCTCCACTGATGATGCAAGTCCTGCTGAGTTCCTCCAGCATTTTCTGTGTTTATTAAAGTTTCACCAATTTATTGAACTTAGTTGAAGGAGTTACATGCACTCTGGTTAAGGGAAAGCTATTATGAACAGAATTTGAACTCCTGGAAGGCACGGTATCGGGTAACATACTAACATGCAAAAGCCACTCAGGATCTTACACACTTCAATCAAATCATCCCTCACTCTTCGAAACTCCTGCGGAAAAAAAGCCCGGTTTGTTTAACCTTTCCTCATAAAACGCATTCACTCCAGGTTATCAATCTAGTAAACCTCTTCTGAACTGCTTCTGATGCATTTAGAGCCATCCTTAAATAAGGACACAAAAACTACACGCAGTATTTGAAATGTGGTCTCGCAGCTCTCTATAACTGAAGGTTAGAACATTTAATTCTACTTAAACCTTTAAATACATTTAATTCCTCTCATAATAAAGGATAACACACCATTAGGCTTCTTGATTAAATTCTGTACCTGCATGCTAACTTTTCATGACTTGTGCACGAGAACATCTAAATCCCTCTGCAACTGGCAACTCCTCACTTCGGCATGATGTGGAGAAGCTGGTGTTGGACTGGGATGGACAAAGTCAGAAGTCACAAGACACCAGGTTATAGTCCACCAAGTTAATTTGAAATCACACACTTTCAGGGTGCTGCTCCTTCATCAGGAGTAGCAGCACTTAAGCACTTGTCTACTTAAGCAATACTCTGCTTTTTCATTTCCCTGTCAAAATGAACAACTTCACATCCTCTCACATTATACTTCATCTGTCAGATTTTCGCTGTCTCTTGATGTCTTCTTTGCAACATCCTTTTCTATATTTTTCTGGTGCCATCTCCAAATTTACTACACTTTCGCTGTTGTTATCTAAGTCATTAATATGAATTATAAAGAAACTTCATGCTCCTACAGGACTCCACTTGTTATTTCATATCAATCAGACCAAGACCCATTTTTGAATATTCTTTGTTTTCCGTCTATCAACAAATCCACCATCCTTGTTAGGATGTTACCCCATTACTGTGACCTTTTCAGTGCCTCCCAGAAGTCCAAATTCTGTTCATCAATGGCTCTCCCTTAACCAGAGTGCATGTAACTCCTCCAAATAACTTCAATAAATTGGTGAAACATTAACAAAAGAGAAAATGCTGGAGGAACTCAGCAGGACTGGCATTATCGGTGGAGAGAAAGCAGAGTCAACATTTCAGGTTGAGTGACCTTTCTTCAGAGCTGAGAAATAGGAGAGAAAAAAACTAGGCACTCAAAGGGATGGTCGATGACAAACCAGGGAAGAAGAAAAGCTGATAATGGGAACCGTAAGTAGGTTAAAAAATGGGTTAGCTGTGCTGAAAGCAGCCTACATCATGATAGGGCCTGTGGCGTGGGGGTGCATTAAGAACATGGAAAGGGACTTTTATGTTCTAAAACTGTTGAACTCAATATTGTATCCTGAAGGCTGCACGGTCCCCAAGTGGAAAATGAGATCCAGTTCTTCCAGTTTGCAGTGAGCCTCAGTGGAGCACTGCAGCAGGCCCGAGGCTGAAATGTTGGCATGGGAGTATAGTGGTGTGTTAAAGTGGCAGGCAACTGGAAGCTTGAGATCATTTTTACAGATAGAAGGTAGGTGCTCTGCAAAGCAGTCACTCAATCTGTGTTTCGTCTCCCCAGTGTAGAGGAGAGCACATTGTGAGCAGGGAATGCAGACGATTGAGTGAAGTGCAGATAAGTTGCTGGATGATGTGTCCAGAGCCTTATATTAGTGTGGAGGGAGAAGGTAAATGGGCAATTGTTGCACATTCTGCAATTTCATGAGAAGGTGCCATTTGGTGTAGTGAGGTTTTTGGAGTGGAGGAGGAGTGGACCAGGGTGTCCCAGAGGGAACAATCCCTGTTAAATGCTGACCAAGGAGGGGAGGGTCTGGTGGTGGGATCCCATTATGGCAGCTATGATCCTTTGGATGCAGATGCTAGTGGGTAGAAAATGAGGACTGGGGGAGACTATTGGTGTTGTGGGAGAAAAAAAGAGGTGATGGCAGAATTGTAGGAAATGGGTCAGAGATAGCTTAGGACCCTCAACTGAGGATTCCTTGCCACCAGAGTGCAACATTTTCTCATTTTTGAGCAAAGCCTAGAACTTGTACTCAAGTTAATGGAGTGTAGCTAGATTCCACAACCTGGTGATCAGGGGCAAAAGGCTATCATTGGGCCAAGGCTGACGCATGTTCAGGCAGGACCTTGAACTTGCTGTAACACGTACATTGACAGAGAAACTGAGCTGGGTTCCAAGAAAAATGCTGGGTGGGGAACAACAGTTCGTCTAGAACTGAAGCCAGCACTTACAAGGGGTGTGGAAGGTCTGCAGTCCACAACTGATGGTTTAATCTGCCTAAAATACAAAAATATATTAAGTTTTGGCACTAACAGCAAACTTGAAATGCTATCATTAAAGTGTAAAGTATGAATCCTCACAGATTGATCATATCTCATTCCTACAAGCAGACTCTGAATGAGACTGTTCCCACCCATGAGCAATGTCGCAAAGGAAATGACTGCATCGCTCTATCTTGCAATTGTGTGAGTGTGTGTGTGTGTGTGTGTACACACATTAAATTGTATTGCATATCATTTTGCATATACCTGTTTATTATTACTGAAGATTGTATAAAAATGCACAGTAATCTGTCCATTTGCCTACAATTTGGAGACAGAGGAGCAACTGTCCACCAAGGGGATTAAATCTTTGTCTTCAGCTCAAGAGCCTTGCAATCCTGATTGTAGATACCCAACATTCAGAAGGAGAATTAACTTAGGAGCCTTATGCTCAGGGGCAGCTTGTGGATACCATTTCCCACCCACAATGTGGAAGATTCCATGTCCTGTGCACAGAAGGCAGTGCAGAAAACATCTCAGGAGAAATGTCTTGAAGAAATTGACAGCTGGGGGACTGTTGCAGTGTCAAGAAGCAAGGAACATTGGTGACAGCTGGAGTGGCATCCAGCCTGAGAATAAACTTGAGAGCAGTTTCCAGGGCCTCATCATGCCCATTCAGAAAAAACCCCATAAGAACAGGAGTAAGAAGTCCAGTCCCTCAAGCCTGCTACTCCTCTGCCACTCAGCACAAACATGGCTGATAGCATCTCAGTCTCAACTCCCCTTTCCTGCCCCCCTTCCCTGTAACCTTTCAATCCGTTACTGATTAAAAATCCATCTCCGCCCTGAATTTACTTGGTGTCCTGGCATCCACCGCATACTGGGGTCATGAATTCCACAGTTTCACAACCCTTTGAAATTTCTCTTCCTCTCTTGTTTTAAATCTGCGACCTCTTATCCTAAAGCAACGTCACATTGCCTGTCGAGTAACCAGCTTTAGTTAAGCTGACGTTCCCTCCAATTTAATATTGGGAAGACTGAAACTATTGATTTCATTCCCATAGCCACCAAATTAATTTTTCTCCTCAGGAAGAGTCTGAGGCTGACTCAGGCCATTCATAAATTTGACACTAAGATGAACTTACAGAACAGTACAGCACAGTGCAGGCCTTCAGCCCTCAATGTTGTGCCGGCCTTTATCCTACTCTAAAATCAGACTAACGTACCTACCTTTCATTGTACTATCATCCATGTGCCTATCCAAGAGTCACATAAACATTCCTAATGTATCTGACTCTACGACCACTGCTGGCAGTGCATTTCATGCACACACCACTCTCTGTGTAAAGCACCTACCTCTGACATCTCCCTTAAACCTTCTTCCAAAAACCTTAAAATGATGCCTCCTTGTGATAGACATTTCTGCCCTGGGGAAAAGTCTCCAGCTATCCACTCTATCTATGCCTCTCATCATCTTGTACACCTCTATCAAGTCACCTCTCATCCTTCTTCACTCCAGTGAGTAAAACCCTAGCTCCCTCAACTTTTCTTCATATGACATGCCCTCCAGTCCAGGCAGCATTCTGTTAAATCTCCTCTGCTCCTTCTCTAAAGCTTCCACGTCTTTCCTATAATGAGGCGACCACAACTGAATGCGATATTCCAAGTATGATCTAACCAGGACTCGATAGAGCTCCAGCATAACCTTATGGCTCTTGAACTCAATCCTCTGTGAATGAAAGCCAACACATCAAACACCTTCTTATCGACCCTATCAACTTGGGTGCAACTTTGAGGGAACTCTTGACATTGACCCAAAATCCCTCTGTTCCTCCACACTGCCAAGAATCCTGCCTTTAACCCTGTATTTTGCATTAAAATTCAATATGCCAAAGGGAATGACTTCACACTTTTCCAGGTTGAACTCCATCTGCCATTTATCAGCCTTGTTCTGCATCTTGTCGATATCCTGTTGCAACCTACAACAGCCCTCCACACCATCCACCACACCATCAACCTTTGTGTCGTCAACAAACTTACTAACCCACCTTCCACTTCCTCATCAATGTCATTTATAAAAATCGCAAAGCACAGAAGTCCCAGAACCGATCCCTGTGGAATATCACTGGTCACTGAGTTTCAGGCTGAATTCTTTCCATCTACTACCACCTTCTGTCATCTATGGGCCAGCCAATTCTGTATCCAAGCAGGCAAGTTTTCTTGTATCCCATGTCTCCTTATTTTCTGAATGAGCCTACCATGGGGAACCTTATCAAACATCTTGTTAAAATCCATGTACACCACATCCACTGCTCCACCCTCATCAACATGTTTTGTCACATCCTCAAAGAATTCAATAACATTTGTGAGGCATGACCATGCTGACTATCTCTAGTCAAACTATGGTTATCCAAGTAATCATAAATCCTGTCTCTCAGAATCTTCTCCAATACTTTCCCACCGCTAACATAAGACTGATTGGTCTGTAATTCCCAGGATTATCCCTATTCCTTTTCTTGAACAAGGGAACAACATTTGCTACCCTCCAATCATCTGGCACTACTCCAGTGGATAATGAGGACGCAAGACCATTGCCAAAGGCACACCAATCTCTTCCCTTGCTTCCTGTAGTAACCTAGAATATATCCCATCTGGCCCAGGGGATTTATCTATCCTTATGTTTTTCAAAATTTTCTGCACATCCTCCTTCCTAACATCAGCCTGTTCTAACATATCAGTCTGTTCCACGCTGCACTCAGAAACATCAAGGTCCCTCTCAGTCGTGAATACTGAATCAAAGTATTTATTTAAGGACCTCCACTACTTCTCTGACTCCAGGTACAAGTTCCCTCACTTCCCTATCAACCCTACATTCATTCTGGCTATCCTCCTGTCCCTCACATAAGTGTAGAATGCCGTAGAGTTTTCTCATGCCCCCTTCTAACTCTCCGATGTCCATCCTTCAGTTCCTTCCTGGCTACCTTGTAATCCTCTGGAGCCCTGTCTGATCCCTGCCTACCCACCCTTAAGTAAGCTTCTTTCTTCCTCTTGACTAGATGTTCTACATGCCTTGTCACGCAAGGTTCCTTCAACCTACCATCCCTTCCTCGTCTCAGTGGGACAAACCAGTCCAGCACATTTCAGTAGGTGCTTCCTAAACAACCTCCACATTTCTGTTGTGCATTTCCCTGAGAACATCGATTCGCAGTTTAGGTGTCCCAGTTCCTTCCTAACAGCATTGTAATTTTCCCTCCCCCAATTAAATACCAATACCATATACTCCTCGTCCTTCTTCATGAGTGTAGAAATGGTCATAGAGTTGTGATCACTATCACCAAAATGGTCTCCCACTGAGAGATCTGACACCTGGCATGGTTTGTTGCCAAGCACCAAATACAATACAGTCTCCCCTCTAGTTGGACTATCTACATATTGAGTCAGGAACCCTTCCTGGACACCCCTGACAAAAACTACTTTCATCCAAACTATTTGAACTAAGGAGGTTCCAATCAATTAGGGCAGTTAAAGTCATTCATGACAACAACCTTGTTACTTCTGCACCTTTCCAAAATCTTCCTCCCAATCTGCTTCTCCGTATTTCTGTTGCTAGTGGGGGTCTTGTGGAAAACTCCCAATAAAGTGACTGCTCCTTTCCTGTCTCTGACTTCACCCCACACTGACTCTGTAGACAAACCCTCCTCGACGATCTCAGTTCCTGCAACTGTGATGCTATCCCTGGTTAACAATGCCACTCCTCCACCTCCTTTTCCTCCCACATTCCTTTGGAAACATCTAAATATTGGAACATCCAACAACCATTCCCATCCCTGTGATATCCAAGTCTCCGTAATGGCCACAACATCATAGCTCCAAGTACTAATCCATGCTTTGAGTTTGTCATCTTATACCTGATACTTCTTGCATTAAAATAGACACACCAACCCATCACACTGACTGCATCTTTGCCATATCAACTGCCTATCCATGCTCACAGACTCTCTGCATGCTGTAGGTGGCTGTTCATTACTTACTGCATCATCTGATCCGTAGTTTAGGTTCCCAACCATCCCATCTCCCCCACCCCCCCACCCCCCGCCAATCACATTTAAACTCTCACAAAAATATCTAGCAGATCTCACGTGCAGGTCATTGGTGCCCCTCTGGTTCAGGTGCAACCCATCTTCCTTTTACAGGTCCCACCTTCCCCAGAAGGTACCTCAATGGTCCACATATCTGAAGCCCTTTCTCCTACACCAACCCTGCAGCCAGGTGTTCTTCTGTACTTGCTCTCCATTCCTAGCCTCACTACCACGTGGCACTGACAGTAATCCTGAGATTATTACTCTGCTCGTCCTGCCTTCTAGTTTCCAACCTAACTCCCTATATTCTCTTTTAGGTCATCCTCCCTTTCCCTACCTATGTTATCGGCACCGATGTGTACCACGGCTTCTGGCTGCTCTCCCTCCCCCTTAAGAATCTTGTAGACTCAATCTGAGACATCCCTTACTCTGGCACCCGAGAGGCAGCACACCTTCTGGAATCTCACTCGTGACTGCAGAATGCCCTGTCTGTTCCTCTCACCATTGAATATCCTATCACTATCACTTTCCTATTCTTGCCACTTCCCTCCTGAGCCACAGAGCCAGGCTCAGTGCCAGAGACCTCGCCGCCATGGCTTTCCCTTGGTAGGTTGTTCCCCCCCAACAGTATCCAAAATGGTATATTTATTATTGAGGGGAACTTCTAATCATACGTTTCCTCCATCACCAAGACCATTTACTTACCCCTCTATTAACTGCTGCAGCTCACCTGAGGCTGAAAACCTCACACATGCATTTTCTTTCAGCCTTCAGACCCTACTATTCCAATCCTCTTCAGGTCAGTCTCTCACCTTGCCCAGACCCATGATCCAATGTACTCGTTCCAGTTTCCCAACTCACACCAAGTCCTAGATCTCTCATTATTTTGGCTCTTGGCTCAGCAAAGCTTTGAATTTAACATTTGCCCTTTTCTTTCCACCCCTATCTGTGGTCTTGCCCCTCTCTGTAGCTGCACGCAAAATGAATTCCTCATTATGATTTTAACCTTGGTGTAGAATAGAGCAGAAGGGTTAACTTGAGGTGGCATGGTAGCTCAGTAGTTTGCATCGCTGCCTCACAGGACCTGGGTTTGATTCCACCGTCGGATAACAGTCTGTGTGGAGTTTGCACATTCTCATTTTCCCTGTGGATTTCGTCTGGGTGCTCTAGTTTCCTCCCACAGTCCAAAGTTGTACAGATTTGGTGGGTTGGCCATACTAAATTGCCCATAGTGTCCAGGGATGTGCAGGTTAGGTGGATTAGCCATAGTAAATGTGGGGTTACAGGTATAAGATGGGGGTTGGATATGGGTGGGATGCTCTTTGGAGGGTCAGTATGGGCTGAATGGCCTGCTTCCACACTGTTGGGCTCAATGAGCATGGCTTCTGGAGAACAATATAGGCAATTTTATTTCTGGGAATAACAGTAAGGTTTGTTTCTTTTTGTGCTGGCTTTCAGCCAGTTTCCTTTAAGACACAGTTTGCTCTGTTACCGTCCCAAAACAGTCAACAATTTGGTGGGCCTGTGCACACCTTTAATTCAAGAAGTTTCCTGAATAGATTTTAGGATCTGAATTGCTTTAGACTACATTCGAAGCCATTGCAGCAGCATACATTGAACAGATTCCTCTTTTGAAACAGTGTAGTCAGGGTGACTACAGCTCCCCAGCAAAGCCTGAAATGAAGAAATGTGCCCATTAGTGTTTGTATTTATCTGCCAAATGACTATAATGGACCTAACAGGGCGATTTAGTTAAACACTGGACTTATTAGGGCATATGGTGGGCCCGTAATGAAGGACTGAAGACTCTTTTTCCCATGTGCAAGTAATGGATTTAAATGTGAGACTGTGCAACAATGGCTGAAAAGTACAATCAGATTTGCACTTGTTAAAGTTTTTCCGCAGTTGGGGATCTTCTAAATCTTATTAAGTTAAATATCTACCCTTCGCCTCCTGGCTAATAGCAACTGCAGCCACAAAGGACACATAACATTGAAATTTGCTTCTTAACTTTCTCTCCTTGTGGTGAAGTATAGGGATCACAAAACTATATTCTTGCTGCATACTAACTTCATTCCTTCTCCCAAAGTTGGCCTCTGTTTTTTATCTTTATAATCGCTACTGGCCTATTTAATTGAGATCACTGTTGCAACACAAAAGGAAAACTTACTGCCAGATGGTGTAACCCTATTCCACTTGAGAGAATTTAACAAGGCAAATGGTTTAGTTTAAATATAGTAAACATTACAGATTGACAATGCTTACAGAAGTACAGTACAGAAAATGCATACATGGTATCATTCTGCAGGCTCCTTATAACATCAGTTTCAATTTAACATTGAAAAATAAATCATAATTGGAATTGAGTGCAATATGATCTGAAAGTAATGCTTGCTGGTGATTTACTGAATCAAGTTTGTGTAGTACTGAAAGTTGACCACAAGATGTAGCTAAAATACTAATCTGAAAAGTATGACCTGGCTGAAGATGATAAGAGACATCTAGAGATACCACAAGATACTTTTAAATATCTTATATAAATAAGAGAAAGTGAAATTGGGATTCCTCACTTTAAGTGATATATGTCTGAGGGAAGGTGCAGTATGGCTGAATTGATTTATGAATTTGGTGTCAGGTTTAGCTACCCGATTTGGTTTATCTTTAATTTTTCAAGTCAATGGAATTAATCGTTGGAAATAGAAAAATACTTGCATTGATATAAAACTTTTCACAACCTTAGGAGATCTCATAGCAATTCATAGCCAATGAAGTACTTTTCAAGTGCATTTACCATTAAATACAATGGCTCAGTGGTTAGCACTGCTACCCCACACAGTGCCAGGGGCCTGGGTTTGATTCCCAGGCGACTGTCTGTGTGGAGTTTGCAAATTCTCCTCTGTGTCTGTGTGGGTTTCCTCCAGATGCTCTGGTTTCCTCTCACAGTCCAAAGATGGGCAGGTTAGGTGAATTGGCCATGCTCAATTGTCCACAGTGTTAGGTGCGTTAGTCAGAGGGTAATGGGTCTGGGTGGGTTGGTCTTCGGATAGTTGGTGTGGACTTGTTGGGCTGAAGGGCCTGTTTCCACACTGTAGGGAATCTAATCATAATTAAGGAAACATGGCAGCCAAATTGCACACTATTAGGACTGTGACAGGAAAATGTGCTGATAATCAATCTAACTACTCCATCAGGTGCACAACTATTACATTAAATGAGTCTGTGCTGATTTATCACCAAATTGGCAACTGCCTCTGTTGTATGCTACTATCCAGAATTTAATTTAATGACCTCAAAATGGTCCATTTATTATGAATGAGACTTATTCTTTAAACAAATTGAAAACACTGGTTAACTTCTTTCCTCTAACTCAGAATTAAAGCTGTATCCTTTAATCTCAAATACAAATGCACTCACACAACACAAAATGACTTTGTCTGTGCAGATACGGTACTTAAAAGGAAAGGCCAAAGGGGGAGCAAAAGGCTGTTGGCCTCTTTCAGGAAACAAAGGATGGAATGTGATGATTTCACATGGTCCACTAGGTTACCTGTTATTGAAACTAGGTTGCTGGCAGTCACAGATTGGTGGAAGTTCTTCAGTTCAGGTTGTCAACAAGATGGATCCTAGTCTTTATGAAGTGATCACAGTTCCGAGTTTCAGGGTTTATAAGATAGCCAGAAAGACTAATACTTGAAAACTTTTTCAGGTTATTAAGAATTTCTAATGAGAGAAGGAGAAAGACTTAATGCTTTTAAGGGTGTCTTCGCGACTGACCCCTTGGGTTTGAAAAACAAAAAGGTTTATCTGTGAACGCAACCATAGACATCACCATAGCCTTTTCTAAATCAGGGTTTCCTTTAATTAAAGGTCATAATCTCCATCTCTTATCTCCTTGAAAGCTTTGCTTGTCTTTTCTCCGAAGTCACTTGATCTTATGCAGGTGGCTTGCAGCCCACTTTGAACTATTGATCTCACTTCTTGATAAAACCATATGGTAAACCTTTTTCAATCTGTAAAATGTCCAAACAGTTCCCTATCTTCTAGTTGTTCAGGTGGCCCTAAAAATAAATTTAATTCCCAACAATACAGCAAGTTTCCACAAAAGGTAATGACCAGATAATCATTTTTCGATATGATGGTTGAATGAGAAATATTGGACAGAACTCCCTTACACTTGTTCAGAATATTACTGTCGAACCTTGTGCATCCCCTGACATGTGGGATCTCAGTTTTACATTTCATCTGAAAGGCGATGTGTCAGACAGGGGAGTGGTCTCTCAGACTGTCAGCACAGACTTTGTCCTCAAGTCTTTGGATCGAAGTTTAAACTCAGGACCTTCTAGTTCAGAGGCAAATGTATTACAAACGGAGATAGAGCTGAACAGTCACATAGTGGATATGGTTTTCAAATCCATGTCCCTGTTAAACGAGATTCCATGTCAGCTGCAAAGTGAGGGCTTATGGCTTTTAGCAGTAAGGAGAGGGAAGATTGCTTTCTTTCACCTCTGTGAAAAAACCTGAACCCCACTCGCCTTTGAGCCATGAGCCTGCTCTCTGACTTTTTTCTGGTTCAACAGCTGCCTGACCAGCGATGCTGAAAAGGGGAATGCTACCTGAGGGATGTTGCTGCTGTCACAATCAACTCAAACCAGTCAGCAGTAAAACCAATGTGCTGCATCAGGATTGACATCCAGATTATTCTGATTGAATCCTAATTCTGGTGAGTCTCGTAGCTGCTGCCCCGTATGCACTTTGAATATCTGGATAATTTCCACTTGCTTGAATATATTTGTCTCCTTGTGAAGATGAACGATATTCAAGGTAGAAATTAGTCATAGGTAAATATTAAGCCATTCATTTGATTCTGTTAGAGAAAGGGTTACATGTCATTAGGCCAGATAAAGCAGAATTATACAGGCTCAGCTCCAATTATCTTTGTACTTATATAAGCTTAGAGGGCTGTTCCCTAGTGCTTGCCAACTAGACCAACTTATGGCAGGAAAAAAATAATAATTGTACAGCTAGCAGTGAATGATTTGAAATAAGATATGCAATGTGAATTATAACGCTTAGCTTACGTGCCAGATATGTTAGGATATTAAGGTGATACTTATCTTGATTGCCAGACCCTCTGTCTAAGGTGCCAATTGGCTGAGACAAGAAAACCAGATATTTTGTTTTTTTGGCTTCAGTGTTGACTGCCTCTTATTTTCACTCCAACCAAAGATTTTCCCTGCAAACAAGATGACAGATTACTACCAAATAGCTGCAAGTTTTTCCTCAGTCACTGTGTGCTGCATGGTTGAGCTGCTGTTGGTCAGCAGAAGTTGGAGGAATTAGATTAGATTAGATGACTTACAGTGTGGAAACAGGCCCTTCGGCCCTACAAGTCCACACCGACCCTCCAAAGCGCAACCCACCCATACCCCTACATTTACCCCTTACCTAACACTACGGGCAATTTAGCGTGACCAATTCACCTGACCTGCACATCTTTGGACTGTGGGAGGAAACCAGAGTACCCAGAGGAAACCCACGCAGACACGGGGAGAACGTGCAAACTCCACACAGTCTGTCGCCTGAGTCGGGAATTGAACCCAGGTCTCAGGCGCTGTGAGGCAGCAGTGCTAACCACTGTGCCACCGTGCCACCCACAATTGTTGATAGGTAATAACCCATTTGTATTGAAGTTGTAGCTATATTTTATTAATCTATGTATATGTTTATATGTGTGTGTGTATATATATATATATATATATATATATATCACACAGTTCATTTGGTGGACCTTAGGTCAGGTTTCAAATTTTTCTATCTCCTTACAGTGTCTTCTTGTGAAGATGAATGATATTCAAGGTAGAAATCAGTCATAGGTGAATATTAAGCCATTCATTTGATTCTTTAGAGCAAGGGTTACATGTCATTAGGCCAGATAAAGCAGGATTTTACGGGCTCAGCTCCAATTATCTTTGTACTTATATAAGCTTAGAGGGCTATTCCTTAGTGCTTGCCAATTAGACCAACTGATGGTCCATTGAGTCCACACCAACCTCCCAAAGAGTATCCCACCAAGACTCACACACCCTATCCTAAACCTGTGACCCTGCATTTTCCATGGCTAATCCACCCAGCATGAATGTCCCTGGATGCAACAGACAATTCAGCATGGCCAATTCACCTCACCTGCACGGCTTTGGACTGTGAGAGGAAACTGGAGCACCTGGAGGAAACCCACACAGACACAACAAGGATGAGCAAACTCTGTACAGAAGATCACCTGAGGCTGGAATTGAATCCAGGTCCCCATGGAGCAGCAGTGGTAACCACTGAGCCATTGTGTATGCTCCTGCACATCACTAGGTTTGATTGGTTCTGGTTACATTGTTACAAGAGAAAATATTTTAGATACTGACACTCTGAAACAAAAACAAAAATTTCTGGAAATTTTGGCAGGTTTGGTAGCATCTACAATGAGAAAGCCAGAATTATTGTTTGGAATCTTACTTGCGGAGGGTTTGGGGGTGTTGGATTTGTTGAAGGTATTACACTTTCTAAAAGATCCCAACAACTTCCCTCACCTTCTTCTGGGTTGTATACATGAGAAGTCTATAGGCAGGGGATCAGCTCTCTTGACACGCTGGAGCTTCATTGCCATAGGACACTCAGACTGTCACTGACATCTGCAGCCTCCTGGAACAAGGCCACCTTCCCTGTGGAGCAGTGAATCCATAGAATCCCTACAGTGTGGAAACAGGCTCTTTGGCCCAACAAGTCCACATCGATCCTCTGAACAGTATCCCACTCAAAACTGTTCCACTACCCTATTATCCCTGACTAATGCACCTAATCTACACCTTCCTGTACACTACAGGCATGGCCAATTCACCTAACCTGCATGGCTTTGGATTGTGGGAGGGAACTGAATCACCTGGAGGAAACCCAAGCAGGCACAGAGAGAATGTGCAAACTCCACATAGACAGAT
Organism: Hemiscyllium ocellatum; assembly: GCF_020745735.1. Classification (NCBI taxonomy): domain Eukaryota; kingdom Metazoa; phylum Chordata; class Chondrichthyes; order Orectolobiformes; family Hemiscylliidae; genus Hemiscyllium; species Hemiscyllium ocellatum. The sequence goes on along the minus strand of NC_083434.1, from coordinate 31,976,786 downwards.
GCCCAAGGCTAGAATTGAACCCATCTCCCTGGTGCTGTGAGCCACCATGTCACCCCAGGAGTAGGCACTGCCAGTGGCTGTCAAAGTGCAGTCACTGGATGGCTCCCTTCCCCCATCCAATACTACGCCTCAAGGTTGAGCTCTCTTTTCCTACAAGGTGAGAAATCACACAGCTATGAGTATTACAAATGGGGAAAACAAAAAATGAGGAGGTGATGACCTGATGGTATTATCACTGAACTACTAATCTTGAGACCCAGCTAAATGTTCTGGGGAACTGGATTCAAATCCCCCTATGGCAGATGGTGGAATTTAAACTCAATAAAAATTTGAAATTAAGAGTCCAATGAATCCACTGTTGATTTTTGTAATAAAAAACATCTTTACGGAGGGAAAGTGCCATCCTTACCTGGTTTGGCCTACATGTGACTCTAGACACATAGCAATGTGGTTGACTCTTAACTACCCTCAGGTCAATGAAGAATGGACAATAATTGTAGGTCCATCAGTGATACCCTCATCCAGCACAGAGAAAAGGACACCATTTGTGGTGGTAACTGTGAGGTAGGGTGTGAGAGAACAATAGGCTGACGGTGGATATGTATGTTGATTTCCCACATTGGCATGTGATATTTTGAAAGAGAGAGGAACAGATGGAGTTGCTGGGTGGTTTTACAGAAGAATGCTGGAAAAGTCAGTGTGGAGCTTGGCACCTGAAATTGTTAAGCCACTCACATGTCATGTCAACCTGAGGTGATGCTTATTCTTGCTGCACTATTCCCTGGTTGGAGAGAGCTCACTTCTGCTGCTCACCTGCCTCTTATGTGGCAAGTGCATTTGGTTATAGAAGTTGTCCTTTGCCCATCAAGTTTGGGAGGTGCCATTGTGTCACTGCCGTCTCTCAGCTGTCACAGCAGGACTTACAGGTAAGAGCGAGAGATGCAGCCCTCACAGGTCTCCTTTCCGTTCCGACGGTCACTGCAGCCTCAAAGGTTCACGTTCAGCTCAACCTTCCCAATCCATGCTGGGGCCCCTTTCAATAAGGATCCTTCCTTTGCCAGATTTGGCACATCAACCCACCTACCCTTGTGTGGATGGCAAAAGTACAGCGGTAATGCCACCAAATTAGTAATCCAAAGGCCCAAGCTGATTTTTGTGAGACATGGGTTCAAATCCACATATGAATTTAAATTTGGAACTTGGTCTCAGTAATAATGACCATGACAGCTTTCATCAATTTCTACTTGAAGAAAGGCATCACTCATGTCCTTCCTTGAAGTAAAGAAATCTGCTATCCTTCTCCACTCTGGTCATTTCCAGCTTCATGTGATGAATTCTTCTCTGATGTGGCTCAAGCAAGTCACTAAGTGCAAGGACAGGCAGGAAATGCTAACCTTGGCAGCCACACCCCATTAAAAATTCTGAAAAATACCTTTGATTGACCAGAATTGTATCTGAATTTCATATTTGATCTGATCTCACCATTTTGCCAGGAACTATCAGTTTAAAATTCTGCCTAATCAGATCAAGGACCTTTCTACTGAATTGCAAAATGTTAGAGATGTAACACATTATAATTAAGGACAGTGGCAACTGAGGGAACACGTCAAAAGGCTAGCAGGCAGGAGCGATTAAACAATAAAAGAGATAATGATGCAAGGCCAAAGGAGATGGTAATGGAACAACAGAAATGAATAAATGATGGGTCCAGAGGAGCTGTGAATAGGAACAGCAGCATCAACGGCTGCTACTGATGAGGAAAGTGGATTAATATGAAGGGGTATTATCTAAAATTTAATATATAATAGCATTGACTGGACTTAAACATGAACTTTCTGGAAAAGACATTTTACAAAGCAAATGACACTGGCAGCAGCAACATTCCAATTTCCTACCATCTATCCCAATACACAGACTTTCTTTATCATATTCACTAACAACGGAGCCAGACCACTCACCTTGGCTACCTGACCTGCATTGTTCTGAAAGGCATCGTATATTCGAGGGGGACAGGAGACCTTATGTTTGGAAAAGCGAACCAGAATAGATTGTGATTGTATGTTACTGATACATTCTTTATTAATGTACTTTGATTATGCTATATTTTAAGCCTATAAGTATTACATTTAAGAACTTTGTGAAATGTTAGTTACTTCTAATATTAATGGGTTCACAAAATAAATGTAATACTAAAATTAATTAATTTGATTATCCTGTGGAAATTTATTCTAGAGTTGGTGCTTAAACAGATGAGATGCTGTTTTTGAGCTAACGTTAAGTTTCATTAGAACAGTATAGTAGGCCAACAATTATATGACAGTGATTGCCAGACCTTGGAAAATCCAGCCCTGTATCTTCACACTGCAAGGAAAGTTGTCCTGCAAAGGGAGAGGATGACCAATTCAATTCATGTCACATTCATTTATCCTTGATGTAATGACATGTGGCTTCCACACTCACGGGGGGAAATGTGGTAATTTTTAAAGATTTTCCTGAACCCGGAACCACAAATGTCCCTTGACCCTGTTGGTGATGCTTGAACAACCAGCTGTCTGATCCTGTTCTAGGCCATAACTGAGATTGATACCAATAAAGGACAGTAACCAAGACAGGTACCCAGCTGAGCCACTGAATGAGTTGGTAGTGATGTCTTGATGGTAACCTGAACAACCCCAATCCGGTAACCTTAACTCAACCTGGGCTTGGTCTTAACCACATAGCTGAGCATCACAAAGATGAGGGGATGAGATTTTCATGTACTGTGTCACAATATGTGGCAGTAGGACAGGCTTATGTTGAATTGCAGAACAGGATGTGCCACAACCTGTGGGCATTTACACAGGTTTCTCCATTGATGCCAATAAAGAAACCACTACAGGTGGTAGGTGTCAGTGCAGTCTGCCGCCGACTTACACTGGCACCTTCCCCATTTACAAGAGTATGCGCAGGTCGTTCTGCTATAACATGCTTTTCGTTAACACAAATTCACTGAAATGCAATTGATGAATCAAGGGCACTGTTTGTAAAGCTCAAACTTTTAAAATGTGTATTGGCTGTAACGCAATTACATTACCAACACTTTGAGCGCTGTTTGTAAAGCGGAATTTTTCTATAACACGGGGTTGCACAAGAACACAACCATTGCATTAAAGAAGAATGATCTTTACTTGGGTTTGATACACAATGGTAGAATGTTAATTTAGTGCTTAATTTCTGTGCCACGTAACAGTGGCTTTTGCGTATAGGTTGCGAATTGGTTGATAGGTAGACTGCTGGGATGTAAGTAAACTCACAATGGTAAGGGAATCTAGGGTAGCAATGTGTCCTGTTGCAACACTCCCTCATCACATCCTTCTACCTCTTCCTCTTCTTTGGGATTATTTGAGGTTATATGCTGTACACACTATTCTTCCTACAGGTTCAAACCTTGCTACTGTGCTATGTTGTGCAAGATGCATCATACCACAGCTGTTCAGACACCTGGAGTGTATCTTTAGGCTTGCTCAAGGGCACACCTAGTTGTCATATGTCTTTCATTTTATTATCCAGCCTTCATTGGTTGGATTCCTCACGGCTGGATTCCCTCACGAAATTTCCTCACAAATTTTAAAGTTGTCTCTGTTGTCTCTGGGTCTGAAAGGGTTAAAGCTGAGAAGTGCCAAAAGCACGATGATGTCATATGAACTAGTGGGCAGGACAGCTTAAGATCTTGAAGGAATGAGGCTTAACAAGTAGTCCTCTTCAGAATCTCTATAACAATGCCTATCACATCAATGAATTAGATACAGCCTCTTTGGAGTTCTTGTAGTACAGTGCTAGTGCCTCTATCTCTGAGCTAGGAGACTTAAGTTCAAGTCCTTCCCATTCCAGAGGTATGTCTACACACCTCTGAACAGGTTGATGTGGAACAACATCTGCAGAGACTGTTCGAGTTGGATCAGACAGTGGTTTTCCACATGCCTTGTAATTATCTACACATGAAGAGAATGGCAACAGCAACTGTTGTCATGACAACACTTCACCCAGCACAGTGTGATGATATGCCCATCCAACATGGTAGACATTGGGGCAGATTTGATTTGGCTGCTCGTTCTACATAGTAAGTGGTGGTGAGATCTCCAGGCTCAGCTTTAAGTCGACTGCTCGTGCTCACCGTCAGTACCAGGGAACAACTGAAGACTTAAGAACCTAAAAGAAGAAATTCTCATGGCAATCCTCACCCACTCCAATAAATGATAGCATTTCAGGTCTGGTAGCAGATGTGCTGCCACAAGAGAGTTAACAACTCCCTGGAGAATTAGTAACTCCAGAGCAGGTACAGGCTAGATCAGACAATGGTGGTGTTTGTGGGTGTGGTACTGAGTTAAAATCCAACAGTTCAGACTTCAGAGGCTCTGTGAATAAAGCTTAAAATCTCTGCTAGGTCAAGGAAAACCTTAAAAACAGTGCAGTATTCCATGCTGGAAAAGCAAGGAGTTAAAAAGTTATCGATAGTTCAGATTAAGATTGCAGCCCTAGGAAACGGGTACCGTGAGTCATGGTTTAAAAAAAAATTAAAGGCCATGAAAGAAATATTAATCTAGTGTTGCAAACCCAGGGACATGGCAAAGTCAGTAATTAAAGTGATAATATTGTGCACATTAAAAATCTAAACAGATCCAGTCTGGAGAGAAAAGAAAGTTTGGGAGACTTTATTCAGACTGTGGAAAAGATGGGAGATCCTTTCTGAGGGATGCAATAAAAGCAACAGTCATTGTTTAAAGTAGAAGGTGCAGAAATCATACACTATGACAATGATTAAAGTGGGAATAATTTATAACAGCTACAAAGAGGGGTTCATATGTCTAAACAGTTCCATATTTCACTTCCTCATGATGCTTAAATATAAATATGTATTCTTAACTCCTGCCATAGCAAACAAACCTTTCGTCATCTGTTTACTGTCTTTGGGAATTAACTTTATTGTCTTATACTCGAATGAGCAGAGTGAAAAGTTAACAAATCATCACTTATGGCACCATCTTAGATACAAAGGTACCTAGGTACAGATTCTACAATATAAGTTCTTAGGGAAAATAATTAGAAAAATAAAGAAATTAAAAAGTCCAGCATTGCAGATTATAGGAATAAATTAGAAAATAGAGAAATTAAAACTTCAGAACTACAGTTCTTCCAACCCAATCCATGCTGGCACCTAGCCTCCAGTCTGTGCTGGGGCTTGACTGCAGACTGCATCGGGCTTCACCTTAAGGTTCTTGTGCAGGGAGACTGCTCTGGAATCACTACAGAGAGGCCACCACACCAGGATGAGACACCACCACACCAGGCTGACAGACCACCGCACCCGGCCGAGAGACCACCACACCCGGCCGAGAGACCACCACACCCGGCCGAGAGACCACCACATTAGACCGAGAGACCACCACACCAGGCCAAGAGACCACCACACCAGGCCGAGAGACCACCACATTAGACCGAGAGACCACCACATTAGACCGAGAGACCATCACATTAGACCGAGAGACCACCACACCAGGCCGAGAGACCACCACACCAGGCTGAGAGACCACCACATTAGACCGAGAGACCACCACACCCGGCCGAGAGACCATCACACTAGGCCAAGAGACCACCATACCCGGCTAGGAGTCCACCACACATGGCTGAGAGACCACCACACTAGGCCAAGAGGATGTCTTGCTGGGTCTGCACTGAGATAGGGAGAAGAGAAAAGAAAGAAGAAAGAAGAAACAAAAATGCAAAAGAGAAAAGCAAAGAACAAAAAGTGAATGGAGTGGACCAGCTCTGGCTGAAGCATCCTATTCCGCCACCATCTTGGAAAAGTTGTGGGCTGCTGACTGGGAAATCCTGAAAATGCCTCCTGTACAGGCATGGAAGAATCCAGAGACAAAAAAGATGCAGAGCAGTGGGCTAGTCACAAGTGTCGTGTCAAGGGTCAATGTTAAATATGTGACCAGGAGACAGTCTCCAGCATCAGTGATGTAAGATCACATGACAATGGAGACAACTGAGAGATTGTACTTTGTGAAATCTTGGGCTAAATTTTGTCCTGTAAGGAGTTGGATGATAATATTCAATAAAAGGTCAAGCTTACCAGCATGTTAGCCTCCTGCAGTCTCTATCAGTCCAAACCAAGGACATAAACCAACTAAGACTGACAACAATGATAACAGAATAGATAAAGTTTGGCATAGAAAGCAGAAAATGCTGGTAAAACCCAGCAAGTCATGCAACATCTGTGGAGAGAGAAACAGAATTAATGTTTCCAATCAAATGTGATTATTGGTATGAAAACATTAAGCATTTCAATCGCTACAGTTACTGCCAGGCCTGTTGCGTTTCTCCAGCATTCTCTATGTTTTTTTTCAGATTTCCATGCCTTTATTCCAATATGATTCCTCTTCAGTTCCAAAGCAGAGTCACATTGAACTCAAAACATTAGTTCTATGTTTCTCTCTCCTCAGATGCTACCTGATCCACTGAGTTTCTCCACAACTTTCCTGATGGTATTTCAAATCTCCAGCTTATCTAGTACTTTGTTTTTAGTTTAGGTCAAGTTTGACAGCAGGAGTTGTTACACCATCTGATCCAAGGTTCTGAGCCTCCTGGTGTTCCAACATGGTGAGAGAACTAATCCTTTGCCTGGCCGGCCGATATAATGGGATTGGTCTCCTGGGTGCTGGTCTGTTCTTCTCATCCTACACATCCAATGGAGCTGCAGGTCTGTGAGGAGTAAGCTGTTGTTGCTCCTCCACCTGTTGGTGCTGATGCAACTGTGGGTCATCTTGATCCTCATCTGCAGTGGGCACCATAGAGATCAAATGTAAAGGCTGTCAAAGTTGTTGAAGGAACCTCTCAGCATAAGTACTGTGAAATGTGGAAACTGTGTGGGGTCAGCATTTAACACACATTTCCTTGTCATGTCTCCATCCCTCTCAAAAGCTCACTATGTTCCTGCCTTATTTGAGTTGGTGAGGTCCAAGAAGCCGTGAAAATCCTCAAAGCCATAATTAAAGTGCAAACGTTGCTGCAATTAAGCCGATTGAAGTTGACAAACCACCCCTCCTGTGGAGGTTGCTCACACTAAACCTAATTCAATGGAATTAAATATAGAAGCTGGTGAATTGGAGCCAGTTTCCTGATGCGCTGTCAACTACTCTGATATTGCCAAACCCACAAGATCCTGCACTTTACAATTCAACCCACGGTGTCTGAATGCATCCTTCTCACAGTGCTCTCATAGAACAAATTATGTTGAAATGGCAAGTTTTCTGGTAAGCCATTGGGAGTTTGCAGCCATTTATATACAGTGAGGTCCCACAAGATGTATTGCAAACAAAAAGCCCAGTTAACTGGCTTATGGGAGAGGAAGATTTTGACCAGGACACGGTATGAACCTGTAGAGTTTGGTACATCACTCATCTCTAGATATTTAGGCCATTTCTCACATATTGAATGAGTGATACAAAAGCTTCAACATTCTCAGGAAAGTCATGACCCCATGAAGTTGTATTATATATTTATTGGTCACTTTCATGATTTTGAATACAGTCAAGAGAAGACCATTTGAATTTGTATTGACATTTCTGCCACAAATGCCTTAATTCACTTTTGAAATTGGCACAGTCAAAAAAGTTAAGCAACCCACAATAACTTTGAAACAACTGGGAACAGCTTGAATTTCTTTAATTGCAGTAAAGCTGTTCCTCCCTTTCATAAAAATGCTTACATGTGACTTTTACGATGTAAGGTCATTGTTTTTCAAATTGAGTTCTCACAACCTACAGTTTCCTGTTTCAAGACTATCTTTTATCATTAAACTTTACATAATTTAATTTCATTTCAAAATGATTGCATAAAGGAAACACTGACCACAAATATGACCCTGTAAAAGTAACCTTGAAACTGTGCCATCCCAGTATAACCAATGGCTAAACTGTTAGTTAGAACAAGATGACTGCAAGTATATGGTGTCTTTATTTGCAACAACAATAATTCTGAATCTAATATTTTTGGACCAAAAACAAATTTGTACAACATTTAATACTGAAAAGCTACTTGCAAGTTTTTGTATCCAAAAGGCTTGTACTGAGTACTTGTCCAAAACACTTCTAAGTGGCATATACCTAACATCATAAGTGCATGAGAAACAGGGATAGGTGGAGATCTTTCTGCCCATCAGTTCTGCTCTGCCATTCATTAAAATCATTGCTTGTCTAATTGTAGACTTAACTCCACTTTTCTGTTCGTCCCCTGTAATCTTTTATTCCTTTGACATTTGAAAATCTGTCAAACTCAACCTTGAATATATTCCAACCTCCACTACTCTCTGGGAAAGAAAATTCAAACACTAAAGAAGCTTTGATTGAATAAATTCTTTTACACCTCTGCCTTAAATGAGAGACCCATTAGTTTTAAATGCTGTCCATTAGCTCAACATGAGAGGAAATATCCTCTCACCATTTATCCTTTCAGACAGTCTCAGAACCTTATGTTTCAAAGATACAGACATATGAAATAGGAGTGAGAATAGGCTACTCAGTTCCTTGACACTTCTTTGTAAGTCAAAATCATGAGTGCTCCGATTACTTCACATTTTCACCTAACCCTAATAGCTTTTCAACTTCTTGTTGATCAAAAATCTATCTATCTACTGCCAACATTCCCAACAAACTGTGGCTTATAATCAGTAAATTTAACACTAAAGCTTTGGTCCTTTCATCAAGTCATTTATATAAATGGTAGAATGTTGAGACCCCTGTGACATACCACTTATTACATCTTACCAATCAGGAAATTACGCTTGTACGTCAAACTTTATTCATAAGACACTACTTCTTTACAGGAATCAACCTGGTGAAATTTCTCTGAACTGCTTCTGATGCATATATATATAACATTCATTAAAGAGATCCAAACTGTGCACACTATTCGTGTTGTGGCATTACCAATGCCCTGTACAATTATAGTAAGACTTCGCTACCTTTATACTCTACCCCTTTGCAATAAAGACCAACATTGCATTTGATCTTCTTGATAATGCGCTGACTTTTTGTGTTTCATATGTCAGGACAGCCACATCCTTGTGTATTGCAGCATTCTACAATTTTCTCCCCACTTAAATGATATTCTGCTTTTCTATTCTTTCTGCCAAATTAGACAGCATTGCATTTTCCCATGTTATACTCCATCTGCAAGCATTTTAGCAGTTCTCTTAATCTATTGAAACACAAAGTACTGTGGATGCTGGAGAAGAAGAGAATTTGAACTCAAAAACTCTATTTCTTTCTCTACTTTTGCTGCCAGACCTCCTGAAGTTTCAACTTCCAATGAGTAATTTTCCTTCTTCTGGAAACTTCCACAAATGTCTCTAACTCTGCAGTACAATCAGAGACTTTGGAAAATTCTGCAGTGCTTGTCCCTATAGTTACACAATAAATATTAAAACATAGCCTAACATCTGGGTAATTACAAAGCTTATCACCCCATTGACCCAGGTCTCAACTAAACCCTGGCCATCTTTCCTCACCCTCTGCATTGTCTGACTACCTTTGGAAGAGGCTTACTTTGTAAAGAGAGGAGGAGAACTTCTTCAAGATAGGCATCCTCTCGCCTCTCAACTATAAATGTATGTCCCCCAATTACAACCACTCCATCATCCAATTATCCTTGCGGCTCATCCTGATTACTTTCCTGACCTAGTGACTGACACTCCCACCATGTGACTGAGGCTATCCAGCAACCAACCACACCCTGAATCCTGAACAAACATCTGAACATGACCTAACAACCTTTGTGACCATTTGACTGTTTTCCCAATGTATTGACTATCTCATCTACTACCATCACGTCCACTTTCCACATCATCTAGGTATCTACTCACCCATAGCCATTTACTCACGATAAATTTCACCCTTATACCCACCTTACTCACCTATACCTCTCAATCACAACCACATCTACTCATCCACTTATCCACTCATTCACTGCTGCTCCCTTTGACTCATTATCTATTTTGAAGTGTTATATGTCAAAATTTCACACATCTACTTCTAACTTTAATTTATACAATGATCTAGTGGTATAATTGCTAGACTACTAATCCAGGGACCCAGGTAATGTTCTTGGGACCTGAGGTTTGAATCCCACCATCACAGACGCTGGAATTTGAGTTCAACAAAAATCTGGTTAATTAATGTCCTTTAGTGAAGGAAACTATTGCTCTGAGTGATCTGGCCTACACGTGACAACAGACCTGCAACCATATGACTGACTCATTCTTAACAATTATGGATGGGTAACAAATGCCGACCTGGCCAATGATGTCCATATCCCATGAATGAATTAAAACGAAACAGAAATTGCCAGGTGAAGAATGCTCATTGTACTGTACAATGCTTTAAGAACTAATATTTTCTATGTAACTGAGCCAGAGGGGAGTTATCCTCCTATTCAGTTTTATCTCGTATAATCTTTTTATTAGTGTAATTTAAATTAATTTTATTTATGAGTTAGAAGCATTGACTGATGGAATTGTCTTTATTAAACCTATTAATCTGCAAAGACTGCCATTCATAAAATAATTTTACAGGGAAGGGGCAATTGTAGTTCAGGTGATAGTCATGACATTTTTGCTTTGAGTAATTTCCTATCCATGTTTTCTTCTATGCTTCTTTCCCTACCCCAAGTGTGTTGACACCTTCCTGGTAAGATTTACGATGCTGTCTTCACTCAGGTACCTACCCCTGGTATTATCTTAATTACGTTTGAGTCTTGACAGTATCAGAAAACTATTCAATCACAACGTGGTTATCACAGATGACTTCCATCTTACATATGCAGGAATCGAAACTAATTTGGTCATTCTAAAAGATACAAGACTTCAGATAATTTTTTAAAATATTACATTCCATGATACTACAATGCTGCTGCTGTAAAGTCTGTGTCTTATGATTCTGTTCCACAACCAAGAAACAGCACTTGGAAAGCTAATGATTTCAAATAAATCTGTTGGACTCTCACCTGGTGTTGTGTAATTTTTTTAACTTTGTCCACCCCCATCCAACATCAGCACCTCCAAATTGAGTTCTATCCAGTTCACAACCAATGTCCACAATATATACTTGCAGCTTGGAATTCTGAGCATAAACTGGAACAGGAGCCTTAGTCTCTTTTTTATCACCATGCAAGCAATGGCAAGGTAATTCAAGGTGGAAAACTGATTAAATTGTAGACCTTTGTGGGGAATTTGCATGACTCACACATTCAATGGGTAAGAACTGATTATGTCTAAACTATCATCATAGTTGTCTTTCTATCAATGAAATTATTAGAACAGGAATAGACCATTTAACAGTTCGAGCTTGCCCACCTTCAGTGTGAGGAGAAAGTGAGGTCTGCAGATGCTGGAGATCAGAGCTGAAAATGTGTTGCTGGAAAAGCGCAGCAGGTCAGGCAGCATCCAAGGAACAGGAGATTCGACGTTTCAGGCATAAGCCCTTCTTCAGGAATCTTCCTGAAGAAGGGCTTATGCCCGAAACGTCGAATCTCCTGTTCCTTGGATGCTGCCTGACCTGCTGTGCTTTTCCAGCAACACATTTTCAGCACCTTCAGTGTGATCATGGCTCATTCATGCGACTATGTTATTCGAAAAATTGATCCTGATGCACAGTACCAACTACTTGACTTGAGAAAATATTCAGGCTGATGGTGAAAAATCTGAGTCTTGGTGTCCTTTTCTGTCACAGTGGCAAGAAGCAGGTTGCTCACCATTCCTCACAGAGACATTACATGTTAGCAAGTGGCCATTTGGTCTTTTATGATGATTATTATCTAGATGAGGAGTACCACTTGTGTAGTGATTCCATTTGCACACGCAAACCATATAGACCTTTATTCCTTAGATCTTCAAATGTCTAATTTACTTCTGAATGTTACTTCCAAAAACTTCTTTTTTAAACCTCATATTTATCTACATCAAATTCTGGTTACCAGGTTTTTTCCCAATTCGACCAACTTAACAAGTTCCCCTTGCAGCTTCCTTATCCATGCAAAATTTCATGATTGGGCTCAAGACAGTTTGGCCAAGTTCAGAACAATCTGATCCCACCTCGTTCCCTCCTTGATAAGATAAGATCTATCTTTACGTTTCCCTAATTTCTTTATACATTCTCAACCATTTTCCACTTTTTGTGCGTTTGCTTTGTCATGCTGCACTGGGGTTGGTACACTGGAAATGAAACTACACCACTCTCAGAGTTGCCATGAAGTTCAAGACTTTATCCAAGTATGCAATGTTCCCCAATTTACCTTTCTTTTAAACATAGAACAGAGAACATGGAAGACAGAACGGTACAGCACAGGGACCACCATGAGTGTATCAACCATGATGCCACTCTAAACTAATCTCACTGCCTGCACTTGTCCATATTTCTCTATTCCCAGTCTGTTCATGTGTCTGTCTAAATATCTCTTAAATTTTGCTTTTATATCTGCTTTTACCATCTCCTCTTGCAGTGTGTTCCAGGTACCTAACACTCACTGTCTAAAAAATATTGCCTCACACATCTCTTTTAAACTTTCCCCCTCTCGCTTTAAACCTATACCTCTATTATTTGACGTTTACACCCTGAGAAACATTACTCCAACTATTCAACCTATCTATGCCTTTCATAACTTTATAGACTTCTACCAGGTTGCCCCTCAGCTTCGACACTCTTGTGAAAACAATCCAATTTTGTCCAACTCTCCTTATAACCGATAAATGCATATACATGCAACATCCTAATAAAGCTCTTTTTATCCTTTCCAAAGCTTCCAAGCCCTTCCCGTGTATGGTGACCAGAACTACACCCAATATTCCATATATGGCCCAACTAAAGCTTTATACAGCTTCAATATGACTTACTAATATCTATATTCAATGTCCCAAACGATGAAGACAAGCATGCAGCATACAGCGCTCCCTGCCATCCCACCCACCGTTGTTGCCCATGTTGAAACATGAACATGCATCCCAAGATCCCTCCCAAGGGTCCTGCCATATTGCATTTGACCACCCAAAGTGCTTCACCCCACACCCAACCAGATCAAACTCTACCCATCGTTTCTCCCCCCAACTTTCTAACCGATCTACTTCTTTTTGTATCTTTTGACAACCTTCCTCACTATCCACAGTGCTCTCAATCTTTGAGTTGTCCAGAAACCCACCAGTCAGACCACACATATTTTCATTCAAGCCATCCAAATGCATCACAAAAAGAGAGGTCCTCGAACTGTTCACTACGGAACACCACTGGTCACAGATCTCCGGTCAGAAAAACATCCCTCTACAACTACCAGCTCATTGTGGATCCTATGTGCAAACCTCCTGCTACATAAACATTCACAGACACAAAGAGATTGGAAAAAAAACCTGGTGTTATGGATGGAGGGAAAAATTGAAAATAGAGTTCGATGAGTTCAGCCCACAGGGTTCATTGAGATGACCCTTTTGGTTTGTCAGGATTTGCTGCTCCTCAATCTTGCTTCTCCAGATAATTTCACTTGTTTGCAGGAGGCAAAAGTTGAATGGTTCACAATTTATAAAATCACTGACTTACTGGTTAAAAACAACCATTTACAGCAACTCATGAGGGAAGATAAACAAGTGTTCTTCAGACTTTAGGTATTTTGATTGTAGAGAAATAGACAGCCTTGCCGTTTCTGGAGGTCTGAAAGCTTCTGGATATCTTCTTTACACTCACAACCTATTCAGATACCTAGGGAGCCAATTACATAGTTGCTTGCAATCAGGAGGCCTTTTTCATCACTCCATGTGTTGCCACAGTTCGCTGTTGCCAACTGAATGACCCTTCATGCATATCCCTTGGCTCACGCTCATCTGTAATAACACTCTTCCTCCCACCCTCCAACTTTAACAGACAGCAATGTAAGCAGCACTTATAACGAGTGTCAGTAACCCTGCTTTTATAAAGTCCAGTAACCTTTACTCAATCCTTGGTTTTTAAAATAGTCCTTTCCACATTTTCAGTCCACAATCAAAAATACAGAAAAATAAAAAAAATACAGTCTTTACACTTGTAAAAACCAGTTTCTATCTTACCTGTAGGCTTTATTTGACATATGCTGCAATTGCAATTCGTTCTCTTTCTTTGACAGCAAAATTCTAAAATTTTGAAAGTTATTCTCCTCTTTTAACATATTTGTTCATCATACATATTTACTCTCTCTGTTTCAAACACTTAAATGTTCATCTAAAATTGAATAGGATACGTACATTCAGAACAATTAAACCTTAAGGAAACATCATTCATTTTTGCCAAAAGAAATGCTTAGTTTGGTTCTGCTGATCTCCCTATACTTGAAACTTTTGGCAGAACATTGCAAATACAAAGATATCTTTTCCTGAATGTCATACAACCTTCTTGGAACATTTGTTGGCACAAATTGAGCTCTTGGCTTGGCATGTCCCATCATGTTAGACCTTTGGCTCAGCTCAATCTTAAAACTGTCTGGGAGACCCTCTTTTGTTAATTCACTGAGAACCACAGAGTGAGACAATGTATTTTTTTACTCCTCTGTCAGTCAGAATGGGATTGATGTCCTTATTTGGATTCAGGATGGGTACAAAAGGTCTGGTGTATGTGTCTGCACCAATCTGATATTTCACTGTGCATACAGCACTGGGAAAAATGAGCCTCCTAATTACTGCAAAATGAGCGAGCCACCTACTAGGATTGAGTGCTGGATCATGTTCCAGACTTGAAGTCATCCAAATTCAGTCATTTCAAATCTTTGAAAGGGCTCAAATTGGCCAACTATAGTTCATTTGAGTTCAGGTGAAACAAACATGCCCAGAGGATTAAAATGTGCCTAAAAACGTGTGCAAGAATTTTGTGCATTGCACCATGGTTTCCTGTTCTTAGAGCAGATGGTGAGCTTGAGACTGCTGTTTTGTTGGAGTCCTGTGGTTTGTTTTAAATTCCTAGCACTGCAATCAACTTTCTAGCAGGTAGAACGTGTCTTAATTTTTATGGGGAAGGAAAAAGAATGGAAATCAGAATGGAATTATGCAAATTCCAAATTTGTGACCAAATTTTGTTAATATGTTAATAGCTGATAAAATTAGACAAGCTGCTGTACTCAAACTCTACCTGTTTTAATGTATTTCACATCCATTTCTAAGTTGAAAGTTAAATAATATGGAAGTTTGCATCATAAATATAAGCAGCTGCATCTCTGCAGTACTTTTCATGACCACTAGACGTATCTGACTGCTTTGCAATGTTATAATTCTGAGTTAAAAATCACACAACATCAGGTTATAGTCCAACAGGTTTAATTGGAAGCACACTAGCTTTCAGAGCGTCGCTCCTTCATCAGGTGATAGTGGAGGGCTCAATCGTTACATACAGAATTTATAGCAAAAATATACAGTGTGATATAACTGAAATAATACATTGAAAAACTGATTGTCTGTTAAGTCTTTCATCTGTTAGAATACCATCATCTATAAATTCTGTGTGATTTTTAACTTTGTACACCCCAGACCAACACCGGCATCTCCAAATTATAATTCTGAAGTGTGGTCCTTATTATTATGTAGAAAATGTGGCAATCAATTTTATTATGCAAATTCCCATGCCCAGCAACGTGACAGTAGATTATTTGTTTCATGAATTTGGTTGGGGGATAAATATTGTCAGGATGCAAAAGACAACTCCCCTGTTCTTCAAATTAAGTTCATTGCATCTTTTAGGTCCTTTTGAGAGAGCAGATGTGGTCTTTGCTTAATGTCACATTTGGAAGGTAGCGACTACAACAATGCAACACTCCTTCAGGAATGCGTCAGAATGTCAGCCTAAATTTTTATGCTCAAGTGCTCTGGTGAGACTTGAACTGGAACCCTATGGCTCAGATTATAGCACCTCCAATTTGGCACAGATGACATGATTATAGGCCATCCTACAAGGGTGCTAAGGAGTCTGAGATGGATCATGAATATTCAGTAAGGTTTATGGACATTAATGCCATTCGTAAAAATGCCAAGCAATGATAGGAAAGGTACTGCTGATACAAGCTTGTCATTTAATCTGAATGCCTGATATTAGACTGTTCGAAAAGGTGTTCTATATTAAGCAGATTCTTGATAAATGCCATTGTAGTTATTAGTTCTAATGATACAAAGACTGCCTAAAGACCAATCTAAAATTATGTAGCAACTCAACTGACATACCTGAGGGGCATGTCTGAGGGGCACCCAAAGGAAATGGAAGAAAGATCTCCCATTCCTTCACCTGACATCCAGTGTCTTGTTTCTGGGAAACAATCTTTACAGAGCTTGGATATTAGAGCTATATGAGAACCCACAACCTTATGATTTGAATGTAAACCATTGACAATGATAAACAATTCATCATCATCATCATCATCATCATTTCCAGGTCATTTTGAATAATGCTGATGCACAAGAAAAATCCAGTTCCTTTTCAAGGCCCAGTAAATGTCCATTATCTGTGTCAGTAAGTTGTTGCACATAACCCCACTCGAGTAAAAAACTCCTGCATTTACTACTTAATTTGTACTTGCTCTGCAGACAATAGAAAACTTTTCTTGGATACTACTTGCCTAAATCTTGCAAAATCACAAATAGTTCTACCATATCTCTATTAGCCTTCACTTTTCAACAGACAAAATACATGTAATACATACTTTACACAAAATACATATTTTACCAAAGTGTCATTGTCATAGCTTTTGTGAATGGCTTTGGTCTATGAGGCCAAGTGAGTTTTCTTGCAGTATTGTCCCATTAACTACCCACTACCCCTCTCATCCGATGCTAGCCCAATTCCTCGACTTGCAGTAGCTAAAACTACTCACCACAGCTGAGATATGGATGTAGGTTTGCTCGCTGAACTGGAAGGTTCATTTTCAGATGTTCCATCACGATACTAGGTAACATCATCAGTGAGTCATTAGATGAAGCACTGGTTGCATGGTCCACTTTCTATTTATGTGTTTAAGTTTCCTTGGGTTGGTGATGTCATTTCTGATGGTAATGTAATTTTTTGTTCTTTTTCTCTGGGGGTGGCAAATGGGATCCAAGTCAATGTGTTTGTTGACAGAGTTCTGGTTGAAATGCCATGCTTCTAGGAATTCTCGTGCGTGTCTCTGTTTGGCTTGACCTAGGATGGATGTGTTGTCCCAGTCAAAGAGGTGTACTTCTTTATCTGTATGTGAGGATACTAGTGAGAGGGGGTCATGTCTTTTTGTGGCTAGTTGATGTCACTATCGGTATAAACCTGTTGGACTATAACCTGGTGTTGTGTGATTTTTAATTTTGTCCACCCCAGTCCAACACCGGCTCCTCCACATCATATCAATCAGGACCAGGTTCGATACCACCCAATGTTGTTAATTCTTCCTCATTCTTCACTCAATCAAATTCTAGGATCCATTGTGTATTTTGTCTTCATTGTGCAGTCCTGTGGAAGGATAAAAATTACACATTCCTCTAGATGTAGTTACACTACAGCCAAATAAATGCTTAAGAGACCTCATCTCCTCTCTATGTGTTGTAACAATTTGCTTTCTCACAGCCTGGGAACATTGTACTGTTTGTTTTAGTGGTTTGTCCACTAAAGTTTCAAGCTATTATTCTTGTGATACCTGAAATATATTTCTATTTATCACATAATCCTAATCAACAATCTCACCATTAGGTCTTAAAATCTCATCCTTCTTTGCATTAAAATGGCACCTTTCATTTCTCTGCCCATTGATTAAACTTATCAAAATCCTTTGAATTTGTGAGACTTTATTATTGGTCATTTCTGCTAATTTGGAATTGTCTAGAAGTTGGACACTTTGAACACAATTCCGACCTCTTTCTGAACCTTGTGACACTCTGTCTTCCAAACAACTACCTATATATATTGCTGCTCTATTTATGTAAAGGCAAAGTTGCCATAATCCACTCTGAGTGAGCCTGACTGAGGGTCACCACATCTCAGGCAAGGAGTGCAGATGAGAAGGTGAGCTCTCAGACAACATGGGAATTGAACCCATTACAAAGGAACCATCCAACCAACAGAGCTAATCAGTCCTTGCCATTCTGTTTACCAACCGACCATTTTCAGTCCTTATTAACACATAAAGGGCTTATGCCCATACATCAAATCTCCTGCTCCTCGGATGCCGCTTGACCTGCTGTGCTTTTCCAGCACCACACCTATCAACTCTGGCGTTCAGCATTTGCAGTCTTCACTTTCTCCATATTAACACATGCCTATTCATGATATGTGCTTGACATACTTGTTATATTTTTTACGTGGTACAATGTGAAATGCCCCTGTGAAATCCCAATAGACAATAGCTCTTTTTCTCCCTTATCTAACCAGTCTGTCATTGCCTGAAACAAATCCAAAAGATTAGTTTAACATAACCTGCCAGTGCTAAAACTATTTCGGGTTAGCGATCATAGTATCCATATAGTGTGGAAGCAGGCCACTCAGCCCAATGAGTCCACACTGACCCTCCACAGAACTTCCTACTCAGACCAAATGTATCCCCATAACCCTAAATTTCCCATGGCTAATTCACCTAGTCTGCACAATTTACCAGAGCCAATTCACCTAACCAACACAACTTTGGACTGTGGGAGTGAAAACCACATAGACACAGGAGGCTGGAAATGAACCCAGGTCCCGTGAGGCAGCTGTACTAACTACTGAAACCACTATGTCAGTCTGATATTCTGAAGATGCTGTCTTATATTATCATTTATAACCCTGAAATACTTTCCCAACAGTTGCAGCAAGGATTACAAGTGCTATTTCATAGTTCACCCCTCACTTCTCTCTAATCCAATCTTCTAAACCTTAGCTTGATTCCAATGAACTCTGAAGAATACTTGCAGGACATTTCACAATTATTTCAGAGTATCACTGTTATGACATACAACCCACCAATCTTTTCTACAATTAATTTTATGGAATAAAAGGCAAAAGACAGCCAATTTGTTGTCTTGTTCCATTATGGGCAATTGAGGGGGAAATGATTCTTGATTTGAAAGTGAAGGGAAGAAACTAGTAGTAAGATAGATAATATTAAACCAAAATTATATCAATGATGGATTGTGTTCCTAGACTCTTACAGCAGTCACTAGGTGATGGTCATGTATTTATATATCTAAGACAACTTGGGTCACTTCCCAAGCAATGTCTAAGTTGCCCTTTTGTACATTATTGCTTTGCAAAGAAAGAATTTGACGACACTGTTGGACACACAACATTCAGCCATTATGACTCTTCAAATACACTTCACTAAGGATAAAGTGTTTTGGAACTTCATGAAGCCTTACAAGTGCTAAACAAATACAAGATATTTATTTTCCTTAACTTACTCCAAAGCTCCTGGAGCATATTTAATATCCAAAGAAGACCCTGACTAACCTCTCCAAGAAACTCTTATTGAGGCATATGCTAGATTACAACACTCCCCTGCTCCTGTTCCAATGCATGTTCTACTTCTGGTCCTATTTCTGTGACAAATTAGGAACCTTTACACACAAGCCTTTTCTGTGTAGTGTAGAATGCTTATGAAATCCTGGTACAGGTCAGAGAGCTCAAAACATGGTGTCAGAACTGGAGTTGAGATGTAGTGTTGAAAAGCTGTAAAGTTACTAAAGAGAGGCACAAAAGTGTTCAGAATTGTCAAAACTGGTACAGGCAACTGAAAGAAGCCAAAAAGAAACAAAGCAGTAGGCAGAGCAATGGGGAAAAGTTGGCATTAGATGAAGTGTTCTTTCAGAGAACCAGTGCAGACATGATGTGGCAAATGGCCTCCTCCTGTGTTGTTACTATTTTGGGGTTCCAAGATTCCAGTTATACACCAAGGTTCCACAAACAAAAACAAGATATGTGTCCATATAATTTGTTTTCAGTCATTTTTGCTTGAGGGATAAATATTGGCTAGAACACTGGGACTCCTCCACTTCCTTTGATGTATGCTATGAGAATTTTTTACACACCCATGAGAAAGCAATTAGGGCCTTGGCTTAACAACATCTGTAGTGTCAGCCAAGTGTCATATGTTTGAATGTCTGGGCTGGGGTTTGAACACCTGACCTCCTGACTCAAGAGGTGAAAGTATTGCCATTGAGCTAAGGGTGACACATGAACAGCTTTTCATGATCCCTGCATCCAGTAGAAGGATGAATACAAATGCTCCAGCTTATGTATAGCTAATATCCTCTTATTTCATATTTACCTTCAGCAAGGTTAGCTCTAAATTCTTAATGCATTTCAGGATTTCCTTTTCACCTGTTTCCACAGTCCAAAATGCCATCTTTTAGAAGAAAAAGCCAATTTTCTTCTATTGAATCACAAGAAAAACAACTGTCTCTGGGCATATAAATTACTGAGGTCCAGCCAGGGGACAAAAAGAGTTCCAATCAGTCATAAGTCAAAAATAAAATGATTTGTCTTACCTTCAACTGTTGGGCAATAGGCAGTAGCAAAGAAGCCAAAATCCATTAGTTTCAGATCAAAGAATATGTGTGCCACTCCTTGAAAGACGATTATTTGTGCCAAGTTAGAGTACAGATTTCATGGCTGCAATGATTTTCAAGCTGCCATGAACATGAAGACATTAAAATAAAATGTTATTGTGCTGTTGTGTCACTTGCTTTAGTCCCACAGATAGAGACATGATACAAGCTGTTTCCACAGAGAGGAACAAAAGGAAAAAAAATGAAATAACTTACTTTCTCACACAACCCAAACTTGACTATTGTGCCACTTGAGAATCATCTCTTTAAGCTAGAAACAAATCCAGCCTTATATGATCTGATGGAAGTCATTCTGATGTGTAACCATTAACTTACAAATACAAAAATACATAATCAGCATTAATCAACACCAAGACCATGGTTTCACCCAGAGATGCAAGAAATTTTAACACTTTATAGTTGGCCAAGTATTGTCATGAGGTTGGCAAAGTGAGGTTTGGACTCTTCCTTGTCTGTGGTAATCTGGCTTCAGAGCAATAAACACTGACCTATGCTCGAGAAAGGAGAAAAAAATCTTTTTATTTATTACTGTCATCATAGCACTAAAAGACTCTTACTCTGAGGCTTATGAGGAAAATAAAGCATTAATTCACTTCTACATACTTGGTTGAAATAATGCACACATGAGGAGCAGTATTTCTGATAAATTGCCATTAAGGAAAGGTTTGCACGTCTCCAACCTCTGTTGGTGCCTCATATAATATGAACAGCATTGAAATATAGTGGTTACTATGACTGAGGCTAAACTACACATAGATTTGGGGAAAGTTTCCATAACAAAAAGGTGGTAATACAAGCAAAATAAGCTGTGCAACATTTTACTGGATCTTCCTCTGAATTGCTTCCGCTAAGTAAGGTTCGAGGTGAGTCTAATCCCAGTGATGGATCTTCATGGATCAGCTTTTACCAAGCAATCACTTCTATTAAGAAGGAATGTCCAATCAACACTTGAAAGGTCCCTTATGTGTATGCATTGGAGGCATTCAGGAGGTCAATGTCACTCTGTGGAGCTCTGGTGGCATCAGTGCCCATTCCTTTCAGCAAGTTTGCTGTTTTTGATCAAAAGGCAGCCAGTTTGATCAAAAACCATTAATATGTTTTGATGTTCCTTGTTATTCGCCTAAAATGTCCTGCGCAATTGCTTTTGTTACTGTGATCTGCAGGGTTTTTTGTTCATTCTTTCAATGTCAATGATACTAACATGTATAAAACAGCCATACTTTGCCTTGAAAAGATGGTGATAAATTACCTATTCAAATCACTGCTGTCCACGAGTCGTAGGTGAACCAAGGTTACTGTTGTAGAAAGTAGGGGATTTCTAGGATTTTGAATCAGGTTATCAATGCGTTGTAATTTGCAGCAGATACGAGCAGTTGACTTCTCTCACTTGTCAATCACCTTAACAATATACATCAAAACCACTGTCTTCATTTGAGATTGATGTCCTGTTATATTTTTCTTTCAAGATTGAGCCCTCAAGATGTGGCTGCCTCATGCTTCTTAGCTAAGGGCAACCATCTCTTCATCCACCATGGAGGAATAGCACTCTCTCCGCCTCACATATCCATACTCACTCACACTTTACATTACATCCAGTGAAAACCCATCAACTATTTCTGAAGTGTATGTTCTCTGAAAGTTTAGGTAACCCTTTAAATGGATAAAAGCATTTGAAATGATGTAGCATTGAAGCTCCCCCCAGTTACCTATCCAACACAATCGAGACTCAACACCCATCTCAAATAGCAGTAAGCAAATAAGTGGTAGTATTACCACACCAAACTCAACCAGCATGGCAAGAGACACCTCAGAAACCTGAATCCTGGAGAAGACATTACTTGTTAATGGTGGAACCACATGAATCACCAACACTCTGCTACACAAGTAAACTGTGAAACAGAGATGTGATGTCTTGCCTAAACCACAAAGTTATGTGAAACATCATTTATTAGCCAGTGTTAAACAGTACTCCTTTCTTGCATTGGTCTTTCTCAATTATATTTCAAGTTGACCATAAATCAATGTTTCACAATATCCTTTTTCACATACATCTTATAAGCTGTTCAAAACATTCCACAGAATTCTTTCAGAGTAGTAATTACCGAGGAAACTTATGGAATAATTATTCATGGTCCCAAAGGAGGGGAGGTGCCAGCAAAGCATTTGCAGCAAATTCTTTAATGTTGTCATAATTTTTTGGAGATAAAACTTGTAGTAACGAGTGTTAAGTGAAAAGGACAGTTAAAGTTCATCAATGTTAACGCTGCTTAAATCTCAGTCAAGAGAGTTTGACATTATCATCTGAGACAGTCCTACGGGAAGATCTGGTGGTGTTGATGTTGCTATCAGAAGATAAGAAGATCCCATCACTTTAACACACAATTAAAATGTGCACTATCCAATGGACTACAGGTACAACATTAAAACTTCACAATGGGCTTTGGTCTCAACACAATTATTTAGCCGCATTCGAAGAATGTCTCAGACGTTTATTTTGTTTGAGTTACTTTCCGATCACACTGGCTCCAACTGGGGACTGAAATTTATCATTTGTTTCTAGACCTCCTTTATGAGTCTGTATCTTTGCAGGATCCAAAGGGAAGTACTTGTTATTTGCATGAATATAGAAATTGTATCACACTGCAAATTTAATCTGTAATTTAGTAACCCTTTCTAGGATAATTGTTCAGCATGTAGTTATAATAAGAAATCCAAAGTTAATATAAATCTTGATTATTCATTACTTCAGCAGAAAGATAAACAGGATATACCATTGTGCTGGACTTCTTGTCACAAGCAAATTCTGTTGAATGTCTTAATTGCCAAATCGGAATGTTGCCATTTAATGGTCTGGTTACTTTTAGAAAGATTGCCAATTTACCACTGAAACCAATTAATAAGATCATGTGATTACTAGATTAGAATCCCAGCAACATAGCCTGATTATAATTTGATTAAACATTTACTTTATGAGTTAAAAATCAAACTAATCTACTTCAATGGATTTGATATATACCTTAGTTTAACATGAAAGTGATCTGCATGTCTTCTGATGGCAAAATTGTAAATCATTCAACTGTCATTGCTTGCACAGAGTACTGTATGGTACCTGTATTATGGCAGTTACAAACTGAATTTGTCACAGAAAATCGCAGCCTGCCCTCTGCTGTTTCCTTGAAGGCATGATGTCCCATTCTGTCAGGTATGAGTTGTCGTTGGAGAAATGAAAAACCGCAAGTACATTTTCAAAACCGTCTTGTTCTTTTTCAGTCTCCAACTTAATCCAATTTTTATTTCCCTCACTTTGTTTTGCTTTCTGTGTTTGGTTTGAAAGTAATTTCACCATTCTGATTGACAGTTCCTCCTTCAGATTCTGCAATGCTTATTAACAACTTGTCAATCTGATTAGTTAAAGAGGTGCAGTATGGCTTGCTCTGTGTGCACAGACTGTAGATGGTCTCGAAATAGCACCATTATGTTTGGGTTCTAATATGGTAATAGTTCTGAAGGGGTTAACATTTGTATTACATTGGCTCCATTCTTTTGACGTCACAATCTATGGGTAATTCTGCTCTAGCTTTTGGAGGGAGCAAACGTGTCTGAACCAGCTTCAGAAGGTTTTAGTAACTATACTTGAGCAAATATATTGGTTCCGGTTGGCTAAGGTTCTAGTAATTATATCTGAGCAAATGTAGTTGTACTTAATGAAATACGTCTTCTTGTTATCTGAGAACAGTGCCTCTTCCTTAGGTATTCTACAGTGATGTATCCTCGAGTACGAATCACTATATTGGCCCAAGGTGAAGAGAAAGAAGCACTAATGGCAACAAACTACCTCAAACAACACTTTCCCAGATCCACAGTCTGGCAGGAGTAGCAAATATCACAAAGTGCCAGCAATAGTCATCTGGGAAAATGCTACATGTTTGCAGTATTGTGGACCTAACCTCCACAATAAAGAAAAAAAATCCAGAATGCCCAGAAGGAAAGAAAATGTCTCAAGCGAGTGAGTTCACCAATTTAAGGGAATTACCACTTTAAGAAGATACAGACAATTAGTCCATAGCTGAAATATAGCTAGCAACAGAAAAAAGAGATTCTGAGATACAGCAGCAGCCATGGAAATAGTTAAGAGAAGCATGTTCAGCACTTCAAAGGCTAATCCTCATTTCTGATAGAAAATGCTGAGGTAGGAGTGTGGACTAGGGAAACGGAGGTAAACCAGCCACACTTTGTACAACAAAGAGTGTACAGAAGGAGACTCAGTAAAACAAAATTGGAGGCAAAAGGAAATAAGAGAAATTCCAAAGGAAAAAGAGAGTAACTTAATGAAAAAATGGTGCAAATACAGGAAGACAACAGAGTGTAAAACAGAGTTATCATCTTTCACAATGAGTATTGCTGCTATCAATAAACTCTACAAGATGCAGTTGCAACGAACAGTGGAAGGACCCAAACAAAAATTCAGGCCAATGCTATAGAATAGAGAAGGCCTCCAAGTTTACTTAAACTGAAAATGAGTGAATTTAATGAGATCAAGTGAAAGAATCATGCAGGAGCAGGAAAATGAAGAGAAACTAAAGACTTTAGAGGATTCAGATTCGATTTTGGTGGGAAGATTTAAGAAGGATGCAGCCAGAGAACTTTATTTAAAACTTGATAGAAGAAGGCACTTAGTGTTTTAGATAATGAAAGGTGGGAGTATGTCCATTTTACAGAATAAAACAACTTCATCTTGGCTGCAGTAAATGGAAAAAACATCAAAAACGTGATATCTACTATTTGGCAAAACTGAGAAAAAGGCAGGAAAACCCAGGAAGAGGCTGGAAAATTCAGAAAGCAATACTGATATACAGCATGACAAAGAAACAGAATTAGAATGTTACAAATCAGTTATTTACTACGGAATAGACCGTAAGTAAATTTAACAAGGCAGATAACTTCAAGTGGTAGTCAAAAGAGATTTATTCGTCCATGTTTGATCTCATGCCATGAGACTTCTGGTATGAGACTCTTAGGGCAACTCCTTCCTGGGTTTTACCCTGAGCTGCCACCTTTGGGATGGTGAAGGTGGTATCTTGGACATTGTCTGTCAAGTATGCGAGCACTTGTGCCATTCTCCCAATTGTCATAAACTCCCAAAAATTCACAAGAATGACTTTGCAGGCTGGGGTCAACATTGTTATTTCCAGTGCTGATTTGTCCATCCAGGTTTCATTCCTTTTATCAAGTTTTGCAATGGTTATCCAGAAGTAACTTGCTTGCTAAACCATTGTTATGAGTCGATAAGAGTCAACCACATTGCTCTGGATCTGGATTCACATGTGGGCCAGAGAATGAGTTTGACACATTTTCCTTTCATAATGCACATTAATGAATGAGATGAGTGTTTTATGGCAAACCAAAATCATGTCATGGTCACCATTAGTCCTGCTTTAAATTCCAAGTTTCATTTGTTGAATTTAAATTTCAATATCATCTGGGATGGGTAGAGTCTGAGTCAATAGACAATAGACAATAGGTGCAGGAGTAGGCCATTCAGCCCTTCGAGCCTGCACTGCCATTCAATATGATCATGGCTGATCATTCCTAATCAGCATCCACTTCCCGCCTTATCTCCATAACCCTTGATTCCACTATCTTTGAGAGCTCTATCCAACTCTTTCTTAAATGAATCCAGAGACTGGGCCTCCACTGCCCTCTGGGGCAGAGCATTACACACAGCCACCACTCTCTGGGTGAAGAAATTTCTCCTCATCTCTGTCCTAAATGGTCTACCGTGTATTTTTAAGCTGTGTCCTCTGGTTCGGCACTCACCCATCAGTGGAAACATGTTTCCTGCTGCCAGATGTCCAGTCCTTTCATAATCTTATATGTCTCCATCAGATCCCCTCTCAGTCTTCTAAACTCAAGGGTATACAAGCCCAGTCGCTCCACTTTCAGTGTAAGGTAATCCCTCCATTCCAGGAATTGACCTCGTGAACCTACGCTGCACTCTCTCAATAACCAGAATGTCTTCCCTCAAATTTGGAGACCAGAACTGCACACAGTACTCCAGGTGTGGTCTCACCAGGGCCCTGTACAGCTGCAGAAGCGCCTCTTTGCTTCTATACTCAATCCCTCTTGTTATGAAGGCCAGCATGCTATTAGCCTTCTTCACTACCTGCTGTACCTGCATGCTTGCCTTCATTGACTGGTGTACAAGAACACCCAGATCTCTCTGTACTACCCCTTTACCTAAATTAATTCCATTGAGGTAGTAATCTGCCTTCCTGTTCTTGCCACAAAAGTGGATAACCATACATTTATCCACATTAAACTGCATCCGCCATGCATCTGTCCACTCACCTAACCTGTCCAGGTCACCCTGTAATCTCCTAACATCCTCCTCACATTTCATCCTGCCACCCAGCTTAGTATCATCAGCAAATTTGCTAATGTTATTGCTGATACCATCTTCTATATCATTAACATACATTGTAAAAAGCTGCGGTCCCAGCACGGAACCCTGCGGTACCCCACTGGTCACTGCCTGCCATTCCGAAATGGAGCCATTTATCACTACCCTTTGTTTCCTATCAGCCAACCAATTTTCAATCCAATCTAGTACTTTGCCCCCAATACCATACGCCCTAAGTTTACTCACTAACCTCCTATGAGGAACTTTATCAAAAGCCTTCCGAAAGTCCAAGTACACTACATCTACTGGATCTCCCTCATCCATCTTCAGAGTTACATCCTCAAAAAATTCAAGAAGATTAGTCAAGCATGATTTCCCCTTCATAAATCCATGCTGACTCTGTCCTATCCTGTTACTACTATCCAGATGTGCCATAATCTCATCCTTTATAATCGACTCCAGCATCTTTCCCACCACTGAGGTCAGACTAACTGGTCTATAATTTCCTGCTTTCTCTCTCCCACCTTTCTTAAAAAGTGGTATAACATTAGCCACTCTCCAATCCTCAGGAACCGATCCCGAATCTATCGATTCTGGAAACTAATCACCATGAGTCATGAAGTCATGCAGTGCAGAAACAAACCCTTTGGCCCAACTCATCCATGCTGACCAAGTTTCCCAAACTTAACTAGTCCCATTTGCCTGTATTTGGCCCATATTACTTTAAACCTTTCCTAATTAATTTCCAATCCAAATGTACTTTAAATGTTGCAACTGTATCTGCAACTACCATTTCCTCTGGCAGTTTATTCCACATATGAACCACTCTCTGTGGAAGAAGTTGCCCCTCAGGTCCCTTTTAAATCTTTCACCTCTTACCTTAAAATACACCTTCTAATTTTGAACTCCACTACCATAGGGAAAAGACCTAGCTAGGCTCCATCAGAGCTAAGAGGAGAAAAGAATTCAAAACAAAAAAATCCCAAGTGGTCAGATTTTAACATCAATCAGGGACGTCAATAAGAATCCATTTCAAGCCCATAATCGTCCTATTATTCTAGGTCTGTAAGTTATGGCCTCGTGTCAATACCAGCTCTACTACTGTCACCTTGCAATAAACCTTCTCTTTATCTAAGAACAGTGTCTCTACGGAGGCACATCCCCTGCCATTAATCAAGGGTGGGCCCAAAACAAAGCAACGTGAAAGGAAGATTGGTGGCAGCAAACTATCAAACAATCCAAATCCAACTGCATAGTCGACATGGCAAAAATCACAAGGTGCCAGCAGTTTTTATCTAGGAAAATACCACACACTTCCTAATTTGAAAGCAAATTACAATGTAAAAGATCATTGGAAAGTATATGGAGAAGATTATATCTGATGATCTGAGCAGCACCTTTCTCGTAAAATGTGAAATTTTAAGGTACAAGCAGAAAAATGAGACTTTCACAAACAGTTTTATGTTAACATCAATTTAAAGTTCTACATTGGAAGATGGTTGTGGTTATTCCAGGTCAGTCATCTAAGCTCCAGAACATCTCTGTAGAAGTTCCTCAGGGTAGTGTCATAGGTCCAAACATCTTTAGCTGCTTCATCAAGGCCAGAAGTGAGGATGTTCACTGATTATTGTACAGTGTTCGCACTCGATCATATTGAACCCCTCAGGTACTGATGCAGACCATGTGCAAATGCCATAAGATCTTGGCAATTTATACAGACTTGGGCTGAAAAGTGTGAAGTAGCATTTGCACCACACAAATGTCAGGGAATAACTAACTCCAATAAAAAGACAATCTAACTACCGGCCCTTGACAATCACTGAATTCTCCACTATCAACATCCTGGGAGTTACCATTTACCAGAAACTCAACTGGACTAGTCATATAAATGCAGTGGATAAATGCAGTGGCTACAAGAGCAGGTTAGAGGATCTGTCTACCATCCACAAGGTACAAATCAGGGGTTATGATTGAATACCCCCCAGTTGCCTGGATAGGTGCAGTTCCAATAACACTCAAGAAGCTTGACACCATCCAGAATAAAGCATCCTGATTAGTGCCTTAGATTCCCTACAGTAGGGAAGCAGGCCCTTTGGCCCAATAAGTCCATACCTACCCTCCAAAGAGCAACCCACCCAGACCCATTCTCCTAACCTACACTTACACCAGACTAATGCACCTAACACTACAGACAATTTAGCATGGCTAATTTACTTGACCTGCACATCTTTGGATTGTGGGAAGAAACTGGAGCAAACCCACGCAGATACTGGGAGAACATGCAAACTCCACACAGACAGTCGCCTGAGGTGGGAATCGAACCTGGGTCCCTGGCACTGTGAGCCACCGTGCCACCCATTTGATTGGAACCATATCAACAAATATTCTTCCATTCCACCACTGATGCTCACTAACAGTAGTGTATACAATCTATAAGATGCACTGCTGAAATTTGCCAAAGACAGCTCCTGTCAAACCCACGACCACTTCCAGCTAGAAGGGCAATGGCAGCAGATACATGGGCACATCATCATCTACAAATTCCCCTCACTCATCATCCCGATTTGGATATTTATTGCTATCCCTTCAAAATCCTGGAATTCTCTTCCACAACAGCATTGTGGGTGTATCTACAGCATATGCACTGCAGCACCACCTTCTCAAGGACAACTAGGAATGTGCAATACATGCTAGTACTGCCAATGAAGCCCATGTCCTACAGCTGAGTGAAACACATTTTGATTTCCAAAGTAGCTTTTCTCGGGTAATATTAAAAATATATAAAAATGTTAGTAGACACATATATTCTCAACCAATTATTGAGCAGGAATAAAAATTCTAAAATAATGAGAAATGTTTTTATTTCCTTCTTTGTTTCAGATTCTCTGCAATATCATTTTCATCTACTTTAATCCCAAACATACTTATAATGTTTAAATTGCGCTGACTTTAGCAATTTACTGGTTTGACTTGGTACACGTGTCACAGCCCTTTAGAAAAAATACTTGTCTTTGTCTTTTTGTCAAGAAAGGACAAGTTATGCAACATACAGCTTTAAATCTTCTGAGTAAAACCTCAGGCATTAAGTAGCAGACAGGAAAGATAAAAGGCAATTAATCTTTTATACATAATAGGTACCTTGTGACATATTTTCATTTTCTTTCCTGAAACAAGTGTCAAAACAAAAGATATGTAGTGTAGAGACTTCTGTGTTTTGTTTGTCTAGTAGCAAAAGTACAAATAACATGATTTTTAAAAATTTCTTAAATTCTGCACTGTATTCATGCTAATTTTATGATTCAACATCTGTCGTACAGATAACATCTGACGGGTTACTTGGAAGTAACTCATAACCTTCTTCATCAGGGCAGCTTCCTCTGCTGGCACTTCCTGTCCAGACTGCACTGAAAAAATTAGATTCTTACAGAAACTTGGAGTACAGTTGTAGGGGGAGAAAAAGATATATCCTTTAGTCAGTGTGTAAATACTGTAAGTTCTCTCCTACCAAGCATGGCACAATGGACTGCTAATTAGGAAACAGGACATGATCTTATCTTGCAGACCCACTGACATTTAGGTTGTGGACATTAGTGGTTTGAGTGCTTATGCAAGGAAGCTTTCCTTGTGTCTACGGTAGGAGACAAGTTACAGAATGCTCTGAATGCCATTCATGGTTAGCTGCTTGATGAATGAAGTATTGCAGGCAGAAGTTAATGATAGCTGAAGAAATCTGCCAAATAAACTAATTGTTTTAGCCATCTCATTCCGACTCATTTAGATTGTTAAGACTTTGCTGTCTGAAAAGTCACCAACACTTTGTTAAAATAATAGTGTTAAGTTAGAGACATGAAACTGTGAAACCTGAGCTGACACATGTGAACTCTAAGAAAAAGGGTGGGAATGAAAATAAGCACTTCAGTCACCATAGGCACATAGCAACTATAGTAATGATTGAAAAAGCTTTGCCTTTACCAGACCCTCTGGAGAATGCAGAGGTCCTGGACCATGTCATGAATCTGATATAATGGCATCAATATTTTAGGAGATGTTGTATCACTTCAGGCCTCGATGAAAATCCAGACAAAGACTAGCTCAGTATGTGCGCAATCAGCAATACCAACACAATTCTCACCAGACAACGCATAGCAGAAGAACCTGCATCCTGCGACAATATGGCTTCCCTCCTGACAGTTGATTGTGCACCATCTTTTCTTTTTCACTCAGCACAGCATGTGGACATCACTGACTAACCCACACTTATTGTCCTCCCTTAATGCCCAGGGGGCAGTTAAAAGTCAACCACATTGCAGTGGCTCTGGAGTCACACATAGGCCAGACCAGGTGAGAATGATAGATTTCCTTCCCTGACAATAATTTTATGATCATCGTTAGACATTTAACTCCAAATTCTTTAAAGAATTTAAACTCTAACATTATCCATGGCAGGATTTGAACCCAGGTCCCCGAAACATTAGGCAAATTTTACAATTAATTGCCTAGTGATAATATCACTATGCCATTATCTCCTCCCAGAAAGAAAGGCACATATCAGAGAGTATCATGCAGTACCTTGATTGATGTGGCTGTTATGGTTGAATGGGTGGTTATAGTACATGAAAACTGAGACATTAGTTTAGGGCAGATAGCAGTGCTAGGTATGTGTGGGTGTGGTATAAATAGGTATGAGTCCTGTTGGCAGCTAAGTGATGAGATATGGTGATGGATGCCAGTGTTGGATTGGGGTGGACAAAGTTAAAAATCAAACAATACCAGGTTATAATTCAACAGTTTTATTTGGAAGAACTAGCTTTCGGAGCGCTGTTCCTTCATCAGGTGATTGTGGAGAATAAGACCCTGATCACGGATTTTATAGCCAAAGGTGTCAGGTGTCATGGATACGTGATACATTAAACAATTTTAGATCAAATTTTTCATTTTTTAAAATGGGATTATGTTGGCTTCTGTTCTTTGATATGCAAATCCCAGAACTCTTTTAAATTACATTCTCAAGATAGCTCAGCTTTTCTAACAATCAGTGACATCTGTCTGTGTCCCAATGCTGAGTCAGACTGACAAGCCCTCTGCATGGTTTTACAGAATTTTACATGGATTCATGCAGTTTTTGAGCAAAATAAAATGTAATTATGCAAAAACAAATTCACTCCATAAACTTATATGTGCGCATGAGTAGGAGAGTCAGAGTGAGTGTGCCTGTGAGTGTATGCATGTGGGTGTGAGTGAACATGATAGAGAGTGTGTGTCCATGCGTGTGTAAGCTTGGTTAAGTGTGTGTGTGTGTGTGTGTGAGAGATGGGGTATGTGTCTGTGAGAGGGTGCATGTGCGAGTGTGAGTGGGAGGATTTATGATCTGCCTTCTCTGCATAATGTCAGCCAATGATACCAATGGCTGAGTTGACAAAATATTGAAAAAGACTTCAGCACAATGCATATGTCTTCCTTAAAATATTCCCATAGCCCCCAAAAAGACAGACCCAGCAACTTTGTGGCCGTAAATCGTTGTTTTACAAAGCTATAGCTTAGTATTTTGTTAAGATAATTTGCAATGTGTCTATCGCATTGACAATCGCAGCTAGTGTACTGTTAGTTAACATACAGTTTGAATGTTGGTGGGAGAATGTTAATCAAATTTGTCAAGAGGAACTGAGAACTTCATTTTCCTGCACAGCCATGATTTTGTTATTGGTATTGGATTTCAATTTGTTTTTACATAAATTGGTATAAATTGAAATAAATGCTGGCTTTTCTACAGAGAAAGAAAACACCTTTAAAAATAGAATTCAGTCAGATAGAAACCTGGAATAGATACAAAACACCAAGCGCTGAAACACAGCACACCCGTTTGCTTATATGTGTTTTGTAACAGTGAGAGAACATTTAAGAAGCATGTTTAGTAAGTTTGCAGATGACACCAAAATTGGTGATATAGTTGACCGAGAATAAGGTTGTCTAAGATGAAAAAGAGATCTTGACCAATGAGCCAATGGGCTGAGGAGTGCCAGATGGAGTTTAATTTGGATAAACACAAAGTGATGTATTTTGGTAAAACAAACAAGAGTAGGACTTATACAGTTAATGGTTGGGCCCTGGATAGTGTTGTCGAACAGAGGCCTAGGGGTTTAGGTACATAGTTCTTCGGAAGTTGCTTTATGGTAGACAAGGGGGTGAAGAACATAGGACTAATTCAGTTTGGGAAATTTAGTTGGCATAAACCAGTTGAATGGAAGGGTCTGTTTTCATGCTATATGACTCTATGACTCTATAAAATGGAACAAGAGGTCTTCCTGCCCCACCCATTGATAACATCAAGACTGACCGACTTCAAGCCTCAACTATTTCGTGCCAGCTCCTTACAGCCCTCAACTCCCCAATATTTCAGGAATGATCTACCTCCTCTTTAAATACTATCAGTCATTTACTGTCCACAGATCTCTGGGGTGGAGAAGCCGAGATATTCATTAACGTCTGGAAGAAGAAATTCCTTCACGTGTTTTTTTTTAAATGTCTGATCACAGTTTGAGAAGTTTTCACTAATAGAAACATCTTCTCTGCAGGTAACCTGCCAAACCCTGTCAGAATCATGTATATTTCAGTAAAATGCCTTTCATTCTTCTAAACTCTCATGAATAAATGCTTAACTAATTCGATCATTTTTGATAAGGCAACTCCTCCATCCTAGGAATCAATCTCATGAATTTCTTTTAAACATCTTCCAGTGTCTTTCTTAAATATAAGGAACCAAAATTAGACATAGTACTCCAGGTGCGGCCATAACAACACCCTGTATGTTAAAACAAGACTTCCCTATTTTAAAACCCAACCCTCCAACAAAAATGATTTAAGTCCATTTGACTTTTCAATTACTTGTTGCATCTGCATGTTAACCTTTGGTGTTTCATTCACAACAGTACTTAGATCCCTCAGCGATGTACTGTTTAGGATCTCTCTCCGTTTAAGTAATAATCTGCCTTTTGATTCTTCGTACCAAAGTGTATCGCTTCACACTTCCTCTGATAAACTCAACCTGTCAAGTTTTTGCCCACTCACTCAATCTTTCTATATCCCCTTGCAAATGCCTTATGCACTTCTTGCAACTTGCCTTTGCACCTATGTTTATACAGTCAGGAAATGTGAAAACATTACACTCTGCCACCTCTTGCAGATTATTAATGTTGATGTGATTAATCAAGATCCTCGCGGCACTCCACTGGTTATTTATTTCCAAGGTTAGGAAATCTTTTCAGTGACAATGCAGTAGAACCAGAAAAAATATTGGTGGATCATTACTCAAGAATGCTGAAGAACAATTTGGAATAATTGGCTTCTGGCAATGTGTCAGAAATAAAGGATTGTTTGAAACTCAACATGAATTTTCCACTGTTCTCTGAACAGGATTCGACCAATACAATTTTCATTATAGCAACAGAGAGGAAGATGATACTGAGCCAACCTTGGGTGTATCCTTTGATTATAGTTCAATGGCCATCCAGGGAGTCTGAATTGTGCAATGACCATTGACCATTAAAGGAAAACCACTTAGGAGATAACTCTTGAGAATTTTCAGCAGAAGACAAGGATATTACAATACAGGATAGGGTGTGTGGACACTGGCAAATGGCTGTACCTTTTGTCAATATCATTACAAGCATTGTCATGTACAATTTAAGATTATGATTGCAAAATCCAACAACTCAAATTCGCTTAATACAATACTGTTGAAATGTCATATTCAAAGAAATGGGAAGAAGGCGGAAAAAGTAGAAGAAAAAGCTCTTGCACAAGACAAGTTTTTAGTTTTAAAACAAACATCCTCTTTCTCCCTGGCTAAAGCCATACTTGGGGCAAATCCATCTGGACAGCCAACATATAGCTCGGGTATAAAGGTACTTGGGAGTGACTAAATCATTCTGAGGGCTGGGAGACTTGGCAGGGCAGTCAAGAAGTTAGAAGAGAAAGGCAAGGGTCTGTGATTGATCATTTCACTCATTGCTCCAACCTTTGTTGGTGCGTTGTCAGAAATTTAAAAATTTTTTTTATAGATGTAGACATTATAGATGCGACAGTGTGAGAGGCTGTGACCAAACTAGAAATATATGTTCCTAGACAGTGCTGAAACCAGAAAGGTGGCGAATCATGAGCAACTGGAATGTTTGTCAGCTGCTCAGTTTGCTTTCAAATTGCTTCTGAACCAGAGGTCAAGGTGCAAAAGATTAAGACCCTGTATACTGTGTCAGTTCAAAAGACTGCAAATGATTTCACAGATTATCTAGATGTAGGTCTACGTACTTGTAACTGATTTGATATATTCATCAGTGTCTCTGATCCCATTTGTTACATGATATTGACATCCTTAGCATTAGGAATTTAAAAGACTTAGGAATACAATTGCACCAAACAGTGTCTCCTGCCTGTTACACCATGCAATAAGATTCTGGCTCATCAGGTTGTGATCTCAGTCCCGTTTTCCAGGCATCCCAGCATTGCACTCCCTTGTTTATTAAAAATCTCTCTAACTCTTGATTAAATTCAAAGACACAGCCTTCATTGCTTTCTGAGATCCATAAATCAACAGTTCCACGAGAAAGAAATTCTCACCTCTATCTTAAAATGAAGACCTCATTCTTAAGTTATGACCCCTCACCCTAGCATTTTCCCAGTACCCTCTGCTAAGCTCTTACATATTATAACTTTCATTCTTCTAAACTTCAACTCAGCACCACACTCTTGAACTGAAGAAGGGCTTATACCCGAAACGTCGATTCTCCTGCTCCTCGAATGCTGCCTGACCTGCTGTCCTTTTCCAGCGCCACGCTTTTCAACTCTGATCTCCAGCCTCTACAGTCTTCACTTTCTCCCTGGCTTCAGGACATTCCAACTGCACCAGGCAATTAGTGAAGCATTTTAAGAGAGCTGTCATTTATTGTTAAATTTCTTCTTCGCCTCCCAGCTGATACCCCCTCATCACAAGGTCAACTTCAATTCAACCCAAATATCGATTTACTGCTCTATCGCCACTCTCAGGTTTATTGCTCAGCATGTGCCAATGCAGGTTTGAGAGCTAGAGGTCTGTGCATCCATTAGCAGACGAATAAGAATGAGATGTCAGAGATATGATGGCAGCAGAGCAGAGAAGGAGATTGATTTTCTTCCTAAAGTGCTGGACATTCCCCCAGACAGTTAAGATTGCACTAACATGGATGTTAATCTCAGACAGTACTGGCCTCCACCACTACTCCTAGCAGAACAGGGGGTATCTCCTCTGCACCACCTCTTCCAACATGACCTCAAAGTTCCTGCCCACAAAATGTGCTACCACTTTCTCCCTGTCTGCCATGTCCAGGACAAATGTTGCGAATCATGCATTGCTTGTCCAGGTGCACAATGGCCTTTTAACCACGGCACTGGAGCCAGGAATGTTGGTCAACTCAATGATCTCCTGTAAGCAGCGAGTTTTTCTGGGAAAGGTGTGTAATAAGATGGGAGCAAAAACTGGACATGGCACTTGTCCTAAGGGCTGAAATGCTGATGAATGCAATGGGTTTGGTAAGAGATGTTGAGAAAACCCTTCACCAAACTCATGACAACTGGCAGTTATCCAAAAAAAAGTAAGGTTCAGTCAGAGTATTGTTGTAAGCCCTGGACTCACACTCCCTTGATAACCAAAGACTCTGTTTTGATTTCTTTAAGTGTAGCAGAGAACTAAGCAACCATCTTTGCTTTATCAGGTCTTCCTCCCATTTCTGTCATGTTGATGTTTTGGTCAGAGTCAGAGAAGTCTAAAATCTGAGAACCCATTCTCAGCCACTAAATTTTAACCAGTATTGACCATCAATGAGTTTCGTGCAAAGTATAGGTGTCGATGTCAGATCCCTATGATATTAATTTAATTATTGATTGTGGTGGACTTTGAATACAAACCACCTGCCCCCTCAGATCCATCTAAGACTCCAAAGGATGTTTTCACATCGGGAAAAGATCTTCCTGCAAACCCACCCACCTCAGCCACTGTGTCCATTGCTCTCGATGTGATCTCCTCTATATCGGGAAGACAGAATGTCAACTCGCGGAGCGTTTCAGGGAACATCTCTGGGAAACATGCACAACCAACCCCACCGCCTGTGGCCTACCACTTCAACTCCCCCTCCCACTCCACCAAGGACATGCAGATCCTGGGCTTCCTCCATCACCAAATCTAAGTCTCCTGACAACTGGAAGAAGAATGCCTTATCTTCTGTCTTGGGACCCTTCAACACATGACATCAATGTGACTTCACTAGTTTCCTAATCTCCCCTCCCATCTCATCCCAGATGCAACTCTCCAACTCAGCACCGCCCTCTTGACTTGTGCTGTTCATCTTCCTTTCCACCTACCCTATTCCACCCGTTCCACTGACCTAATGTAATCACCCCTCACCTGCGTCCACCTATCGCCTTCCCAGCTACTCCCCCCCCAGTCCCACCTCCCTCTCCTATTTATCTCACAGCTACTCCCCCTCTCAACAACCCCACATACACATATTCCTGATGAAGAGCTTATGCCCAAAACGTCCACTTTCCTGCTCCTCGGATGCTTCCTGACCTGCTGTACTTTTCCAGTGCCACACTTTTCGACTCTGTTAAGTTAGCAGACCAGTGTCACAAACATTTGACTAAGTGGTGAGGCATCTTAGTGCAATTATTAGACATGGGTAAGTACAAACCAAGATGATTACACCTGCTTTGTCATTCCTACTTTTGAATGCTTAGGCTCTGCTTAGTTGGAGATGAAAAAACTACAGATGCTGGAATCCAAAATAGACAGGCAGGAGGCTGGAAGAAAACAGCAAACTAGGCAGCTTCAGGAGGTGGAGAAGTTGACGTTTTGGGACTAACCTTTCTTCAGGACTGGGGCTGGGTGTGGGGGGAGCTTTAGATAAAGGGGGATGGTGGGGGCAGGGTGGTGAAGTGGGTGTTTGATGGTTCACGTTGATGCTGCAATAGAACAGAAACCGATTGAATAAGTGAGTGCCCTAAAATCTGCTTCGAAACGCTCTTTTAATGCATAACACAACAAAGTTTTTAACATAATTTTTTAAAATTACAAAGTACATTGTATCTTATATTGAAAGTAATTCAGGATGACAGCCTGAATATAGACTTTAGTGCATGAGTAGAGGCACCCACTAACTCATGAATCCTTGGGGGCTCGTGGGTTACTGGACTTTGACAAACGTGAAATAAACTCTGCATTCCTGCTGTCGCAGTGAATTATCCTCCTTATCCTACCTTTGTTTTTTAATGTAAGCCTCAATTTTGACATGACAAATTAACTTTAAACAGGATTTGTTAAAAAAAATCCATATTTTCTTGAATAGGTTTGCTTTAAAATGAATTATTTATAGCACCATTTGCGTGTAATTGGATGAATGTGATAGTTCAACATTTCTCGAAGTGTAAATGTCAGGAAGTGTACAGATATACCTATATGCATACATGCTGTATCTTCAGACAATGTAGCATATCACAGCATTAGTCTTACATGAATGGGTTGACAGCTCTGTTAGCTCTAATTTATTACCAACAATTATAGTCACACCTAACAGACTAAACAAGGCATGGTAGTAATTCAATGTAATTAGAGCCACCTGCGAGAGAGTGGAGAAGTTGAGCCAAACCATTTCCTAATAATTGTGATGTAAAATACATTACATTTCAGTTATACATTTGAGGAATTGTATTCTTTCGTTGTATTTTCTTTTACAATTTTTATCCAAGCTCCAGAACTCATTCTTGGAAGAAAATGTAAAGATTTCTAAGCTGTCTCATATTGATATCAGATAACAAATACTAAGAATCTCCAGCCCTATAATTCCTCCGATCATGGTTGACAACTTCCTCCAGTGTGGATCCTACTTGAGGTTGTGGGGTCAACAGATGGTATCTTGGTTGCATAGGCCCAGAAGGTGCATCTCTCATGTTCACCTGCATGGGCCTGCCCAGTGACACTGCTGTCTGTGCAGTCATGGTGAGACGTTCCCCAATGTTATTGATCATTTCCCATCAGTGCTTTGGGTAAGGGCAGGAATCTGCACAAGTTTTAAAAATATAT
The DNA here is from genome assembly GCF_020745735.1 of Hemiscyllium ocellatum. Classification (NCBI taxonomy): domain Eukaryota; kingdom Metazoa; phylum Chordata; class Chondrichthyes; order Orectolobiformes; family Hemiscylliidae; genus Hemiscyllium; species Hemiscyllium ocellatum. The sequence continues at coordinate 31,937,684 of NC_083434.1, read as the reverse complement.
ATGTTTTCTTTAACATTTCAGGCTTTTTACCTAACCTGGACTCCACTTGTACACTTGTGGAGACCAATATTCTTGACAGGTTGACAGCACTGGATGCTCAGTTATCTTGCAGAACTGTGCATACTGACTATTTTTCAGTCCCAGCACCATCACTAGAAATCACAAATGTAAGATAACTCAGGAGAAATATCTTTACTTAAAGAGTGATAAGAATATTAAACAAGTAGTAGTTGAGGCAAGTATATCTGTACACTTCATAACTTTTACACTTTGAGGAATGTTGAACTATCACATTCATCCAATTGCACACGTAACGGTGCTATAAATATTTCATTTTAAAGCAAATCTATTCAAGAAAATGTGAATTTTTTAAAAACAATTCCTGTTTAAAGTTAATTTGTCATGTCAATATTAAAAAAAAACATGAGATAGATGTTTTTAAGGAAATGATTGCTACATGAACACGCAAAGGAACAAGAATAGGCAACCTGGGCCCTAAAGCCTGTTCTACAATTCAATAAGATCATGGTTGATGCAATTATACTCATTCTCACTTACCTTGATCATCTTTCATCCCCTTGATTATCAAGAATCTATCTACCTCTGCCTTAAAAATATAGACTCTGCTTTCATCTTTGAGGAAGAGAGTTTCAAAGACCCACAATGCTTCTCTTCATCGCTGTCTAAAATAAGTGGCCTCTTATATTCAAATAGTGGAGGGATTGACTCTGAGATCCTTGATTGGGGTTGTTAAACTGGGCTAATAAGGGACCCCTGACTGACATAAATAAACAGGGGATTCTGAAGCTACTTAAGGGACTGACTCTGAGCTGGCTGGCCACAGCCAGTGTACTGTATTGGGGTGACAGGATGCCTACTTGCAGAGCGCTTCATAGAACATCTATGGGACACCCGCACCAATCAACCCCAGCGCCCCGTGGCCAAAGTCTTTAACTCCCCATCCCACTCTGTCGAAGACGTGCAGGTCCTGGGCCTCCTCCATTGCCACTCCCTTACCACCAGACACCTGCTGGAAGAACACCTCATCTTATGCTTTGGGAACCTCCAATCCCATGGCATCAATGTAGAAATCACCAGTTTCCTTATTTCCCTCCCCCCACCTTATCCCAGTTGTAATCTTCCAGTTCAGCACTGCCCTGATAACCTGTCCTACCAGTCCATCTTTCTTCCCACCTATCTGCTCCACCCTCCTCTCTGACCTATCACCATTACCCCCACCTCCATCCACCTATCACACTCTCAGCGACCTTTCCCCAGCCACATCCTCTCCCATTTATCTCTCCACTGCCAAGGTTCCCAGCCTCATTCCTGATGAAAGGCTTTTGCTCGAAACGTTGATTCTCATGCTCCTTGGATGCTGCCTAGCCTGCTGGGGTTTTCCAGCACCACACTCTTGACTCTGATCTCCAGCAACTGCAGTACTCACTTTCGCACAGCCAGTGTACTGTGAAAAAGCGAATGACGGGTGATTGCATGACAGGATACTGATGTGCAGTTATTTCAAACAGTGACCCATAGTTTTAGATTTACCCATAAGAAAGTCCTCTCTGCATCTACCCTGTCAAGACACCTTCGGATTTTACATATTTCAATCAAGTTTCTTATCCTTACTTACTCACTCTCACTCTTTTGAATTACAGTGGATTCAGCACCTAGCCTGTTTAATCTTTTTACAGAAGACAAGGGTGTAGGTTTAGGGTGAGGGGAAAGATATAAAGACCTAAGGGACAACGTTTTCACATAGAGGGTTTTACGGGTATAGAATGAGCTGCCAGAGGAAGTGGAGGAGGCTGTTACAATGGCAACATTTAAGAGGCATTTGGATGGATATATGAATAGGAAGGGTTTGGAGCGATATGGGCCGGGTGCTGGCAGGTGGGACTAGATTGGGTTGGGATATCTGGTTGGCATGGACAGATTGGACCGAAGGATCGGTTTCCATGCTGTACATCTCTATGACTATGACCCTATGACAACCTGTTCATTTTGGGTATTAACCTGGTAAACCTTCTCTGAACTGCTTTCAATACACTTACATTCTTCCTTAAATAAAGAGATCAACAGTATACACCGTAATCTAGATGTGGCCTCACTAATGCCCTGAAAAACTGCAACATTACCTTCTCCTTCTGTATTCACTTTCTCTTATAATAAATAAGAACATACTATTCACTTTTGTGATTACTTGCTGCAGCTGCATACTAGATTTTGGCAATTCATGCACTAGGACAATAGATCCTTCTGCATCACAGAGTTTGTAACCATTGAGATAACATACATTTTTTATTTTTGCTGCCAAAATTGACAATTTCACATTTTTGGACATTATACTCTATTTGCATGGTTAGTAAGTTTCTGGATGACACTAAAATTGGTGATAGAGTCAACAGTGAAAAAAGTTATCTAAGATTACAAAGGGATCTTGATCAATTGGACCAATGGACTAAATAGTGGTAGATGGAAGTTAATTTGATAAATATGAGGTATTGCATTTTGGCAACACAAACAAGGGAAGGACTTATGTAGTTCATGGTAAGGCCCTGGATAGTTGTGTTGAACAGAGAGACCCGGCGGAATCTGGTACCTGGTTCTTTGAAAGCAGGGTGGTTAACAAGGCATTTAGCATGCTTGCCTTCATTGCTCAGACCATAAAGTATAGAAGTTGGAACATTATGTTGCGGTTTACAGGTTATTGATGAGGTCACTTTTGGAGAGCAGTGTACAGTTTTGATGAAGAAGGATATTATTAATCTCAAGAGGGTCCAGAAAAGTTTCCGAGGACATCGCCAAGACTGAAGAGCTTGAGTTATAAAGAGAAGCTGGATACTCTGAGACATTTTTCACTGGAGTGTAGGAGGTTGAGGTTGACCTGATAGAAATTTATACAATCATGAGGGATTAAGATGAATGGCAAAGATCTTTTCCCTAGGGTGGGTGAGTTCAAAACTAGGGGCCATACTTTAAGGTGAGAGAAGAAAGATTTAAAACAGACTTGGATGGTAATTTCTTCCACACTGAGAGTGGTTCATATGTGGAATGAACTGCCATAGGAATTGGTAGACGCAGGTACAATTACAACATTTAAAAGACATTTGTTCAGGTTACATGAATAGGAAAAGTTTGGAGGGAAATGGGCCAAATACAGACAAGTGGGACTAGTTTAGTTTGGGAAACTTGGTCAGCATGGACAAGTTGGACTGAAGGCTCTGTTTCCACACTTTCTAACTCAATGACTCTGTGACTTAACCAATTCATATTATCTATGTATATTCTTGTGCTCACTTTTTATCTCCTGACTTTATTTACTTACTTACTATTTATCTTTGTTTCATCAACAAACTCAGCAACCATTCTTTTGCTCTTTTTGTATGAATCGTTTATTTAGATCGTAAATTATTGAGGCCCCAGTACTGATCTCTGTGACACACAACTCAGTATATTAACCTAATCAAAAAAAGTTCAATTTTTGGCTACTATCCGTTTGTTGTTAGTTAGCTAATCTTCTGACTATGCTGCTATGATTCCACTTGATGGTAAAACTGAACACATCAGATCTTGGAGTGAAACTTAACTTGATTTTTTTCCTTTTTGTTTACTGTGGAGATCAGTCATGGGACATTTTCACTGGAAGCTGCCATGTGCTTTTAGCAAAAAGAACAGAAACATTTATTTTAGAAAGTAAAAACGCATATTGTGTTACACTATACAATAACTATCGGGACAAACTCATTACAAATACCAGAAAAAAGGATTGAACCTTTTTAGCCCCAGCAATAACTTTGCAGATACTCAAATCTCGGTGAAGAGTTATCCATTATATCCACGCTGTAGCACCTTGCTCAGCTGAGACAGCTGTAATTGGTTTCCTTTTGGCACATTCACTCTATGTTTTCTTTTTGATTAAGGTATCTTGCTAAGACCCTGAAAATAAACTGTTAACTTTGCACACTATTACTAGTGAACATGGATTCCCTAAACTCGCGCCATGTAGGGTGTCTTTCTTCCTAACACCGCCACAACCTGGGCGGCACGGTGGCACAGTGGTTAGCACTGCTGTCTCACAGCGCCTGAGACCCGGGTTCAATTCCCGACTCAGGCGACTGACTGTGTGGAGTTTGCACGTTCTCCCCGTGTCTGCGTGGGTTTCCTCCGGGGGCTCCGGTTTCCTCCCACAGTCCAAAAATGTGCGGGTCAGGTGAATTGGCCATGCTAAATTGCCCGTAGTGTTAAGTAAGGGGTAAATGTAGGGGTATGGGTGGGTTGCGCTTCGGCGGGTCAGTGTGGACTTGTTGGGCCGAAGGGCCTGCTTCCACACTGTAAGTAATCTAATCTAACCTTCTGTTTCTCTTTACTAAATGCTTCTCAAGACTGCTCAGCACTGATTGCTAGGAGAGTGCTAATAACAGTGGAGTATTGTCTTCTCTCTGAATGAACCTGCTTCTGGATCTTTCTTTCTTTCTCTGCATCGTAAAACTTAAGTCATAACCCCTAGGCAACTTGTTGGTTATTTAGCTGAAATCACATGACCTATTATAACCGCTGTTTGAACTCTATGTTTGAAATGTCTTTCTGACCTTACAAAAGTCAGATTTTCACAGAACTAAAGTTCCTCCACTTTAAAGCCCAAGTTCTCAAATAACAATAATAACATTGTGAACATTTATAACAACGTCACTATGTTATCCTCTATACCATGAGCTTTTATTTTCTGGAATAACCTCTGATAGACACATGACGGACAAAAGATAATTGAAGGAAATGCTGATGGGGTTAGATGAAGAGAAGTTAGTGGAGGTTGGTATAGTACATAAACAGCAGGATAGGCTAGCAGTGCTGAATGATCTATTTCTGTGCTGCATATGCAATGTAAGAAGCGGACAACATTGGGGAAACCTGTAGGAGATCCAAGGGTTATGGGGTAGGCACAGTAAAGTGGATATGAGGAATGTCGGATCAGCCATGATCCTATTGAATGACAGAGTAGGCTCGATGGGCTGAATGACCTATTCCTGTTCCTGTTTCTTAGAATTCTATAGAAATTGGTAAATGTCAGAGACACATCATAATTAACTTGTAACTAGATCTTTGGGGGTTCTGTCAGTTTCCCCCAAGTTACTGCAGAAGAGCAGTGAAATACCATTGCAAATTTACACATCTGGTTAACCCAATCTTTAACTAGTAGCCACTGCTGAGGTGCTGAGTGCACCAGTTGTTAAATGGCCTCCTCCAGACTCATAGTGATTTGGTTGACTCTTAACTGCCCTCTCGGAAATTAGGGATGGGCCATAAATGCTGGTCTAACCAGCAACGCCATCAATCCATGAATGAATAAAAAGAAATTAAAACCTTGGTCAGGTCAGTGCACTCACATTATGATTTGCTACTCGAGATGACAACATATAATGCATTGGTAGTAACTAATAGTCGACATTTTAGAAGTTGTAGCTTTTAAAGGGCTGCTTACTGTTTTGATGCTGCTCAGAAAAGGAGTGGAGAAATTGCTAAAATAGTCCCCATGCAATGTGAACAATAATAAACACTAGAGGACATCATTTGAACAGATCAGCAACACACACTGCTATGACTCAGAAAACGTATACCATCTGATAACCTAGCATACACTGCTGGCTCTTTTGCTGTGAGGCAGAGGAGAAATGCTCAGAGAAAGTAAGGATCGGCAGGTGCTGGAGATCAGAGTCAAAGAGTGTGATGCTGGAAAAGCACAGCGGGTCAGGCAGCATCCGAAGAGCAGAAGAGTCAACTTTTTGGGCATAAGCCCTTCATCAAAAGAGAATTGCTGAAGTTTTCAGAGATCCTGAGAGTAAAAGTGATTTATTTGTATATAGACAGAAATAACTGTTTTCTTTATGGTGGATGACAGAAGACTAATAATGCGCGACAAAATCTGCCACAATGCTGATTGCTTCGCACAGGCATTGCACCAAGTTTTGAATTATCAGTTTTGACTGGGGTGAGAGCAGAAAACAGCATGTGAGCAGAAGAAAGCAGCAACTCCAGGGACCTGAGCAGTGGCAGCAACCTCAGGTCAAATTAGCAAAATGGTGGCGCTCACCTGTGTGATGACCATGGATTTAAGAAGTGTATTTTGTCTTTGTTTTTAATGAAGAAAAGTTGATACAGAGGTGATGAGCAGTCTGTTCCAAGCCTGTAAACAGTTTGTAAGGCCTATAATTCAAGGTGCTTCATTTGCAATTGAATTTTAGCAATTTCCAATAATTTTGATTGCATTCCTGGCAATTGCAAGTGCAGAGCTATAGCTGCAATTACCTCCCCTTTCTTCACAGACATAGGCAACTCCAACTTCTACTTGTTTGCCAATTCCAAAAGCTTTGCTTTGCTCACTTTCTGTAAAACACTGAGAGTGACTTCTTCCAGCCCCAGGAAACAAAGAGCCATTCTTCCACAACGCACACCCTGTTTGAGCCAACTGTCTATTACACCTGAAAATGAAATATCAACATTCACCACTCACCGTCTTTGAGTATAATAATCCGAAACCTAACCTGAAATGAGAGATTTTGATCCCCAGTTGCCCCCAATTTGTTCTAGACCAGACCAAACCTCCTGCAAGTATATCAAGGAGATAGGCTAGACCCTAACTTTTATCCTATTTAGAAACAAGTATAAGGCGCTGTGTTCCAAATGTAATTCAATTGGTCACTACTTGACTTTAAGCAAAACACACTTTATTCTTACCACCTCGTTAAAATACAAGTAAAAGAAAGAGAAATTTGCATAACTTTACCTCCAGTGGGAAACTTAATTGAATAATAGATTATTTAACTTCTAAACAGCAGCTGTTCCCGAATAGTAACATCCCATAAATGCACCCTTGGCAAAGGCAAAGTCAGTAAAACAGATAGTCTCACATCTGATTCTGGTAGCAGAAAGATAACTCAAGCTTTTAGTTGTAACAGAGAGAGAATTCTGCTAGAGAGAGAGAGAGAGAGAGAGAGAGATAGTTTCCACAGCCAACTCCTAAACACCAACAACTACTGAAAGCTAAACAAACCCTTGGGTCTGTGGGAGCCTGTGGGAACCCATTCATGCTGCTTCTATTGTTCCAACTTTTTAAAGAAAAGGTTCCAAGGTCTCATGAGTTGTTTACTTTATCTCCATCTCAGCCTTTCTTCATAAAACAACTAGAACTTGAAGTCATAGTATTGTCACACTTGCAGGGAGTGGAATACCTTGTCCAGATGCTGTTTAAATACTGCAACCAAAAGTACCCCCTGGGATAACAGCAGAGTTGGCAACTTTGCTGGAGCCCCAGACCTTGCATAGTTGATTGGCTCTCTGACATGTGATTGAGCATGGCTAACTATTCCCCTCTAAGTGGACACTCTGTCCATCTCTAGGCCCAGCATCGTCAATACAACAGCAATTCACCTGCAGAGTTAGACGACTGTGGGCAGCAGAATCAACATTTTCATAGAGTGGATTTTGAAAAGGCAACGGAGAATGTTAAAAGATGGATAAAAGTCTCAGTAAAGTTGTTAAGGCTGAAGGTGAGTAACTTTGTAGGCATCTCAGAGGCTTTTATCTGTAGACTGTATGATATTTGCTCAATTGTCGCTGAATTCATTATATGAGTGATTTAATGAAATGTAAATACCCTTCTCCCATTACAAGTCAACAAATAATTTAGAGGGATCTGTTAAAACAGCTTACAACATAGCAAGGCATTAGCTTGGCTCACCTTGCTGCCTCAGACAACTATGAGTTGAAGTCTAAAATCAAACTTTAGAGTCTAGGCTGATCTTCCTATTCAGTTGTGGCAAGGTGCCAAAAGTGCTTTTATATAGCATGCTGAAATAATGCCCTGCTGTTCTTTGATATTGTGCCATTGGACAATTTACATCCATCAAAGGAGGCAGATGGGATGTTGGTGTCATCGGAGAGATGCAAACATTGTACTGAAATAGCTTTTCTAAAGGTTTGGCTAATTCTGGCTCACAAATTCAGTGCTGTTGCAAGATGTTCTCAAAGCCTCTAGCACTTGCATTACCTGGTACCTTAGGCCATTTCTTGATTTTTTGTTATTTGTTACTTTTTATGAATATTAAATTTGAAAATTATTTTACAGAAAATATAAAATTCGACTTAATGCAAATGATTGTTTAACATAAAATGGCTTCCCCCTTACTCTTTCCCAAATTTGCTTTCTGATACAGTGGTTAATAGCCAATTCAAACAAACCCTTTATAGAGTCAGCACAGAAACAGACCCCTCGGTCCAACCAGTCCATGCCGGACATAATCCCAAACTAAACTAATATTACCCCCTTCCACTCTGAGCCCATACCCCTCCAAATCCTTCCCGTTCATCTATTTATCGAGGTGTCTTTTAAATGCTGTATCTGTGCCCACATTCATCACTTCCTCAGGAAGTTCATTCTATGCATGAAACACCTTCTGTGTAAATATTTTTCCCGTGTCTTTTTTAAGTGTTTAGACTCCCTCTCCCTACAGTGTGGAAACAGGCCCTGTGCCCAACCAGTCCACGCCGACCCTCGAAGAGTAACACACCCAGACCCATTTCCCTCTGACTAATGCACCAAACACTATAGACAATTTAGCATGGCCAATTCACCTGACCCGCACACCTTTGGACTGTGGGAGGAAACCGGAGCACCTGGAGGAAACCCATGCAGACATGGGGAGAATGTGCAAACTCCACACAGACAGTTGCCAGAAGCTGGAATCAAACCTGGTGTTGTGAGGCTGCAGTGCTAACCACTGAGCCATCTTGCCGTGCTCTCCTCTCCCCATAAAATATGCCCCAGTCTTGAAATCCCTCATCCTAGGTAAAAGAAGTTAACCCTCATGATTTTATAAATGTGTATAAGGTCACCTCTCAACCTCACTCTCCAGTGACAAAAGTTCCAGCCTATGCAGTCTTTCTCTATAATTCAAACCTTCCATTCGTGTCAATATCTTGGTGAATCTCTTCAGAACCCCCTCCCTCTTAATAATATCCTTCCTATAACTGGGCAACCAGAACTGGACACAAATTTCCAGAAGAGGCCTCACCAATGTCCTGTACAACTTCAACATGAGTTCCCAACTTCTATACTTACAGGACTGAGCAATGAAGGCAAGTGGAACGGTACTTGTCAAAGATTAATTACCTCTACCAAAACACTTTGTTCCTCACTGCAACAATAATATTAGCTCAGGCACAAAGCGGAATGACATTTAACGTTAAGTTCAGTCAATTATTAGTGCATAATCCTTGTGGATAGAAACGAATGCAGAGTTTTCTCAGAAATAAATTTAATAGCCTAGGTTAGAACTCATATTTGTAAGGGTCTTACAAATAAATCAAAAATTGAATGCTGTTCATTTTTTGTTATCTTTCAAAACACTTCTGCATCTATGAAAGAAAGTATTAGATGATGGAATTGGATTACAATTAGTAAAAAGGTTGAAGTAACTCCACAGGTGCTTGTATTCCATCACCAAGCCACTCTTTATTTACATGTGGAGAGTCCTTGACACTGACCCAGCTTCCTCAGGGCTGACTCCGAGAGTGAACAAAACCTGACACTCCTGTTTATGTCTGCCAGCCATGGCTCCCTGATCGGACCAGGTTAACAGCTCCAATCAGGGAACTCATTTTCTATAAGGCCCACCTGGCTAACCTTGTTACTATCACGACAGAAGTAACGTGGATGTACTGCTAATGAGATCCTGGACCATCCATCTACTGCCACCACTCTTGGGAAACTATAGGAGTATCCCAAGTAAGGCTCAAAATGTGCATTTGACTTGATATTTTTCTACAGCTGTGAAATCTATCCCGTAATAAAAGCATTAAGTTTTCATAGCATTGGGAGTCTTGGATACTACTTCAGATCTGAACTGGTAACGTTGGTGTATTTGAGGTGAAATGTCTGTACTCATGGCCAGAAAAGCATTCCTGTTGCTCCTGCTCTCACGAACAAGTTAAAAAAACATATTTTTTAAAGATATTATTTTGGATCTGTTATGGGCCAGATACTTGTCCCTATTATGTTTTCCTGACAGGAAAATCAATCTAACATCCTGCTAATGTTGTGAGGTAAAATTGGAATTGGTTCCCAAAATGTGTCAGGCTAGAAAATCACTTCATTGGGATCAAAGTTGTATATTTAAAAATGGCTTCTATAACCACTGAGGATAGGGGTCCTCTTTGCCCATTCAGTGTGAATTAAAAGTCAGTTCCAGGGGTTGAAGTATCCTTTACAAATTTAACCTCTCCTCCATTTGATGGATAAGTGAGCAAATCATGTCAAAAGAAATATTCCAGGCTTCCTCGACACAGGATTAATCCTGGGGGACTGAAGTATTGCAAACGTGCAAATTGTTTATGAAAGGGGCAAAAGATAACCCAGGAAATTATAGATCTATAAGCTTGAAAACAACAGTGGGAAAATTGATGGAGGCCATAATATGGGATAAGATAAATATACATGGACATACAAGTAAGATAATACTAAACAGTCAACATGGCTTTGTCAAGGATATTGATAAAGCCATGTCTGACAAATATGTGACTGACAAATTTAATTCAGTTCTTTGATAAGATAGCACAAGGAATGGATGAGGGTAAGGCTGTGGATATTGTATATTTGGGCTTTCAGAAAGCATTTCATATGGTGTCATGTGGCAGGTTGGTAAGCAAATTAGAGACGTTTGGAGTTGATGAATCCTTGACAGCATAGATTAGAAATTGGCTCAAAGATAGGAAACAGAGAATGGATATTTGTCAGGCTGAGTTGGAAGTGGAGTTCCCAGGGTTTGGTGTTGGGGCCCTTGCTTTTTCTGATTTACATAAACCATTTGAAGATGGCTGCTGAGGGCAAAATCTGTAAATTTGCACATGACTCTAAACTACAGAGAATAGTGAATTGTGAGGAGGATGCTGAGCAAATTCAGAGAGACATTGATAATATGGTCAAATGGGCAGACACCTGGCAGATGAATTTCAATGCAGAGAAAGGTGACATCCTGCATTTTGGTCAAAGAAACATGGAGAGACAACATGGAGAGGCTGAATCGGACAACTTTGAGGGGAGTGCAGGACCTCAGGGTTCAAGTGTGCAATTCTCTGAAGGTGGCCGGGCAAGTTGAAACAATTATTGAAAAAGCTCATAGGATCCTTGGGTTTATAAATAAAGACATAGAGTATAAAAGCAAGGAAGTGATGCGACACTTCTACAAATCATTGGTCAGATCACATTTAGATTATTCTGTTCAGTTTGGGACACCTTATTTAAGGAAGGATGTTAAAGTTCTAGAGAGAGTGCAAAGGAGACTTACTAGAATGATACCAGGACTGAGGGATTTTACAGACAAAGAAAGATTACAGAAATTGGAATAATTCTTCTTGAAGCAGAAAAGATTAAGCGATAACCTTTTTGAGGCATTCAAAATTATGAACTATTTTGACTGGGTAAAGAAGGATGATCTGTTTCCATTAATTGGAATGTCAGTAACTAGGGGTTACAATTTCAAGATTGTCAGCAAGAGAGCTTGGAGTGAGAGGAGGAGAAAATTCTTTCCTCAGAGAATTGCTGGAATTTTGAATGCATTATCTGAGAGAATGGTGGAGAGGGATTCCAAATGAGCTTTCAAAAGAGAGCTGGATATATTTGAAAGTGATGAATTGAGATGGCTGCAGATATAGGGCTGTAATGGGACTGGCTGGGTAGCTCTTATGCTTGTCCTGTATGACTGCAGGGAAGCTTCCTGACTGACAGGAAACCAGGCGAATGGCACCTTTAGAAAGTCCAGCAGAGGGGAGATAAAATGCTTTCCCATGTCTCAACATGATCAACTGAAGGCTGCTGAAGATCAGGTGCCACAACCCTGACCTGTATAGCAGTGTTTCCCAACATTTCCAGTGACATGACACACTTCAATGAGTGAAACAATTCCACAGCACATCCACATTTATTTGCAATTACTATGGTGATGGTCTTACTTGAGAGGTTTATAACATAGTGCCTACTATAAGCTGAAGAAGGATCAAAAGTATTCATGTCTCAAATTCACCAGAAAAAAACATTTCACCAGTGAGCAAAGACATGTTTTCAGACTTGCTCACTTCAACTATTTCTAGCCATTCACCACCCTAAATCTGATCCACCTGCTACACTTTGCTGAGGGGGCTGAATATCTCAGATGACATTTCATATTTATAAGAATATGTTTAAGAGTATAACTTTTTATTAAATAATTGAATTGATATATGATTGAAAGTCAATGGATCAGAGCAAAATGCAGAGTAGAGAACAATTGCAATTTTCCGGGTGAGTGGGAAACCTGGCCCTGCAGGTGTATGCAGAGCCTTTAAATGTGGGGAGCAACAGACGGCAGACACCATTTCTCGGTTTTCACACTCACTGTCCTACAGCCATCTGCATTTGGAATGTTCACATTTTAAGAATCAAAAGACTGATTTGATTTGATGATGAATTTCCACAAGTTTATGAGTTGTAATTTTGGTTCAATAGAATATGTTTAAGATGAAATAATATTTGTTTTACATTGATTTTCATTAGCTTTGTACAAAATTTCAGGGCACACTTGGACAGCTCATGGCAGTCCAGTGAAAGACATTGCTCTAGATTAAAGCACTGGTGCATATGCCAAAGAGCCCCATGTGTCATTGTGGTCATCTGTACTAAACATAATCTTGCATAGCAAATAGGTGAGGAATTGCCAGACAGAGGGGTAGAGAAGTTGACTCCCTCCCAGTTAAGGGTGAAGGAGCAGAAGCATTAGACCCTGGGGTGGTGCATGATCTGGCTCCATCTGTAGATGCCAGGGCAAAACAGACCAATGTTACAGACAGGTCCATTACATCTTATTGAATCCAAATTTCAGCCAAAATAAGTGGCCCCAATGTTCACCTCAAGAAATATCAACAGTAAAACTAGCACCATACACACACCATTTGTATGACCCTGCAGGCTCACAACCTGTAAACCTGGTAGAAACATAGCTACAGGCCCCGAGCATCAACACATTTATAATGTGTGACCTTGTCAAAGCCAGCTTTGAAAGGGGTTGCATGTGATTCAGTCACACATACTCTAACCGTTGCAAGGCTATTCCAATATCTGTATGCATTCATCATCAGGCTATAAACTGCCTCACCTAGAGATGGTGCTGAGATATTTCAATATTGCATTCATTATTATGTACATTTTGAGTTCCTAAATCACTAAATATATACACCATTGCTTCTGTGATGACTGTTTGTTAACCTTGCTCGTCCCACTCTTGTCTGTTTATTTACATAAATGATACGCAACGTTTCAAGTATTTGAGTCATATGATGGTACTCATACAGGCTATTGGCTTTTTTTTCCCAAATCTGCTGGTTGGAATGTTATAATCTCTAGCTCGATTTCATAATCTTCTGAGCTGGCTCTGTTAATTCACCAATTGCCTTAGTTTTCTCTTTCCTTTAATTTGCGTTAACTGTGTCTGAAAAGGCAGTCTTTTCATTTTTGTCTTAGGAAGTAGGATTCCTTAGTATTTCTGCAGTTAGACCATCTTGGGTCTTGCACTGCTTGTTTGTCTGTGAGGCAATTGATGTGCCATATGATTCACTGTAAATCTCTTCTAAGGTGTTTAGGGCTACTGGTCTGAGATTACATCTTGGTTCTGATAGATCCCACTTTAGTTTTGTATTTAATACTGGAATTCCAGATTGTGTCTTGAGATTGTATTGGACTCTTGGATTAATCACACTCACAGGGTGAGCATAATTCTGCAACAGAGCCTCAAATTTACCTTTGAAGGTTTAACTTGTGGATTGGCATGTAATGTAACTATACAGAGGTCTGCAAAGCTCATATTGCTGCCAGAAGCACCAGTGTCTATCTTGAATTTCATATTCACTTGATGCTTTTGTTCTGTTGTCATCAATGTAGTAGAGTCAAAGAGTCACAGAGATGTACAGCATGGAAACAGACACTTTGGTCCAACTCGTCCACGCTGACCAGATATCCCAGCCCAATCTAGTCCCACCTGCCAGCACCCAGCCCATATTCCTCCAAACCCTTCCTATTTATATACCCAGCCTTTTAAATGTTGCAACTGTACTAACCTCCACCACGTCCTCGGGCAGCTCATTCCATACATGTACCACCCTCTGAGTGAAAAAGTTGCCTATTAGGTCTCTGTTATATCTTTCCTCTCTCATCCTAAACCTATGCCTTCTAGTTCTGGACTCCTATCCATGCCCCTCATGATTTTATAAACCTCTATAAGGTCACCGCTCAGTCTCCAATGCTCCAGGGAAAACAGCCTCAGCCTATTCAATCTCTCCCTGTAGCTCAAACTTTCCAACCATGTTTCTCCTTTAGATTTGACATTACCAACCTGTTCTAAGGTGTCGATTGATTCATCTGAATCTACAACTGACATCTCTCTAGTTTCCACGCTTGATTTAACTGAGTTTTTGTCTGACATCGTTATAGTAATCAGCTTTATCGCTTTCATTGTCTTGTTTGTCTGCTTCCTAGTTAAACATAAGTGTGCAAAATGGTGTAGCTTCTTCCACCTAAAACACTACGTTTTCCCCACACTAGACATGCTCTCTTTTGTTTTATGCCATGAACTGTGATATATTTGAAGACTGTCATTTTATCTTGATTTTTCTCCTGGCTCTCCTGTTGATGTTTCTTTGAGTACTTTTAAAGAAAAGACTGAAACATTTCTGACTAAAAGTAGTGTGTAGGGTTGGATAAAAGATGTTGAAATGTTTTAAATCATATTGAATGGCAGGACAGGCTTGATGGGCGGCACGGTGGCACAGTGGTTAGCACTGCTGCCTCACAGTGCCAGAGACCTGGGTTCAATTCCCGACTCAGGCGACTGACTGTGGAGCTTGCACGTTCTCCCCGTGTCTGCGTGGGTTTCCTCCAGGTGCTCCGGTTTCCTCCCACAGTCCAAAGATATGCGGGTCAGGTGAATTGGCCATGCTAAATTGCCCGTAGTGTTAGGTAAGGGGTAAATGTAGGGGTATGGGAGGGTTGCGCTTCGGCGGGTCGGTGTGGACTTGTTGGGCTGAAGGGCCTGTTTCCACACCGTAAGTAATCTAATCTAATCAATCCTACATTATCCATATTGTTGCATGTGTAAAAAGTGTAGGCTGCTTTTCAATATAGTGGACAGGTCTGAGTTGATCCACAACATGTTGCACAGGTCTGGGCTGCTTTTTCATATTGTGGACAACATCGCCTGTCTCCCTTATACACACCGTAGCTTTTAAGCTCAAAGTTTCAGTATATGTGTGTAACTTCGAGAGTCAGATTCAATTCTTTTGGCAGTTGTGTTGTCATGGTAGGCTCTGTTAGGTGAAAAATAATTCTATCTTTGATTGGCTTACCTTTTAGTTGCGCAAATTCTCAGGTTTATGCAAGCTAAATTAATGACACTAAATTGGACTCCTTTTCACCTTCATCCCAAGTATTGAACATGTATCATTCATTAGTAATGTTCACTTAGAGTTCAAAACTTTTAAAGTTTCTGCCATTTTTTTCTGTTCTGCAAGAAATTCCGAGTAAAAAATACTTTGAAACAATCACTTCTCAACAATCTTAAAAAATGTTTTATAAGATGTGATTTGTTACTGTTCTGGCTTGTGCAACAAATCCATTGCTATTTCATAATTTTGCCACTGTACATGGAAAATATTCCACTTTTGTTTCAGTTGAACATGAGCTGACAGTGAAAAGGCTGCAGCCATTTTCTCTTTACCTGTGTTTTAACAGTGGCTTGCATTATTGTTCCTTATTTTATTTTAGTGGCAACTCATAGCTCTGCAGGAACTTGTGTCTCCCTATCAGTGCTTTCTTGCAATTCTGTAACACGTATCTCAGTGCCACTTTTGACACCATGATTTGAAAATAGAACACAGAAGTGTGTTCAACATGAGGTCTTTTTTGAAATGAAGTTAAGATGGCTGCCTAGAGTGATTATGCCTCATGGTAGAGATCACATGACTGCAGCAAACTAAGAAGGAGATTTGTATATATTTGCATTTCAATCTAAACAATAAGAATACATAATCTAGTCAAATGCTTGAGTTCTGTAGAGACAAAGTGCTAAAAAGAAAAAAAACTTGCATTTATATAACGAGTTTCATGACTACTGAACATCACAAAACATTTTACAGCAAAAGAAATACTTTTGAAGTGTCGTCACTTTTGTGATGTAGGAAACGTGACAGCTAATATATGCACAGCAGAGCCCCCAAACCAGCACTGTAATCATGACCAGATAATCCTTTTTTGTGATGTTAATTAAGAAATAAATAGCGATCGGCATCCCATGATAGCTTGCCTGCTCTTCTACAAAATAGCACAATTAAGCCGATGGTTTCAAGAGAAAGGTGATACTTCTGACAGTGCAGCACTATGTAAAAACTGCACTAGATTGTGAGCCTTGATTTTGATACTCAGGCCCTAGTTTGAGACTGGAACACAAAACTTTGTGCCTTCAAGAATGTGTACTACCAACCAAACCTTGACTAATATGAGTGCTGCATCATGGGAGGTTAAAACCAGGTCACGT
Organism: Hemiscyllium ocellatum; assembly: GCF_020745735.1. Lineage (NCBI taxonomy): Eukaryota > Metazoa > Chordata > Chondrichthyes > Orectolobiformes > Hemiscylliidae > Hemiscyllium > Hemiscyllium ocellatum. Next base: position 31,921,068 of record NC_083434.1, on the reverse strand, counting down.
CTTCCCTCATGGACATTAAAAGATTCAATGGCATAACTTGAAAAAAAGCAAGGAATTTTTCATGGTGTCCTGCCCAATTTTTAATTCATTAACCAACCACATTGTTACTTGTGGGACATACACTTATCTTCCAATAGTAAGTACACAGAAAAATGTATTTTCTGGTCATGAACACTATGAAAGGAGTCTTAAGTATGTTATTTTGTTTTGTAACTGTAAAACCTCACAATGTTCATGGGGAATCACCAATTAAAGTTCCTGTAAAGCTCATTGAGTTTAAGTACCCTTGGTAATAGGCAATGGCCTGTCCAGCTGTAACACTTTACCTGAGTCCTTGACACAGTGGTGCTTCTACAGCCCACTTGTGGTAGTGTTCCTGGCCCTGACCCAAGAAACCCAGCTTCATGTCCCACCTGCTCCAGAGGTGTGTAATAACATCTCTGAACAGGTTGATTAGAAAAATAGATGAAATTTGAAAACTCAGTGGTAATTAAAGAGTCCTGTTTATGGTGCAGTTATAGTTTTCCTACCCCTAAACCAGGAGGCCTCAGTTCAAATCCCATTTGCTCCAGAGATGTGTAATAACATTGCTGAACGTGTAGATTAGAAAAATATTATTTAGCAGGCCCAAGGATAGTCCCCTTCCTGGACGTCTCCAACTCCATCAATGGTGACTATCTCAACACTGACAATTTCTACAAACCCATCGACTCCCACAGCTACCTGGATTACACCTCCTCCCTCCCTGCCTCCTGCAAGAACGCCATCCTTTATTCCCAATTCCTCCACTGGATGTGCTTCCAAGAGGACCAGTTCCACCACAGAACATACCCGATGTCCTCCTGCTTTAAAGACGGCCATTTCCCCTCCCACGTGATCGAATAAGCCCTCCGACGCATCTCATCCATATGTCACACATACACCCTCGAACCCTACCCCTCTAACCGCAACAAGGGCAGAGTTCCCCGGTCCTCATCTTCCACCTCACCAACCTCTGTATACATCGAATTATCTGCCGACATTTCCACCGACAAATGGACCCCATCACTAGAGATATATTTCCCTTCCCACCCCTATCTATTTCCGTAAAGACTGCTCCCTCCACAACTACCTGGTCAGGTCCATGTCTCCTAACAACGCCCCCTCCCCTCCTGGCACTGTCTCCTGCCACCGCAGGAATTGCAAAACCTGCACCTACACCTCCTCCCTCACCTCCATCCAAGGCCCAAAGGACACTTCCACATCCATCAAAGTTTCACCTGCACTTCCACACATGTAAATTATTGTATCCGTTGCTCCCAATGCGGTCTCATTTGCATTGGGGAGAGTGAACGCCTACTCGCAGAGCGCTTCAGAGAATCTCTCCGGCACACCCACACCAATCAACCTCACCTCGCCGTGGCCGAACATTTCAACCCCCCCCTCCCCCCCCGCCACTGCTGAGGACTGCACCCAGCACCTGGAGAAAGGATAGTGGCTCTATTTTGGTGTTTTACAATAGATGATGTTTATGTCCAGTCGGGCTACCTGAGTTATATTTAACTTGGTATGTACTGGGTTTTTTTAAAGTAATGAAATAATATATTAATATGTGCTGTGTGCTTGGTGCAATAAACAGGGTCCTAAGACTGAAAGACTATGACATATGTTCTCCATTACAAATCTGCCTGGCATAAACATATATTGTACACAATGACATACATTTTGCATGATCTTTGCCTCACTGGCAAACTGATATTATTCAGCATTTCTAATTGAAAAATAAGTAATAAAGTTCTGTCTGCAGACTGTACTTTTGACTATAATACCACAAATACCAATACTGGCATCAGGACAGCAAAATCAGAAATAGATTGTGCTTATTGTTAATGATCCATTCACTGCACTGTTTTTTTTGACCTCTTTCATGGCATGCAGGTGTCACTGGCTAAAGCAACATTTATTACCCATCTCAAAATATCCTGGAAAGATTGTGATGAGCTGGATACTTGAACTTCCGCAAACCACATGCTATGGGCACACCCACAGTGCTGCCCGGAGATGAGTTCCAGGATGTTTACTCATTGTAAATGAGAAAGTGGTGATATAGTTCCAAGTGCTTACACATAATGTGAGCATAAATGGCAATTTAAGTACCTTTTTTACCTGCAATTTGTAGGGGCTAGTCATATCCTTCAATCACAGAAGTACCTTTATTACTCCAAGCATGTAGCATTAAAAGGTCATGTATTTATAAAAATTATGGGTCTATGACATTTTTTTTAAAAATGCTATCTTTTTACTAAATTAGATATAAAGTGTAATGAAATCGATTACCTTAAGCTTCACTGCCATAACATATGATAAAAAATTCATGAATTGTTTTGTCACATAACTCACACTCACTCATAACACTTTATATCTAACTTAGCAAGAAATAGAATCCTCTGTGTGCGAGCCAGTATCATCATTCTACCTGTCTCAGATGCCAGTTCTGATCTTTGATTTGCCGCCATGCCCTGTTACATTGGTAGTTGTTGTGGTCACATGCTTGCCTGTTCAGCCCAACCACTTGCTATTACCCAACTCAAAAGTTGTCCCATTCCATAGCACAGGGAACAAGAAGCCTCACAGTTTAGCAATGCCTCCCTGTAGGCTCTACTCCAGTCAGTCCAAGTATGGCATGAGGTCTCTTTCACAGCAGGTAACCCTCTCGCATGACCCAAGTGGCTTGGTTGCCGATTCCAACAAAGGTTAGCAGCCTTGTGGATCAGAAGTGTCCATTGTCACATAAGGGTCAATGATCTTCTCATAGAGTCATAGAGATGTACAGCATGGAAACAGACCCTTCGGTCCAACCCGTCCATGCCGACCAGATATCCAAACCCAATCTAGTCCCACCTGCCAACACCTGGCCCATATCCCTCCAAACTCTTCCTATTCATATACCCATCCAAATACCTCTTAAATGTTGCAATTGTACCAGCCTCCACCACTTCCTCTGGAAGCTCATTCCATACACGTACTACCCTCTGTGGGAAAAAGTTGTCCCTCAGGTCTCTTTTATATGTTTCCCCTCTCACCCTAAACCTATGCCCTCTAGTTCTGGACTCCCCGACCCCAGGGAAATTATGCCTCTCATAATTTTGTAATGCAAAGCTAAATAATGCATGTTGAGACACCAAAATGGCAGTCATGATAGTATCAAGCATTATACATTTACAAGCAAAGTGGTGTGATGGGCAGGGATTTAGGCTCTAGGCCTTAGAGCAAATGGAATGAGTGAACTGAATGTCTGGTGGCCAAATTATTGTGGGAAAGTTCTACTAGTTACAGGGAAGTGAATGCACTGCTGGGAGTGTATTATAGGTCAACTAATTGGCAGGCAAAACAAAATGCAGATATGTAGACAATTCACTGCAGTGTATCAAAATAACAATCGACATATAGAAGGTTCACGAAGGAATGGTGCGGTGCTAGACTTAATTCTGGGGAATGAAACCGGACAGATATTTGAGGTAGCAGTGTGGGAATCTTTTAGTGATAGCGACTGCAACATTGTATTTTTTATGTTTGCTATGGAAAAGCATAAAGATGGTTTGCAAAAAAAAACTGCTTTTGGATTGGGCCAAGGCAGATGTTATTATAAAAAAGGCTGGATCTGGCCAAAGAAGACCAGGAACAGCTAGGAATGGTGATTCTATAGCAGAACAGTGGGCTGTGGGGTGGCAGGATTCAAAAAACATTGGAGAGAGTACAGGACCAATATGTTCCCTTCAGGGTGAAATGTAGGAGCAACAAGCCCAGAAAGCCCAGGATGTCTAGGAACATTCAGGATTAGATAAGAAGGAAAAGGTAGAACAGGTAGAAAGGGAGCGAATAAACAAACAGAGGCTCTCGTGTGATATACAAAATATGGGGGGATCTTAAGAAAATAATTCAGACAGCAAAGAGGGAACGTGAAAACAAAACTAGTGGGTAAGATTAGGGAGAATTTCAAGATATACTTATAAAACATCAAGGATATGAGGATAACCATGGAAAGAGGATGAAGCAAGCAGTCCATGTTTGGAGCCAGATGGCATTGGTGGGTGTAAGACAAGTACTTCACAAGTGTCTTCACTCAAAAGGAGGATATAGGTGCACAGTTCAGAAAGAGGGATTATGGGGCACTTGAACAGATTGACATAGGGAGTGAGGAAGAAGTGCAGGTTTTGGTGGGCTTTCGGTTGGACAAATCCCCAAGACCTGGATGAATCCCAAGCAGATGTGGGAGGTGAAAGTGGACGTTGCAGGGACTCTGACCCAAATTTTTAATTCCTCTCTGTCTGCAGGGAGATGCCAGAGGACTGGAGGATAGTTAACATGACTTCGCTTTTCAAGAAGGGTAGTACAGATAATTAGATAGATTACTTACAGTGTGGAAACAGGCCTTTTGGTCCAACAAGTTCACACCAACCCTCCGAACAGTATCCCGCCCAGACTCATTTCCCTACACTTACCACTGACTAATGCACCTAACACTGTGGGCAATTTAGCATGGGCAATCCACCTAACTTGCAATCTCTGAATTGTGGGAGGAAACTCATGCAGACACGGGGAGAATATGCAAACTCCACACAATCAGTTGCCTGAGGCTGGAATCAAGCCCTGGTCCTTGGCACTGTGAGGCTACAGTGCTAACCATTGGACCACCGTGTCGCCCTGTTAGAACCACAGAATTACTGCCCAATGAGTCTCGCATAAATGGTAGGGAAGCTATTGCAGAAAATTCTGATGGAGACAATTAATCTCCACTTGGAAAGGCAAGGTTTGCTCAGTGTTAGTCTGCATGAGGTCATTAATGAGGTTTTACAACCCTTGGAGTGAGTATATGGGAAGATGTGGTTCAGTGCCTCAAGTAACAAAGGTGAAACAAACTGCGCTGTTACCTTGTGACAGGGTTTCATGGATACACAGAGTGATTAAAAAAACTTAGTCTGTATGTAGGTGTGCAAGAGAGTGTAAATTGGGCATTAGTGTCTCTGGTATGACATCCTGAAATGCTACTGATAATGTATTCATGTATTTCCCCTGTAGTTGACATAATAGTGAGTTAAATTTGCATTATATTTTAGGTGTCTCAAAGAGTAAGACCAGCTGAAGAAAAGCATCTAGTGAACATGTTATAACACACCTCTGTAGCTATCACATCCTGAGGTGGGACTTGATCCCAGACCTCCTGGTCCAGATATAGAGATACTACCATTTCACCAGGAGCTGCTCAGCATGAGTGAATATGCTGGGAGGAAACTTGTTGCTGTCCAAAGCACAAAGCATTAACGTGAAAATTGCAGTAAATTTTCACTGGTGTTTGGTGTTTATAAGGATAAGGTGAGGATTGAAGATATAGTATGATTTTGAATCCTTTTGCTAATGTATGTACTGAAATATACTATACTGTACTGAAAAAATAGTTCATGTGTTCCTTCATATTTAATAAATATTTTATTTGTAATAAAAATAGGCTTGCAGACTCTAGTGAATGCATTCAGTTACTGAGCTTCATAGTTTAAAACGAAAGTACAAAGCACAGGTCTTTAAGCCATGCTTCACACTGGGATCTGACTCATTTAATATTAACATCATTTGGGATCATAATACAAGCCAAAAAGGGGTTTAGACATGGTGAGGTGTAGTCGGGTGAGGTGAGTGGAGATCAGGATATGAATCTTGGATTACAGTGACCATTGGACAACAGCACACCTCAGCTCTTAAATTAATAAGGGACAATAAGAACAACAAGGGACCCAGCACTGATCCCTGTGGTACACCAATTGACACCAGCCTCCAGTCACACAAACAGCGTTCAACCACCACCCTCTGTCTCCTAATATTAAACCAATTTTGAATCTAAGTTGTCAATTGCCCTGGATCCCATGTGACCTTCTGTAGAAGTCTCCCACATGGGACCTTGTCAATGGATTTGCAGAAATCCATATAAACTACATCAACTGTACTACCCTCATCTAAAATGACCTTTTAATGCTACATGCTTGGAGTAATAAAGGTACTTCTGTGATTGAAGGATATGACAAGCCCCTACAAATTGCAGGTACAAAAGGTACTTAAATTGCCATTTATGCTCACATTATGTGTAAGCACTTGGAACTATATCACCACTTCCTCATTAACAATGAGTAAACATCCTGGAACTCATCTCCGAGCAGCACTGTGGGTGTGCCCATAGCATGCGGTTTGCAGAAGTTCAAGTAGCCAGCTCATCACAATCTTTCCAGGATATTTTGAGATGGTCTAGCCAGTGACACCTGCATGCCATGAAAGGTGTCAAAAGAAACCAGTGCAGCGAATGGATCATTAACAATAAGCACAATCTATTTCCGATTTTGCTGTCCTGATGCCAGTATTGGTATTTGTGATATTATAGTCAAAAGTACAGTCTGCAGACAAAACTTTATTACTTATCTTTCAATTAGAAATGCTAAATAATATCACTTTGCCACTGAGGCAAAGATCATGCAAAATGAATGTCATTGTGTGCAATATATGTTTACGCCGGGCAGATTTGTAAAGGATTCTGGATCAGTGGTGCTGGAAGAGCACAGCAGTTCAGGCAGCATCCAATGAGCAGCGAAATCGACGTTTCGGGCAAAAGGGCTTTTGCCCGAAACGTCGATTTCGCTGCTCGTTGGATGCTGCCTGAACTGCTGTGCTCTTCCAGCACCACTGATCCAGAATCTGGTTTCCAGCATCTGCAGTCATTGTTTTTACCACCAGATTTGTAAAGGAGAACATATGTCATAGTCTTTCAATCTTAGGACCCTGTTTATTGCACCAAGCACATAACGCATAGTAATATATTATTTCATTACTATGACATTTTTTTAAAAACGCTATCTTTTTACTAAATTAGATATAAAGTGTAATGAAATTGATTACCTTAAGCTTCACTGCCATAGCATATGATAAAAAATTCATGAATTGTTTTGTCACATAACTCACACTCACTCATAACACTTTATATCTAACTTAGCAAGAAATAGAATCCTCTGTGTGTGAGCCAGTATCATCATTCTACCTGTCTCAGATGCCCGTTCTGATCTTTGATTTGCCGTCATGCCCTGTTACATTGGAATCCTGGTAGTTGTTGTGGTCATATGCCTGCCTGTTAAGCCCAACCACTTGTTATTACCCAACTCAAAAGTTGTCACATTCCATAGCACAGGGAACAAGAAGCCTCACAGTTTAGCAATGCCTCCCTGTAGGCTCTACTCCAGTCAATCGAAGTATGGCATGAGATCTCTTTACAGCAGGTAACCCTCTCGCATGACCCAAGTGGCTTGATTGCCGATTCCAACAAAGGTTAGCAGCCTTGTGGATCCATTGTCACAAAAGGGTCAATGATCTTCTCATAGAGTCATAGAGTTATACAGCATGGAAACAGACCCTTCAGTCCAACCCGATCATGCCGACCAGATATCCCAACCCAATCTAATCCCACATGCCAACACCCGGCCCATATCCCTCCAAACTCTTCCTATTCATATACCATCCAAATACCTCTTAAATGTTGCAGTTGTAGACAATTAATCTCCACTTGGAAAGGCAAGTGTTAGTGTTAGATCAGTGTTAGTATTAGATCAGTGTTAGTCTGCATGGCATTGTCAGAGGGAGATCATGCCTTACAAATTTGACTGAATTTTTCGATGACATGATCAAATGTTTAGATGAGGGTAGTACAGTTGATGTAGTTTATATTGATTTCTGCAAATCCATTGACAAGGTCCCATGTGGGAGACTTCTACAGAAGGTCACATGGGATCCAGGGCAATTGACAACTTAGATTCAAAATTGGTTTAATATTAGGAGACAGAGGGTGGTGGTAGAATGCTGTTTGTGTGACTGGAGGCTGGTGTCAATTGGTGTACCACAGGGATCAGTGCTGGGTCCCTTGTTGTTCTTATTGTCCCTTATTAATTTAAGAGCTGAGGTGTGCTGTTGTCCAATGGTCACTGTAATCCAACATTCATACCCTGATCTCCTCTCACATCACCCTACTACACCTCACCATGTCTAAACCCGTTTTTGGCTTGTATTATGATCCCAAATTGCTCAGAAGGGAAGGGCAGAGAAAGGTAGAGCGATAGTTATTGGGGACAGATAGTGAGGGGCACAGATAGGCGGTTTTGCGGGAGCGACAGAGACTCACGATTGGTATGTTGCCTCCCAGGTGCAAGGGTACGTGATGTCTCTGATTGTGTTTTCCGGGTCCTTAAGGGAGAGGGGGAGCAGCCCCAGGTCGTGGTCCACGTTGGCACCAACGACATAGGTAGGAAGAGGGATGAGGATGTTAGGCAGGCTTTCAGGAAGCTAGGTTGGAAGCTCAGAGCTAGAACGAACAGAGTTGTTGTTTCTGGTTTGTTACCCGTGCCATGTGATAGAGAGTCGAGGAATAGGGAGAGAGAACAGTTAAATGCGTGGCTACAGGGATGGTGCAGGAGGGAGGGATTCCGGTTTCTGGATAACTGGGGTTCTTTCTGGGGAAGGTGGGACCTCTATAAACAGGATGGTCTCCACCTGAACCTGAGGGGCACCAGCATCCTTGGGGGGAGGTTTGCTAGTGCTCTTTGGGAGGGTTTAAACTAACTCTGCAGGGGCATGGGAACCTGGACTGTAGCTTTAGGGTACAGGACCTTGAGTGTAGGGAGGTTAGGAACAAGGCATCAATCTCGAAGGAGGGTGCCGGTAAACAGGAAGGTGGCTTGAAGTGTGTATACTTCAATGCCAGAAGTATAAGAATTAAGGTAGGTGAACATGCAGCGTGGGTTGGTACCTGGGACTTCGATGTTGTGGCCATTACAGAGACGTGGGTAGAACAGGGACAGGAATGGCTATTGCAGGTTCCAGGGTTTAAATGTTTTAGTAGGGTCAGAGGTGGGGGTAAAAGAGGGGGAGGTGTGGCATTGCTTATCAAGGATAGTATTACAGCGGTGGAAAGGATGAAGTAGGAAGACTTGCCATCTGAGGTAGTTTGGGCTGAGGTTAGAAATAGGAAAGGCGAGGTCACCCTGTTAGGAGTTTTCTACAGGCCTCCTAATAGTCCGAGAGACGTAGAGGAAAGTATTGCAAAGATGATTCAGGAGAAGAGTGAAAGTAGTAGGGTGGTTGTTATGGGGGACTTTAACTTCCCAGATATTGACTGGGAAAGCTATAGCTCGAGTTCGTTAGATGGGTCGGTGTTTGTCCAATGTGTGCAGGAGGGTTTCCTGACACAATATGTAGACAGGCCAACAAGACGTGAGGCCATACTGGATTTGTTTCTAGGTAATGAACCAGGCCAGGTGTTAGACTTGGAGGTAGGTGAGCACTTCGGGGACAGTGACCACAACTCGGTGACCTTTACTCTACTGATGGAGAGGGATAAGTGTGCACTGCAGGGCAGGAGTTATAGCTGGGGGCAGGGAAATTATGATGCGGTGAGGCATGACTTAGGATGTGTGGATGAGAAAAATAGGCTTCAAGGGAAGGACACAAATGATATGTGGAGCTTGTTCAAGGAGCAGCAATTGGGTGTCCTTGATAAGTACGTACCAGTCAGGCAGGGAGGAATGGGTCTTGTGAGGGAACCGTGGTTTAATAAGGAATTGGAATCCCTTGTAAAAGGAAAGAGGGCGGCCTATGTAAAGATGAGGTGTGAAGGTTCAGTTGGGGCAATTGAGAGTTATAAGGTAGCCAGGAAGGATCTAAAGAGAGAGCTAAGAGCAGCGAGAAGGGGACATGAAAAGTCCTTGGTTGGTAGGATTAGGGAAAGCCCAAAGGCTTTCTATAGGTATGTCAGGAATAAAAGGATGACTAGGGTAGCTATCGGTCCAGTCAAGGATAGTAGTGGGAAGTTGTGCGTGGAGGCGGAGGAGATTGGAGAGACACTAAATCAATACTTTTCGTCAGTATTCACTCAGGAACAGGACATTGTTGCTGATGTGAATATTGAGTCACAAGTGATTAGAATGGATGGCTTTGAGGTATGTAGGGAAGAGGTCCAGGGAATACTGGAAAGGGTGAAAATAGATAAGTCCCCTGGGCCTGATGGCATTTATCCTAGGATCCTCTGGGAAGCTAGGGAGGAGATAGATGAGCCATTGGCCTTGATTTTTATGTCGTCGTTGTCTACAGGAATAGTGCCAGAAGACTGGAGGATAGCGAATGTGGTCCCCTTGTTCAAGAAGGGGAGTAGGGACAGCCCTAGTAACTATAGGCCAGTGAGTCTCACTTCTGTTGTGGGCAAAGTCTTAGAGAGAATTGTAAGGGATAGGATTTATGAACATCTGGATAGGAATAATGTGATCAAGAATAGTCAGCATGGTTTTGTGAAGGGCAGGTCGAGCCTCACAAACCTTATTGAGTTCTTTGAGAATGTGACCAAGGAAGTGGACGAGGGTAAAGCAGTAGATGTGGTGTATGTGGATTTTAGCAAGGCGTTCCATAAGATACCCCATGGTAGGCTACTGCAAAAATTACGGAGGTATGGCATTGAGGGTGCATTAGAGGTTTGGATTAGGAATTGGCTGGCTGGAAGGAGACAGAGGGTAGTAGTTGATGGTAAAGGTTCATCTTGGAGAGCAGTTATTAGCGGTGTTCCACAAGGATCTGTTTTGGGACCATTGCTGTTTGTCATTTTTATAAATGACCTGGAGGAGGGGCTTGAAGGCTGGGTGAGCAAGTTTGCGGATGATACAAAAGTCGGTGGAGTTGTGGACAGCGAAGAAGGATGTGGCAGGTTACAGCGGGATATAGATAAGTTGCAGAGCTGGGCAGAAAGGTGGCAAATGGAGTTCAATGTAGCTAAGTGTGAAGTCATTCACTTTGGTAGGAGTAACAAGAAGATGGATTACTGGGCTAATGGTAGGCTACTTGGTAGTGTGGATGAGCAGAGGGATCTTGGTGTCCATGCACACAGATCTCTGAAAGTTGCCACCCAGGTAAATAGTGCTGTGAAGAAGGCATATGGCGTACTGGGCTTTATTGGTAAAGGAATTGAGTTCCGGAGTCCTGAGGTCATGTTGCAGTTGTATAGACTCTGGTGCGGCCTTATCTGGAGTATTGTGTGCAGTTTTGGTCGCCATACTATAGGAAGGATGTGGAGGCACTGGAACGGGTGCAGAGGAGCTTTACCAGGATGTTGCCTGGTATGATAGGAAGATCGTATGAGGAAAGGCTGAGGCACTTGGGGCTGTTCTCATTGGAGAAAAGAAGGTGTAGGGGAGATTTGATAGAGGTGTACAAGACGATTAGGGGTTTAGATAGGGTTGACAGTGAGAAACTTTTTCCGCGTATGGAGTCAGCTGTTACTAGGGGACACAGCTTTAAATTAAGGGGAGGTTGGTATAGGACAGATGTTAGGGGTAGATTCTTTACTCAGCGGGTTGAGAGTTCATGGAATGCTCTGCCAGTATCAGTGGTGGACTCTCCCTCTTTATGGTCATTCAAGCGGGCATTGGATAAGCATATGGAGGTTATTGGGCTAGTGTAGGTTAGGTAGGCTTTGGTCAGCGCAACATCGAGGGCCGAAGGGCCTGTACTGCGCTGTATTTTCTATGTTCTATGTTCAAATGATGTTAATATTAAATGAGTCAGATCCCAGTGTGAAGCATGGCTTAAAGACCTTTACTTTGTACTTTGGTTTTAAACTATGAAGCTCAGTAACTGAATGCATTCACTAGAGTCTGCAAGCCTATTTTTATTACAAATAAAATATTCATTAAACAAGAAGGAACACATGAACTATTTTTTCAGTACAGTATAGTATATTTCAGTACACACATTAGCAAAAGGATTCAAAATCATACTATACCTTCAATCCTCACCTTATCCTTATAAACACCAAACACCAGTGAAAATTTATTGCAATTTTCACATTAATGCTTTGTGCTTTGGACAGCAACAAGTTTCCTCCCAGCATATTCACTCATGCTGAGCAGCTCCTGGTGAAATGGTAGTATCTCTATATCTGGACCAGGAGGTCTGGGATCAAGTCCCACCTCAGGATGTGATAGCTACAGAGGTGTGTTATAACATATTCACTAGATGCTTTTCTTCAGCTGGTCTTACTCTTTGAGACACCTAAAATATAATGCAAATTTAACTCACTATTATGTCAACCACAGGGGAAATACATGAATACATTATCAGTAGCATTTCAGGATGTCTTACCAGAGACACTAATGCCCAATTTGCACTCTCTGGCACACCTACATACAGACTAACTTTTTTAAATCACTCTGTGTATCCATGAAACCCTGTCACAAGGTAACAGCGCAGTTTGTTTCACCTTTGTTACTTGAGGCACTGAACCACACCTTCCCATATACTCACTCTAAGGGTTGTAAAACCTCATTAAAAATGCATGTGTACAAATAAGCAGCCAGATTTCAAGGTAACAGACAAGATCTCAAAATTGTACCTAAATCCGTGTGTCCTCTCTCTCTTTTCTTAATGTAGAATATAAATTAACATCTTTCATCTATTGCAGCTGTGGCCACAGACTAACCCATTCTGACCCTGGAACAGCAAATCAACACCCTGCATCGCAGTCTGTCACTTTTAAACTACTCTCCAACACCTTGGAGCCTCCAGTTACTCTGAGCTCCCCTTTAATAAATAACTGCCTGTCAGTGTTGAGCTGCCCTGTCACCCTCAAAGTTTCCCAACGCTCTGGAAGTGCCTCCCCATTACCCTCAACCTGCCAGCCATCACCTTCAAGCATCTATCATCCTGGGCTGTCTTCACTTGTCCCAACTTCGCAGTTGACCAGTGCTCAATCAGTCTTGGTCACTCTATCGAGCTTGATGTGCCTGTGATAGAGATTGACTTTCTGCCCATCATCCAGCTTCCTCCTTCTGAAAGTAATGGGGTATCTCAGGACCTTCACACAGATGATCCCTGGAATGGTAGGTCTAACATATGAGGAACGGCTGAGGATCCTGGGATTGTATTCATTGGAGTTTAGAAGATTAAGGGGAGACTTAATAGAGACATACAAGATAATACATGGCTTGGAAAGGGTGGACGCTAGGAAATTGTTTCCATTAGGCGAGGAGACTAGGACCAGTGGACACAGCCTTAGAATTAGAGGGGGTCAATTCAGAACAGAAATGCGGAGACATTTCTTCAGCCAGAGGGTGGTGGGCCTGTGGAATTCATTGCCACAGAGTGCAGTGGAGGCCGGGACGCTAAATGTCTTCAAGGCAGAGATTGATAGATTCTTGTTGTCTCGAGGAATTAAGGGCTACGGGGAGAACGCTGGTAAGTGGAGTTGAAATGCCCATCTGCCATGATTGAATGGCGGAGTGGACTCGATGGGCCGAATGGCCTTACTTCCACTCCTATGTCTTATGGTCTTATGGACCATCACAGCTCACACTCCCACTTTTTCAAAAATGTGCCCATTCCTCCTTAGGCCTGTCATGCCCTGACCTCCCTCTGAAACCGAGTTTAAGATGAGTAGGAGGGGCAGAAATCTGTTAATTCAGTTCCAGGTCTTTGTTTCTGAATTCCTGCTTGTGTCTCTGCAATTCTAAACATTTCATAAATGTAGAATCCCAACCGTGTGGAAGCGGGCCAATCAGTCCATCAAGTCCACACCACCCCTCTGAAAAGCATCCCATCCAGACCTACCCCTTGTAACACTACATTTCCCATGGCTAATCCACCTAACCTACAAGTCTTTGGACTGTGGGAGGAAACTGAAGCAACCCAAGAAAATCCAAGCAGACATGGGGAGAATGTGCAAACTCCACACAGTCGCCGGAGGCTGGAATTGAACCTAGGTCCCAGTGCTGCAACACAGCAATGCTAACCACTGAGCCACGTCACTATGTACAAGTTCCTCATATTTCAGACAGGTGCATTCAGCCTCCCTTTACTCCAGCAAATGGCAGCAGTCTATTGTTTGGAATCCTCATAAACCTGAGCTATTTCCCCCCCTTACTTCTGAAGGAGTGCTCAAACGCCATACATACATTGTTTTCAGTCACTATTCAGTATTCCATTGATTCCTGACATCTATTCTCCTTACTGAAGAGCACTAGTACATTCTGGTATAATATGAATCCAGGTTTTGTTTCCTATCTCCATCTACTCCTGTTGTTTTGAATGGGAGACAAAAGCATACAGATGAACAGATGCCACACATTAATCCCAACAAAAATATTTCTTTTCTAAACATACTTTTCTGTTCAGAGACGTTATTACACACCTCGGGAGTAGATGGGATTTGAACCTAAGCCTCCTGGTCCAGGGCTAGGGACACGACCACTGCATTACAAGAGGGGCCCCCAAAATATTTCTGAACATTAAAATAAGAAACATCACGAAAAGGAAATCAAGTAAATGTTTTATGGAAAATTACGAAGTGTTATGCAGAAAAATTGATGTTGCATCAAAAAGTGAGCAGTTAAACCCCTGGAAATGATTGTCTGGGATTTTAACTCGCTCTCACCATGTGGTGAGGACTCCATCCCCACTAGCTACAGAATCCATTTTAAATATGTAACTCTGGTCCAAACAAGGTGATTTTCTAACCTGACATGTTTTATGAACCAACTCCAACTTTTCCTCATAGCATTAACGGGAAGCTAGATTGACTTTCCTGCCAGGAAACGATAGCAGGGAAGAGCATCTGGCCCATAAGAGGTCCAAAATAATATCTTAAAAAAAATATTTTTTTAACTTGTTTGTGAGAACAGGCCGGAACACAGATGCTTTTCTGGTCCAAGAATATCGACAGATATTTCGCCTCAAATACAGCAGTTACCGTTTCAGAACTTAACGAGCATCCAAGACTCCCAATGTTATGAAAACCTAATTGTTTTTATTTAAAGTTTTAAATTACACGTCATTCGATCTGTACCTGGCCTAACACTATTGTTGCAGAGAAGAATAATGTGTTTTGGATCAGGTGACTAATGATTAACGACCATCATTACATTTTTATGAAGTTAAAGATCTTGATGCTGTTTGAATCCCCGGTTAACCACATTATCAGAGATTAAGCCTTGGAAAGAATAAAGGGGACTATTTTATGTGAAACAATTTGGTAGAATTTTATATTCAGTAAACAAATCTTTAAATTTAAGATGCTTAAACTAATAATGAAAAATGAAAAGAAATGGCTGAAGGCACTAAATACTGTAAATGCTCCAGACACTGAGAAATTTCTGGCAAAAGTAGTGAATACTTCTGTGCCAGAGTAGCCATACCTCCAGCCTAGCTGTTCCAGTACAATGCTTCCACATACCTGACGATGTAGAAAATTACTCAGGCATATCCCTTACACAAAAATTAGAGCAAATCCAATTCTGCCTATTACTGCCTCATTAATGTAATATTGATACTTTCTTGATCGCGAGGTTAACTAATCTGTGGAACTCATTGCTGCAGTGGGTTGTGGCAGCCAAATCTTTCAGTGTATTTAAGACAGAAATAGATTGACTCTTGATTGGTAAGGGGATTGAGGGTTACGGGGATAAGGCAGGAGAATGAGGGCGATAAACATAACAATCATGATCAAATTGTGGGTGGCATGGTGGCACAGTGGTTAGCACTGCTGCCTCACAGTGCCAGAAACCCGGGTTCAATTCCCGCCTCAGGCGACTGACTGTGTGGAGTTTGCACGTTCTCCCTGTGTCTGCGTGGGTTTCCTCTGGGTGCTCCGGTTTCCTCCCACAGTCGAAAAATGTCCATGCTAAGCCTATAGGATATAGTCCATGCTAAATTGCCTGTAATGTTAGGTAAGGGGTAAATGTAGGGGTATGAGTGGGTTGCGCTTCGGTGGGTCGGTGTGGACTTGTTGGGCCGAAGGGCCTGTTTCCACATTGTAAGTAAGTAATCTAATGAGACTCGATGGGCCAAATAGCCTACTCCTATATCTTATGGGCTTATCGAGAATTAGCAAAGTGATGTTGGGGTTATCAAATAGCACTTGCAAAACCTGCTCACTGATGCTCAATTTGGGCTCCACCAGGCCCCTCAGCTCCTGGCCATCATTATGATGTCTAGAATAAAAACCAACTGTTAGTATGGAGTCATACTTAACACAAGGAAGATAGTTGTGTTTGTTGGATCATCTCAGTCCCAGGGCATCACTGCAGGAGTTCTTCAAGGTTGTGTCCGAAGCCCAATCATCTTCAGCTGCTTCATCAATGCTCTTCGCCCCATCATAAAATCAGGAATGTGGTGTTTGCTGCTGATTGGATAATGTTTAGCATCACTTGCAACTCCTCAGACACTGAAGCAGTCTGTGTCTACATACAACAAGGTCTATGCAGTATCCAAGCTTGGGCTAATATGTGGGAAGTAACATTTGCACAAGGACCAGGCAATGACTATCTCTAAAAGAGGAGAATTTAACAATCAGCCCTTGACATTCAAAGGTATTATCATTGCAGAATCCCAAAATATCAATATCCGAGGAGTTACTTTTAACCAGGAACTGAAAGGACCGACCATATAAATCCTGTAGCTACATGTGCGGGTCAGAGGCTAGGACAGAGGCAGAATTCATGACCTGACTCCCCAAAGCCTGTTCACCTACAAGTCTGAGTTAGGAATGTGAAGGTATACTTTCCACTTTCCTGAATAAGTGCAGCTCCTACAACTATTAAGAAGTTCCACAATTATCCAGGAGAGAGCATAACACTTGATTAGCACCCATTTACCACCTTAAACATTAATTGCCTCCTCTACTGATATAGGTCAGAGCATTGAGTATAGAAGTTGGGAGGTCATGTTGTGGCTGTACAGGACATTGGTTTGGCCACTTTTGGAATATTGTGTACAATTCTGGTCTCCCTCATGTCAGAAGTATATTGTGAAACTTGAAAGGTTGCAGAAAAGATTTACAAGGATGTTGCCAGGGTTGAATGATTTGAGCTTTAGGGAGAGGTTGAGTAGGCTGGGGCTGTTTTCCCTGGAGCACCGGAGGCTGAAGGATGACCTTACAGAAGTTTAAAAATCATGAGGGGCATCAGTAGGACAAATAGACAAGGTCTTTTCCCTGGGGTGGGGGAGTCCAGAACTGGAGGGCATAGGTTAGGGTGAGAGGGGAAAGATATAAAAGGGATCTAAGGGGCAACCTTTCCACACAGAGGGTGGTGCGTGTATGGAATGAGCTGCCAAAGGAAGCGGTGGAGGCTGGTTTTATTACAATATTTAAAAGGCATCTGGATGGGTACATGAATAAGGGGGGTTTGACCATTAGACCATAACAAATAGGAGTGGACGTAAGGCCATTCGGCCCATCGAGTCCACTCCACCATTCAATCATGGCTGATAGGCATTTCAAAGCTATTTATCTGGACTCTCCCCGTATCCCTTAATTCCTTGTGAAATTAAGAATTTATCAATCTCTACCTTGAAGACATTTAACATCCGTTGGAGGGATATGGGTCAGGTGCTGGCAAATGGGACTAGATTAGGTTAGGCTATCTGATCGGCATGGACAAGTTGGACCGAAGGGTCTTTTTCCTTGCTGTCCATTTCTATGACTCTATGACAATGGCAGCAGTATCTACAACCTATAAGAGACATGCCTGCAGGAATTCAGAAAATTAACAGCACTTTCTATAACACAACCACCTCCATTTAAAAGAAGGGCAGCAAATTCCTGGGAAGCCCAGCAAGTTCCCCTTCAAATCATACATCATTCTGACTTGGACCTATATCACCATTCACTATAACCCAGTGTATTGAATCAAAATCCTTGAACTCCCTCCCTACCAGCATTTGTGTATCTACCCTCCAGATACTGCAGGTGGTTCACCACCACTTTCTTAAGGGCAATTAGGGATGGGCATAAGTGCTGACCAGCATCCATGAATGAGCGTTAAAAAGGTCTGTACAGGAGGCATTGTTGAATCTAGTTGAGGACATGGAGGTCCTGGGCCTCCTTCACCGCCGCTCCCTCACCACCAGACACCTGGAGGAAGAACGCCTCATCTTCCGCCTCGGAATGCTTCAACCCCAGAGCAGCAATGTGGACGTCAACAGCTTCCTCATTTCCCCTTCCCCCACCTCATCCTAGTTTCAAACTTCCAGCTCAGCACTGTCCCCATGACTCGTCTGGATTTGTCCGACCTGCCTAGCTCCTTTTCCACCTATCCACTCCACCCTCTCCTCCCTGACCTATCACCTTCATCTCCTCCCCCACTCACCCATTGTACTCTATGCTACTCTCTCCCCACCCCCACCTTCCCCTAGCTTATCTCTCCATGCTTCCAGCTCACTGCCTTTATTCCTGATGAAGGGCTTTTGCCCGAAACGTCGATTTTGCTGCTCGTTGGATGCTGCCTGAACTGCTGTGCTCTTCCAGCACCACTGATCCAGAATTACGAATTGCCCAGTTCACTGTGACTTCCCTTACTGGTTCCATACCTAAGCATGCAGTGGCTTCTACTCCCATTTCCACACAATTAGTTTGGACCTACTTTACCTACCTCTCCTCTTTGTCTCCCCACCTCCCTACCCCCACAAAAGATCTAATCATGATCCATTTCTATTTCTCATTCATATTAGCATCAACACCAGATTTCAACGTCTCGGACGTGGGGAGGCAATGGGAGAACCTCAACTATGGTGATAAAATATAGCAAGATAGACGTCTTCCTATACCTGTTTCATTTTCCCCACTCTTTGCTTACTCTCCCATGCAATTTCTTTCTGTATTTTCTTATGTTCTATCTAGCTTGTTGAGGGGAGCCCGGAAATTTCACAGCCTTGAACAAGTTTACATTCTGGCCGTTTTCAGTGACAGAAACTAATTCCCAATGTGTTTATTACATTTCTTGCAAGTCAGGCTACCAGATTGACAAAGCTGGTCCACTATCAGACAGGAAAGCCAACAGGCCAGAACCAGTGACTGCCCTTGTTAATCAGCAACTGCCTTTGTTAATCAGAGATGATTTAGGTCTTATGAAGAGAGGTTGCAGATGTCAGAGACCTGCCAGATGAGAAGAAACAACAGAACAGAGGTTGCAGAGAGGGATTTAAAGATCATTAAGGCAAGCGGTCAAACATCTAAGCTTGAATAAAGATGTGACGATGGCTCAATTGCAGGACCATAGAGAGTTTGCAATTGGGAAGTTAGAGGGACTGAATGCTCCTGTGTTGCATTTTGCATGCCCTGCGAAATCTGACCAGCAACTTTTAAATTTAGTTTTCATATCAATTTTTAAATTTCTTTCTCTTTCAATAGCTCTGAGTCTCTATGCCTTTCTCCTCTTTAAGGAACTTCCTTAAATCCTACATCTTTGAATAAGATTTTTGTTGCGAATCTTAACACATTGAGGTCCAGTGTCAAATTTTATGTAATCACACTCCTGTGAAGTAAAGGTAAAGTCACCAGAGTCCCAGATGACAATAGCGCTGCTTTCTCATTAGACAGAACAACTAGTGGTGGCTTAAATTTAAGGTGAAGCCTGGAAGGTATAGGAGGGGATGTCAGGGCTAGATTCTTTACCCAGAGAGTGGTGGGGGCATGGAATGCGCTGCCTGTGGGAGTGGCAGAGTCAGAATCATTAGTGACCTTTAAGCGGCAATTGGATAGGTACACGGATAGGTGCTTAAGCTAGGACAAATGTTCGGCCCAACATTGTGGGCCGAAGGGCCTGTTCTGTGCTGTATTGTTCTATGTTCGAACCACGCCGCAGGTGAGGGGTGAAGTTGAGAAGGCAGTACTTTCATGGTGACCTCAGCCAGAATGAGAATTGAACCCATGCTGTTGGCATCACTCTGTGAAGTGTTTTTATTATAGTAATGCTGGCATGCAAACAAATTGTTGCTCTTGCACATTCACTTCACCAAAATCAGTTGATTCCTGAATATCATTATTTTGATGGCATGATTCCTTTTCATTCACACAGACTGTAAAACACCAATATTGTGCAGATAACCATGAGACAAATAGTATAGAATTAGAATGAGCGAAAAGTTATGGAATGTAGATGCTTGTTAGTGCAGCCTGAAGAGGTGTAAATAAAAGGAAATCATACCCATAGATGAGGCGATAAAGGATAGTTGAATTTCCCTGACTGTAACATCTTGTAGAGCAAAGCAACCTTTGTAAGCCTAGGCATTGTTTTGTATATATTCAGGTTCAATGAAGCTTTAATAAATGTGCTCGCATCTGGTAACTGTTGAACTCCTTCTTGGCAATAGACACAAGACTGCAACTTTTTATCTGCCTGCCTATGAAATGCATGGTCCTAATAATAGTGTGAAGTGGTAGCATTGTGAATATAATAATTCAAAATCTGGTGGGGTGAAAATGATAAGTATTGACAAAGTTTTGAAATGATAAAACATCAAGGTTCAAAAAGAAATTGATTGAAGTGAACCATTTGTTAGATCTTTCAATTTTTAAATGAATACATTCCTGTAGATCAGAGCCGTGCCTCGATTCAACTTAAACTACAGAGAAATGCTGACTAATGGTTTGCTGAAATATAGGAACAGACAAGCTAGATAGAACATAAGCAAACACTGAAAGAAATTGCATGGGAGAGTAAGCAAAGAATGGGGAAAATGAGACAGACACAGGGAGAGGTCTATCCTTGGTATATTTTATCACCAAAGTATTTATAAATGTCAGTCTACTCAGAAATAAACCACAGTTGCGGCAGTATTCCCAAATGGTTTCAAACATTTTCTAATATTGCACAGTTGTGAAGTATTTATTTATTTTATATTATGTATTTTATCCAGCAAATTCCCACAAGACTGGACCTCCTACAGTTTAATTTCCCCTGCTATTAAATCTATCAGTCTGTATGAGGGCAAGGTTGCCCATTAGAAGACCATCATGTTCAGTTCTCCAGTGCTATAATTCTACTTTGATGACTTGAACACTTGTGAAACGAGCGCAGAGAAAATGCATCAATGTGGAAAAACGTAATACACAGCCTCAGGGCATGCTAAAGTGAAGGTCAGGACCCCAACTGGAGTCATAGGTTGAAACGTTGGTGTCGTGAGCTCTGAGGTAGCAATGGCCACCATGGAGTTCTGAGCGATTACACAGCTGTGTTCCTGCTCTACACTTGGCACAAAATCTTCAAGAAGTCTGAGTGATGTGGACTATGGCAGGAATGTTTTCAGACTGGAGGCCTGTGACCAGTGATGTGCCAGAATGATCAGTGCTTGGTCCAATATTTTTTCCATTTGCATAAATGATTTGGATGTGAACATAGAAGGTATAGTTAGTAAGTTTGCAGATGACACCAAAATTGGAGGTGTAGTGGAGTTCGAAGAAGGTTGGTCAGAGTACAACAGAACCTTGGTCAGATGTGCCAATGGGCCAAGGAATGAAAGATGGAATTTAATTTAGATAAATGTGAGGTGAAAGGCAAATCAGGGCAGGACTTATACATTTAATAGTAAGGTCCTGGGAAGTGTTTCTGAACAAAGAGACCTTGGAGTGCAGGTTCATAGTTCCTTGAAAGTCGAGTCGCAGGTAGATAGGATAGTGAAGGAGATATTTGATATGCTTTCCTTTATTGGTCTGTGCATTAAGCACAGGAGTTGTGAGGTCATATTGTGGCTGTACAGGACATTGGTTAGGCCACTTTTGGAATACTGTGTGCAATTCTTCTCTCCCTGCTATAGGAATGATGTTATGAAACTTGAATGGGTGCAGAAAAGATTTACAAGGATGTTGCCAGGTTTGAGCTATAGGAAGAGCTGAATAGATTGTGGATACTTTCCCTGCAGCATCAGAAGCTGAGGGGTGACCTTACAGAGATTTATAAAATCATGAGGGGCATGGATAAGGTGAATAGACAAGGTTTTTCCCTGAGGTGGGGGGAGTCCAAAATTAGATGGCAGAGGTTTAAAGGTAAGAAGGAAAGATTTAAAACGAACCGGAGAGGCAATGTTTTCATGCAGAGGATGGTGTGTGTATGGAATGAGCTACCAGTAGAAGTGGTCGATGTTGGTACAGATACAACATTTAAAAGGGAGCTGGATGGGTATATGGATTGGAAGGGTTTAGAAAGATATGGGGCCAAATGATGACAAATGGGACTAGATTTACTTGAGATATCTGGTTGACATGGATGAGTTGGACTGAAGGGTCTGTTTCTGTGCTACATACCCTAATGACTCTATAACTCCGTGACCGAACCATACGGAAAGTCACTCAAGGTATATCTTAACATCAGGTGCAACCTGCTGCGTCTTTCATCCATTTGCTGAACAATAATGTTAGTTTTTCACCAGGCAGCAGCGAGTTACCAATTAAGGGAGACTATAGCTCATTAACCGCCACCTAATTATTGCCACAATTCATCTCATTAATATTCAGCGTCAAATCTTACCAAAGATGCTGAGATTTCAAGAATTCTCACCACAAAAAGCTGAGAGAGTCACTGGTGACGTCAGTTTATCATTGTGCCCTGACATTGTTTGGCACTGAGCAACATGGAGGCTGACTGTGGCCAATCCACTACGGGGAAAGTGAGAACAGCAGACGCTGGAAATCAGAGTCGAGAATGTGGTGCTGGAAAAGCACAGCAGGTCAGACAGCATCTGAGAAGCAGGAGAATCGATGTTTTGGGCATACGCCCTTCATCAGGAATGAGGCTTGTGAGCCAGAGGGTTGAGAGATAAATGGGAGGGGAGGGTGAGGGTCAGAATAAGGTATCTGAAAATGCAATAGGTAGATGAAGGTGGGAGAGAAGCTGATAGGTCAGAGAGGAAGGTGGACCGGATAGATGGGAAAAACAATGGATAGGTCAAGAGGGCAGTGCCGAATTGGACACTTGGGACTGGGCCCACCAATGTTATGCAAGTTCTGGGCCACCTCTATTGCCAAACCCTTACCACTCAACAGCTGGAGGAAGAACACTTCACCTTCTGCCTTGGGAACCTGCTACCACAAGGGATTAATGTGGATTTCACTAGTTTCCTATTTCCCCTCCCCCTCCACCTTACCCCAGTCCCAAGCCTACAACTCGGCACTGCCCTTTTGACCTGTCCATCGTCTTTCCTATCTATCCACTCCACCCACCTCTCCGAACTATCACCTTCTCCCCCACCTTCATCTACCTACTGCATTCTCAACTACCTTCACCCCAGCCTCATTTATCTCTCAGCACGCTCTGGCCCATAAGCCTCATTCCTGATGAAGGGCTTATACCTGAAATGTTGATTCTCCTGTTCCTCGGATGCTGCCTGACCTGCTGTGCTTTACCAGCACCACACTCTCGACCACAGTCCACAGCACCAACTTCATGCATTTCTCATCCACATATAGTGGCATTCTTTTGCTAACTCCTCACAAATATCAGATCACCTTTCCAATCCATTTCCAGATCTCTTGGGAAGCACAGACTTGCATTGCATGGTGCACCAGCAATTAGCTTTGTAAATGGCAAGACTACCTCACATAAATGGTCATATATCCAGCTCATGGACTGGACCAGGGCTGCATCTCAGAGATGCTCACTTGATCTCTTAGCACATGTTTATTTTTCGCCTATGCTCACACCATCCATGCCTTGCTAATTAGCACAATCGCGCAACTAGACAGCTAGCCTTGCTGGTCAGCAGTCCTCAGTCAAGGGGACGTACATCTTGTTGTACAGTTGTGTGCTCTGTCAATCTCCAAAAACAAGTCTTTCAGGCTGATTTCCTTTCTAAACAGTTGCGCTCTTAATAGGTTCAGTTTCATCAATTGAAATCTTAACAGGTAACCACAATAACTACACTTTTGAGTGTAAATCCTGGAGTGGAACTTAAATCAATAATGTTCAGGCTCGAAGATGAGAGTGCTACTAACTCAGCCAAAATAGAAATGTGTTTACTACTAATTTGAACTTTTACAGTTTATTTCTCTTTTAAAATGAGGACGTGCAAGATAAATTCGATCCTTGACTGATCATAGGTTTGTTGAAGCGCGAGGCCTTTCAGCCTACTGAATTTGTGCCGGTTTTCTGAACAACTGCACCTGGTGCTACTGCCTTGCCTCCCTCCTCACTGTAGCTCTGTACTTTCTATTCCTTTCACATAGCTGAAAATGTGTTGCTGGTCAAAGCACAGCAGGCCAGGCAGCATCTCAGGAATAAGGAATTCGACGTTTCGAGCATAAGCCCTTCATCAGGAATAGCATTCCTGATGAAGGACTTATGCTCGAAACGTCGAATTCCTTATTCCTGAGATGCTGCCTGGCCTGCTGTGCTTTGACCAGCAACACATTTTCAGCTGTGATCTCCAGCATCTGCAGACCTCATTTTTTACTCGAAGATTCCTTTCACATAGTCAATTTCCTCTTGAATGCCACAATTGAACTACCCCATTTGCAGGCAGTGCATTCCAGAAATTAACCACTCACTTTGTGAAAAATTGTCTCCTTTGTCAACTAAACGACCTTTACAGTCTCACGTGTTGGATCTTACGCCAGTGGGAGTAGTTTTTTCTAACATCTGCCCATACCGCTCATGAAGTTGAATATGTAATAAGACCATACGATTTTGTAGTAGAAGCTGGCAATTCAACCCAATGAGTCTGCACTGCCAATCAATGAGATCATTACACCAGATGTCCTGTGGATAGTCTACCCAAGGTGCTGGCAAAGACCTTTTGTGATACAGTAAGAAACTAAACAGAAATTGCTGGAGAAACTCAGCAGGTCTGGCAGCATCTGTGCAGAGAAAACAGTGTTAACATTTTGGTTCTAGTAATGTTTCTTCAGAACTCTTCTGATGCAATGGTTGTGATCCTCCATCTGGGCAAGGAGGCTTGTTTAAGTCCCATTTTGCTTCAGGAGTATATTAATAACATCTGAAAAAGGTTAACTTGGAAATTATTTTGAGGGTTCTTATGGCACATTTGTCGTATTTCAGGCCTGGGTTTCAAGTCCCACCAGCTCCAGAGTGGACATCTCTGAATAAATGGATTAGAAGGCTGAAAGAATCGATGGGCTGAAGAAGCTGGACGCTCACTGCTTTCTCTCCACAGCAGCTGCCAGATTTGCCGAGTCTCTCCAGCATCTTCTGGATTTGCTTGCAACCCCACACAGCCGCCTTGCGCTGCAATGGGTCGCATTGCTGAGAAATGAATGAATGAAAGGCGCTGGCACCCATGTGTACGTGCACCTCCAGTGCTGCTGGGGTCGCTGTACCTGGAGGAGAGCGGCCGGTCTGCAGGCGTCAGGGGGCGGCGCAGGCGCAGCTGGAGCGGGGCGGCCTGTTGCTAGGGGCGGCGCTGGCAGGTTCCAGACGGTTGCCAACCGAGCCCGAAGACGGGGTGGCTGCTTCCTTCACAACGCGGAAGTACGAGCTGCCACACACGCACACGAGAGTGAGTGAGAGAGAGAAAGAGGACGTGAGGTGAAACGAAACGTGTGACAGTCAGCAGCAAGTCCCGGGAGTTCCAAGCTAGCGGCGATGAATGAGCATCAGGCGGCGGCGGCGGGAGGTGACAGTCCGGCCCCATCAAATGGAGACGCCGACGGCAAGAGGAAAGTGGCCATCATCACCGGCATCACCGGACAGGTACTCACTCACTCACTCACATGCCTAAGTGTGTCTGCCAAATCAAAACCAAACGCTGCGGATGCTTGCGACCTGATGTAAGCAGAGAGAATGCTGGACCAGCTCAGTGGGTCTGGCAGCATCCGTGGGCAGTGAAGCAGTGAGCGTTTCGAGTCCAGTTTGACTCTTCTGCGGAACTCACTGCTCATCAGTCTCTGCTGCTCTTGCAAAGTCCATCTCGATGTCAGGTCCAACTTGCTGCATCTTTTAAGCAAGTTCCAGCAGTCGAGGTGGGATTCTCACAAGGGAATGGTGAGCTGCCTAACAAGGGATCATTGCTTGTCAATTACCTTATTAACTGCACATATCACTTTTTAAGATGCACCTTCCTACCCTACAACTTGCCACGCTCAATCTAGATGTTGAGAATTCTCAACGTGGGAATTACAGCAGGTACCTGGTGACTCCATCTCACTGATGGTTGTGAGAAATCTCCATGTTGTTTATTACACAACAACATCTCGTCATGGTAATTTGGCACCAACAGCATACACTTCTCAGCCCAGGACATTGCCATCCAATTTAGCTAATCCCTCAGGATTTTCATGACATCATCTCTGCAGGATGCTTAAGAAAACAGATCTGCATTACAGCACATACCAGCAACTAGCATTGAAAGGCTTCTGCAAAGGACAGTTTCTGCACAGGGCCACACCAAGCACATGTGCTGTTTTGTGATGTCACACAGCCAGACATCTTGCCTTGCTGTTCAGCAGTCCTCAGTCAAGGCAGTGCATGTCTTGGCAGAGTCCTCCATAGGTGTGTCACCTGCACCATTTGCCAGCACGTCATGTGGCAACTACACTGCATGTGCAGCAAGTGAGCCACCATAGTCTTAAAAGACTTGTCATTCAGTCAGTGAGAGGGTCCTGGCACAGTAAAGCAATGGCAATATCTGATACAAGTCCAGTTGATTGGCTATGGGTATCTGATTGGGGTTTAATTATATAAAAAGTCTGTGCCTTTGCAGTTTGTAAGTTCATCACTTAGTCCTGTGGCATTTTTATGACCTGTCTAGGGCCAATGCAGTTGGAGATATGTACAGTCAGGGTTCTGGGCACTTAATCAAGGTGGTGAGCCAGTCTGTCAGTTTTGTTCAGAAAGAAATATAGGGGAAAGGGGAATAGACTGACAGAGGTGTGATACCCCAGGAAGGATACTAACTAGTTGACACTCTATTCCTGGGATTAGCATGCATGGGGGCGTGGGTGGGTGGGGGTAGGTGTTGTGGAGGTGGGGATGGATAATTGTGAAGGGATGAAACTGTGTTTGTAAGAGGATTAGGGTAAAGCTCAGGTGGGAAGGATGGGGGAGTGATCAACTATAGTCAGAGCACTCTGGCTTCAAATAGGGGATAGTGTATGACCACATCTGGCATGGTCACCAGTCATGGGGTGTGAAAGGTGGGCAAGTGCAACTCCTGTTGGGTGGGGACGTGGAAAGGTGCAAATCCTATGGAGTTCATGGGAAGGCCTATCAAGGAGATGGTCGAGGTGTTTGGGGCCTTGCCAGCATGTGCAGGCATATGTTGGAAATTACCATTCAGTGTTTGCTGTTGCCTTCCATCATGCTGGAAATTATACCAATGCAGCATGCAAGAAACTGCCAGTGATCACTCTTAGAATAGTGGAGTAAGTGTCTCGAACTTGAGACTGGTTGTAAGACCAACTAATGTGAAACCCTTTACTGGGCGAGAACATTACATACAGAACCATGCACTATATTAGTGACTGCGGATCCCTAATCCCTGATGATTCTAATGGATTGACTCCTTGAGAACTGTAACCTTCCTTCCCACGTGATGCTGACACTCATTTATACTAACAGTTTTGCACACAAATCCAGAGACAAAATAGTGATATTTGACCAAGAGGGACAATGTTTTCAGCAGAACCAATTATTTTATGTAAACATTGATTGTCTTGCTTCTATATGCTTCATCAGGCTGTCTACGAAACATCAATCTATGGGCACAAAGTTTGGCATCATGCTGGCATAGTTGCATTTGGGGCTACAGAGAGACTCTATGAGAGTTCATGTGCAGTGTAATATCGCCCATGCCAGAAAAGTGCGCTCAATTGGTTTTCTCCTTTCTCTCCATTCCACTGCCTTTGAGTGTAGTGTCTGATTCTGCAGCTGGGATAAAAAGAGCCAGCTTGGCCGAGGAGCTTATTAGCTCTGGAGGTTTGGTTAGGCAATCCTATGGGTGTTCATGTCTGGCTGGCCCAGACATGCTGAGGATCTTACCAGAGGCAAGTGGACTCTTTTTGCTCATACCTTACCCATTCATCCAGAATATATACGAGCTCTTCGGCCCACCATGTCTCTGTTGACACAAAACACCAACAAACACCAAACAGTGCTAATCCCATCTACCTGCACTTGTCCATACCCATTCATACAGCATACTAACAGGCCCAATTGGCTTGAACTCCCAAAAGTATGCAGGGAGCAGGCAAAGTAGAGGTGGAATGCCTGGCTCCTCTGAAATTTCCTGAGATGATACATGGTTCCTCCTTCAGCCTCTTGGCATTGGCCTGCCTCCTTGTGAGGAAGGGGTACCTAGCACATGTGCCAAATTCCACATCCCCCTATCACAATACCTTTGGCCCTGAGAACCAATGGCTGGGGTGATGGAGTTCAGGAATGTTTGCGTCTCCAGCTGGACCTAAGACTCCATGGCACCTGCCAATCTGTCCGTGGAGGCAGCCAGATGATTGCATGCTTGAGGTAACTGAGGCACCATTGGTGTGGATGCACTCTTGCAGCCCCTGGCCTGAGTTCTGCATTCTTTCTGTTGCTTCTGTTCCTCCCAGAGTTTTCTCCTGCCTGTGGCAGAGCAGATGCCTGCTCTGCAGCTGTCCTCTGAGGGCTGATGAGCTGAGGCACTTGTTCCGCAGCCAGTTGCAGAGCTTCAGTGAGGTGCTAACCAGCCTGTGCTCCCAAACTTTCTATGGCTGACATTCCCACTGAGGTGTTGGTTTCTGAGCTGGTGGCAAGCTTCATCTGTGACATTGGAACTCTTTTCCTGAGAGGTCAAAGAGATGGCATTAAGGAGTTCTGAACTGGGATCTGCAGCAACAAAGTGAACAAGTGTTGCTGCCAATAGTTAGGCATCATGTGCAATGATTAACCCCATTGCTAGTGTCAGTGTGAGAGTTTCAGTAGGATAAATAATAGTTCTTGGTTGGCAAATATAGATGTCTTGGCATCATTGCAAGAGTATTCTCGCATTCTCCAGCAAGGGACAGATTTCCCTTGTCGTGGTGGGTGAGGAGCCTGATGTTGGGCAACCTGCCACCTATCTATGCCTTTTATCTTTTTTGTTGGCTGCCTTCTTCTGAAATGAGAGAAATGGAGGGATTGATTGAGATGAAAGTGGTTGGCACAGCCCTTAGTACTGGTGGTGGCAGTGGAAAGATGCTAAAATGTTTGCAGTGAGTGAGTAGGTAACACCGAGGCAATGCAGGACTAGCCGTCTGGGACCTTGTTCTGGGGGTGTGGAATAATATAGAGAGAGGAGTTGGGTATGGGCCTTGTTGGGAGGTGGGTGCAATCACATTTGAGGTTACAGAGAGAATAATGAAAAGCATGCCTCTCCTTTGCTTCACCTTGTTGCCCAGAGCCTCCATATCCCTGTTGGAAAATTGCTGCATTGTTTTCCTCTTCTTTGACATCTTATGTTCAGTCAGTCACTGAGCTAGTGCTTGTCCAAGTGCACAGCAGTCTTTTAAATGTGGCTGATCTTTAAAAAATATCTAGTGAGTTGAGAGTTCTTCCAGGAATGGTGAGTGATGGAGTGGGATTAGAATTGGGGGTGCGGTGTGGGGGGGGGGAATGCTGCCTGACCTGCGCTTTTCCAGCAACACATTTTCAGCTCTGATCTCCAGCATCTGCAGTCCTTACTTTCTCCTAAACAGTTATATAACAAAGCATGATCAAATAAGACATCCAAGATATTTTCTTATTAACTTGTTCAGAGAGGCAGATGGGACTCAAATCCAGGCTAACTAGATGACTTTCTCCTGACAGTTGACAAGAAGTTCACATCATTATTAGATTCCAGATTCCTTTGAAATTGGATTCAAATTCTACCATTTGCCAGAGGTGAGCTTCAAACCTAACCCCTCAGAAGACTATCTGTCTCTAGATTAATAACCTTGCTATAATGCCTTTGGGTCATTGTCTCCCCATTTTGAACCCAGACAAATACAAAAAAGATTGATTAGTGAAAGGTGGAAGTTACTACATGAGGCTGTACATGACTATAATGGAGACTTATCTTAAAGATATTAGCAATTGGATTGAAGGTCATGGGTAAAAGCATAATCTGAAGTAATAGGAAGAAAAAAAGAAAGGGAATATGGTACAATATTGACACAGGACAGAGTTCCTGTTCTACATAGAGATTGATTCAAGGACTGTAAGTATTTGGATAGAGTTACGGAAGGGCAAGGAACTATTGACAGGTGTTTGACTATTGATCCAAAAGATCAGACGGTGATACAGAAGTAAATTTGGAGGGAATGTTCAGAGAAATGTAAAACCAATTGAGCAGTAATAGTAGAGGCTTTCAATTACACTAATACGGACTGGGGAAAGAACAGATTAAGGGTAAAGAGGAGGAAGAATTGCTAAAATTTAAATGAGTGAACTTTCTTTTCCAATATGTCTCTAGTTCAACAGAAATGAGCCAGTTAAATTCAAAGTAAAGTACTGCAGGGTCTGTAGAAAAGAAATTTAAAAAAGAAAACAAGGGAACAACGTGGTACATCTGGTAGCACGTGTGGAGAAAGAAATAGAATTAGCATTTCAAGTTAAAAATGACATTTCAGAATCCAAAAAGGGTGAGGCTGCTTTGAATCTAGTTTTGGGGAATGAAATGGGAAAGTGGTGTGTCTCTCTGTGGGTGAATACCTTGGTAAGTATGATCACAAAATTAGATTTAAAGTATAGAAGGGGGTTATAGAAATTTTAAGGCAGATGATGTTACTGAGGTACTAAATGAGTAGTTTTGCATCATTTCACTGTAGAAGAAGCCATTGCAAAAATCATGATGAAAGAAGTGGTTGAGAGCTGGATTGGTTAAGAATTGATAATGAAGTATTAGAGAGCCTGGTACAGTGGGGAATATTGCTGGGCCATGAGATTACAGATTGTGATGTAATTCTTCTGCTACTGATAGCTTTGAGTGCCTCTTGATCCCTAGTTTGAGTTGCTATATCTGATTCCTCATGAAGGTCTTGAGCCTGAAACATCAACTCTGTTGCTCCTGCTGTGCTTTTCCAGTGCCACCCTTTTCAACTCTGACTCTCCAGCATGTGCAGTCTTCTTTCACCTGTTGGAAGTCTGCCCCACTCAACATGATGGAGGTTATCCTTACATGACTGAAGATGCATTTGAATTTTCATAATGACTGATTGTCATTTCTACTGACACCATTATAGATGGATATGTCAGTCATAGTTAGATTGGTGAGGGCGGGGTCAAAATGATTTTTCTCTCCTAGTTCCCACACTACCTGCGAGACAATCAGGAAACTACTAGGCATAAATTATGTATGCTCTAAGTAAAGTTGGCTGGGTTGCATATATTGTTGTAATTGAAATGATAAGAAACTGAGAAATTTCTCTGATATTATCTCCATGAAATAGGTATGTTGTAAAGATATTGCACATATTTCCTTTAAAACAAAATGAGAATAGACCCACCAATTGTGGATGTAAAAATCCAAACCAAAATATTGGCAACAGTTTTCACCCTGCTATCTCATTTTAATGTTCAATATGTATTCCAATGGCCAGCCTTTTATGCTGGCAGGCACTAGAATGGGAATATGGTTAGCATTTCCTGTATTGTCTTTACAAAGACTTCATTTCTTTGATTCTTGTCTTATGTGCATCTGTCCCTTTCTCAAAATTCAACAGTACTAATGCTGTCTTGTGTGCCTTCAGTCACTTATAGGTATGTTCTACACTGTCATTCTTAAACTTTTGTCCTTTCTTCTATTCTTTTGAGAATATCCTTAAAATCTAGCTCTTTGTTCAAGTTTTTGGCTAGCCTTCCTAATAGCTTGACGTGCATGACTTCCTTATGCTTCAGCAAATCACAAGGATGCATATTCTATGTTAAAGCATGACATCGATTAATATTCTGTTGCTTCTACAGATAGGATGCAATATCTGCTTGCAGCATGTAATGATGATTCTCAAATATTTCTGGTTAAAGGACCTTTTCTCCAATTGATTAGTGATCGGAATTTTCCCATCTAAATTATAATGCGAGTTGATAGTCAAAACACATTTTACTTACAATTTCTTTTTAAAACTGCTTTTATGGAAATGTTCTCTGTTGAATTGACTTGTGGGAAAGAGAGGAAGTTGGAAGTTAAACCTGTACATTGTCTGTAAACAGGGTCTGCAAACATTAAATATGAACAGATGAGTCAAGAGTAGGAGTAGGCCGTTTTTGCTCCACTATTTGATAAAATCACGTTTGATTGGATTGTGGTCAAAAACCCACATTTCTGGCTACCCTCTATACCATTTTATTTATAATATATTTCTATTGAATAAATAGATTTTTAAAATATTACAACAAGTACAAAACAATGTAATTCAAAACAGTACCAAAAAATCCCAAATAATAAAGAAAATCCCCGACCCACCCACGTGTACAAATGTAGAAACATATATAGAAAAATATAGAATAAAAAAAAACTGGCTAGTTAACTAAATAAATAAATAACCAACAACAAACAAATAAATATTAATAATTCAGCCCAGCCAGACAAAGCACTCATACATTCCCAGTTCCTCCTCCCTGGATATTGGACTTGTGAAATATAGTCGTTACGGCTATATAAAAGCCCTTGTTAGTGTGGCAGATAAATCTGTGTCAAGAAATTCCAAAAAGGGCTGCCGTGTCTTGTAAAAATTCTCAGTTTTGTGGTGTAGCATATTTGCGAGAAAGTCCAGGGGAATATGCTCCATAACAATCGGCGGCACAGTGGTTAGCACTGCTGCTTCACAGCGCCAGAGACCCAGGTTCAATTCCTGTCTCAGGCAACTATCTGTGTGGAGTTTGCACATTCTCTCCATGTCTGCGTGGGTTTCCTCCAGGTGCTCCAGTTTCCTCCCACAGTCCAAAAATGTGCAGGTTAAATGAATTGACCATGCTAAATTGCCCGTAGTGTTAAGTGAAGGGGTAAATGTAGGGGAATGGGTGTGAGTGGGTTTCTCTTCTGAGGGTCGGTGTGGACTTGTTGGGCCAAACGGTCCGTTTCCACACTGTAAGTCCTCTAATCTAATCTTCTGCCAACCTGACAAGCCTGGGGTTTTTTCGGATATCCAACCTAGCAAGATATTCTTTCTTGCATAGAACGTGAGAATATTGAAATGTTTTTTCTTATGCGCGTCTGCAGGAAATATAATGGGCAGGCCCAAAAGGAGAGACATAGGATCTTTCTCCACATTTATGCCCAAAATCCTCTCAATTGTGCCTGCCACAGCTCTCCAATATGTTTGAAGCCTGTCACAAGACCAAAGACAATGGGTAAGAGTGCCTGTGCAGACCTTGCACTTGGGATATGCTGAAGATACCCCTGGTTTAAATTTTGACAAACGGTCTGGAGCCAAGCGGACCCTGTGGAGAATCTTCAACTGTAAAGCATGGGTCCTATTGCAAACTGATATTGTCCTTGCATTCTCCCAAATATACTCCCATTCCTCTGAAGAAACTTCAACACCCAGCTCTCTTTCCCACATCTTGCAGAGTTGATCAGACTCACCTGAGGTAGCACCCCCCAATTGATGATATAAAGTACAGACAGAGAGTGTATTCTTTAGCCTTTAGCACCCCTCTCTCTATGTTGGATTTGTAGGGATCAGTCAAATGTGTGTTCTTTCTTTGAATAAAATCCCTAACTTGGAAAAAAAAATGAAAGCGGCCTCTATTAGATAACTCGTATTTCCATCCTAACTGATCGAAAGACATCATTATGTCTCCCTCAAATAAATCACCCGTGCAAGACCCACCCCTTCCTGCCCAACGTTTAAATCCTGAATCTATCATACCCGTTTGAAAACCCGGCATACTCACTAAAAGTGTAAACAACGAATTTTTGCCAATATTGCCTTCCCTCTGCCGAATTGCCCTCCATGCTTTAACAGTATTGATGACTATTGGGTTATGGTAATATTCCCCAATTGTCCTTATCTTGTCCAAAAACAGCAGACCTGGTTGAGGGGGCACCTTGCTGTATACCCTTCTTAACAGTGATCTATCTACCTCTGTCTTTTAAAAAAAAATCAATGATCTGCCTCCTCATTTTGAGAAAGTTCTTAAAAACTCTCAATCTTCTGAAAGAAACATTGTCTATATTTCTGTCTTAAATAGTAGACCCCTCATTTTTAAATTGTGTCCCTTAGTTCTAGTTTTTCCGACAAGTGAAAACATCCTGTGGGATTTACCTTGTCAAGTCCCCCCTCAGGATCCTGTATGTTTTAATAATATTGCCACTCATTCTTTTAAACTCCAGTGAGTACAGATCCAACCTGTCTATTCTTTTCTCTTTCGATAACTCCCTTATCCCAGTTAAACGAGGCTAGGTATGATTGCATGAATTTTGAATTAATCTTTGGGGTAATGGTAGTCTGATTAGCCTTTGAACTCTAGCTGTTGCATTTGTGTTTATTTGTTTGGGAATAAAAAATCTCAATGGGAAGTAGCGTGGATCTGTAATTTTTGATTTGTATACTCTAAACATTACATAAAATTGCATTGAGTAGTCAGCCTAAAAACAAATCATTTGAGCCAACTAGAATGTGCTGGCTTTCTTTCAATCGATCTCATAACAGCCGATCACCCATCATCTTGGTTACTGCAGCTGATACACATATGGAAATCGAAAAATTTGCCTTTTTTAAAAACCCTCCTGAAGCTACAGGTGTAGTGTGGGATCATCTCTTTGAACTCTTCCTGAAAGATTTAGCTCTTATTATGTTTTACTTTTCATATTTGCAAAGCATTTCATTATATTTCTCTTTCCAGACTTTCCTATTTCCTATTGTTTTCAATTTCCTAAGTAGAAGTGAAAGAATGTTGGCTCTTTCTTTACCTTAAGCTACAAAACTCTTGCACTAATTGGTTTCAAATGTTGTTAGGTTATAATCATCAGCTTATAATGTAGGCCATTGTTTAGTTGTTAGCTTTTGAACCTTGTCTCGAGTTTTTAAATCTGTCAGTTGGCTTTTGCTACTTTAAGGTTATCGCATATCTATGTGCCCTATGCGGCTTCGTGGTATGCACCTAACTGGCCACTAAGGTAAGGTGCTTGCATATTCTTATCTGTAAATGCTGCATTGTCGTCTCAGGATCATGGGTCCAAATTCAAATTTATTTGATTGTTTTTAATCAGAATGAGAATGTTGGTACCTGTACACTGCACTCTAACCCACGTTACCTTATCAACATTGGTTTTTAGGCAGAGAGAACGTCACAGAGACTCGCATATAAAATACTGCTTATTAATCTTTAAACGCTAGTTTTCACTGATGGCTCAACTAGTTGAGTTAGGGCAATTAAAAAGCTAGGTAGTTCCCAATTTAACTTAGAATTAGCTGACATTCACTTGTATGCAATTTAAAGGCATGTTGGTTTCTCAGGTTTGTGGGGATTGTGATACAGCCATTACGTTAAAATTAGGTAAAAACAATGACTGCAGATGCTGGAAACCAGATTCTGGATTAGTGGCGCTGGAAGAGCACAGCAGTTCAGGCATCATCCAAAGTGCAGCGAAATCGACATTTCGGGCAAAAGGGTTTTGCCCGAAACGTCGATTTCGCTGCACTTTGGATGCTGCCTGAACTGCTGTGCTCTTCCAGCACCACTAATCCAGAATTACATTAAAACTGTTAAGTAGATGTGGCGACATTTCTTCTGTGTGTTGAAGGAGGGAGCATTAAAGATTATTGAATCTTTTAACAAGAGATTGCATAAATATTTGAAGCAGGTAATACAAAGCTAATATAATAGGAGAAAGTAGAAAAGTTTGAATAGTTTTGAATTGTTGAAACAGAGCTGGCACAGAACAATGGGCGGAATTTAATATAGCATATGTGTTCACCCCTGTGTCGCTTCCGAGGAGGTGGCCTAATCGGATTTAACTGGTTGGCATTGGGCCTGTCCTGGGAGACAGGACATCCGGGACAGGGGGAAAAAAATCTCGTGCGTGAAATCTGTTCGAAGATTTTAATCTGTTAAAAATGCAAACGAACGTCTTTCAATAGCCACATCAAAGGTGGTCAGTTCTTTAATAGCCTTTTAAGTGGTCAATCCAAGTTGTACTTCATCATCCCTCGCCTTACACCTCAGGTGCTGAAATCACTGCTTTTAGAGCTTTTGAAAATCATGTAGCTTTCATGGTGAGCTCAATATTAAAATCCTTTGGGAAATGTCAAAAACGAACTTTATTAAAACTGCTGAAATAGATGGCAATTTATTTGGATCTTACAGCTGATGGTTTGTCAATTAAATCAATAAAGTGTATTTTTAAAACTCTACATCACATTTTCAGCCTATTATTTTGTATTCAAGGGACTGGGGAATTCAGTAACTTATTGCTTAAAGACCTTATCTATCTTGCAAGTGTATTTACACCTACTTTATAAATGCATGACAGAAAACAAAAAATGCTGAAAGTCACAGTGAGTCAGGCAGCATCCATGGAGAGTGAGAGCAAGCTAATGTTTCGAGTCTAGACGTCTCTTCATCAGAGCTAACGTGCCTCTTCCACGCTTCATGCCATCTCTGATGAAGAATCATTTAGACTCAACGTTAGCTTGCTCTCTCTCCATGGATGCTGCCTGACCCACTGGCCATAGTCCATCGCAATCTCTGTTGCTTCAGTCTAAGTGGGTGTCTGACACTTGAACAGGCTCCTTACTGTAGTTTGCAAGGTCTTCTTTGGCCAGTTCCCTCTTTTTTTCTAACTACCACTCTGCATGTCTGTCCTGTCTCAGTAATCTCTTTCATGATATTCTGTGGTGCCTTTGACGAGTCCTGTGCACTTCTTCATTGCTGACATGGTATCTCCAAGTGGTGCCCAGTACCTTTTGCAAACAATATTGGTAGTATACAACCAAACTATCTGACACCTTTTACAGTTAACTTCCAGGTCTTGATGACAGAATGCAGTTGGTACAACAATAGAAATAAAGAGCTCCACATTTGTGGCCGTCATAGATGGGTGATAGAGTCTAGAGTCATAGAGATGTACAGCATGGAAACAGACCCTTCGGTTCAACCTATCCACGCCAACCAAATATTTCAACCCAATCTAGTCCCACCTGCCAGCACCTGGCCCATATCCCTCCAAACCCTTCTATTCATATACCCATCCAAATGCCTCTTAAATGTTGCAGTTGTACCAGCCTCCACCACATCCTCTGGCAGCTCAT
The DNA here is from genome assembly GCF_020745735.1 of Hemiscyllium ocellatum. Lineage (NCBI taxonomy): Eukaryota > Metazoa > Chordata > Chondrichthyes > Orectolobiformes > Hemiscylliidae > Hemiscyllium > Hemiscyllium ocellatum. The sequence goes on along the minus strand of NC_083434.1, from coordinate 31,884,050 downwards.
TCCATACATGTACCACCCTCTGTGTGAAAACGTTGCCCCGTAGGTCTCACCCTAAACCTATGCCCTCTAGTTCTGGACTCCCCAACCCCAGGGAAAAGTCTTTGCCCATTTACCCTATCCATGCCCTTCATAATCTTGTAAACCTTTATAAGGTCACCCCTCAGTCTCCGACGCCCCAGGGAAAACAGCCCCGGCTTGTTCAGCCTCTCCCTATAGCTCAAATCCTCCAACCCTGGCAACATCCTTGTAAATCTTTTCTGAACCCTTTCAAGTTTCACAACATCTTTCCAATAGGAAGTAGACCAGAATTGTACACAATATTCCAATAGTGGCTTAAAGGAGGATATTGCCAGACCACGTAATTAGATGTATTTTAGTCAACCTGCTCAGTGATGTTATTACACACTTTGAAGATGGTGGGACTTGGACGTAGGGACATTGCCACTGTGACGTGAGCCTTTCAGACCATGTGGTTACAAATTGTGATTAATTACAATTCAGCTGCTGCTGATGGCCCACACTTGTGGATACTGAGTTTTGAGTTGTTAGATCTGTTCCTAGTATGCCCCCTTTAATATGGTGATGGTACCAGACAACATACTGGAGGTTATCTTCAACAGAATAGCTGTGTGCTTATCGCTTCAATTTATACTGTCTATAGTGATTATAATGTAGTCAGGCAGATGGGTCTCATAGAATACACGTTCCCTGATTGGGGTTGTTAATCGGAGCTAATCAAGGATAGCTATAAACAGCAGTGACCCTGCCCTCCCATCACTGTTTGATCATGCAGCTTTGCCCTTTGATGTGAAGGGCACTGCTTGATAGTGGCCACTTGGGTGTTTCCTTTCTTCCTGGTGGTGGAAATTGAATACAGATTTGTACACCTGGTGTTTTTAACTGTGTCTTGAGTCAGAGGTTTTACTCACTCTGAGAGCAGGCTGAGGGAGCTGGATCAGTGTCAAGGACTGTCTGCGTCGGGTGGTGTGGTGACAGGATACTGGACTCGGTGGAGTTGTTTCACTTCCCCCTTGTTAATACCTCAGTCAGAGTTACAGCAATGTAGTTACACTGATACATTTGACCAAATGTGGGGGGGAACTGGGGGGAACTTGGGTGTGAGGCACTAGCCAGCTCTGTCGCTGCTGTGCAGGGCGTGTGGTCTGTCTGTGATTCAAGGTGTAGAAACTGTGCTGACTCTGGCAGGGGGACGAGGGTGAAGGGCAAAAAGTGACCTGAGTGTCTCAGCTCAGTAGGTGTCACCAATTTAATAAAATCAACAATGACAGAGATTCTTTTCACTCTGAGCTGGCTCTGAGGAAGCTGGATCAGCGTCAAGGACTTTCCATGTGTAAATAAAAGGTGACCTAGTGATGGAATACTGGCCTCAGCATTGTTTCACTGTCATGGACTGAAGCATCAGGGACAGGTAGACAGGACAAGTAAGTTTCCCCTGCTTGTTGGTTCCCTTACCACGGGCACACCGCAGTCTGTTATATCCAAAAGCAACTTTTCCAGCATGGTCAGTGGTTGTGCTGCTGAGCCATTCATGTTAGTGGACATCGAAGTCCACTATTCAGAATATATTTGGTGTCTTTGTCCCTCTCATTATTTCCTTCAAGTGGTATTCTGTATGGAAAAGTACTGATTCAACTGCCTTTGGATATATCATAGCTGAGATAGTGATGTTAGTTTCTGAAACATTGTCTGTAAGGTAAGATACAATTTTGAGAGTTTGACTAGGCAAGAACTGCTGCCTGTCTTATCTGTGACACAGCTGTCCCAGTTTTGATGTAAGACTCCAGATGTTAGAAAGGAGGGCTTTGTAGGGTTGATAGGGGCTGACTTTGCAGTTGTTTATTTTTAGTGCTTAGGTTGATACTAGATCCAGTTCCATTTTCTTTTTTAAGGTTTTGTAATGGTTTCATGCAGCTGAGTGGCTTTCTAGGCCATTTCATAGGGCAGCTAAGAGTCAACCACATTGCCATGGGTATGGAGTCACGTGGAAGCCAGACCAGGTAAGTACAACAGGATATTGGTGAATTAGATTACTTTTATACATCAAGTCACCATGAATGTCATTAGGATGGCTTTTAAAGCCAGGTTTTATTAAATTCACAATTTTCCATTTGCTATGGGATTTGGACTTGCCAGAACATTAACCTGAGTTTCTGTGTTACTGTCCAGTGACATTTCCGTTGTGCCACTCCATCCCACCGCCCTTCCCCCACAAAGAGAGTGCTTTACTTTGTGCTGTTCTTTCACCCTGAGTACAACTTGAAGCCATTTTTTTTTTCAAACTGGCATTATTTTTAGTTCAGTGAAGAAGGGAGATCTATTTAGCATTTCTGGTCCTGCAATTTTAAGGCACTGGTCTAGCATCACATGTGCCATCTCAGTCTTCAGTGGCATTTGTGCAACTTGGAAAACAAGTTATTTTCCTAGCATTGGTTTACAAAATATATATTACTGCATTTACTACAGACAGTTAACTCCGGTTTCTAAACCTTATTCAGAGGTTTTCTGGATAAATACCTGAATACCATTGTTCTAGCAGACTGAAATATGTGGAGTTATTTGTTCTTGAAACTGATCTTTTTAGTTTACTGTATCTAGTTTAGTGTAACAATTTTGGTCTGATTTGAGCCTAGACCAGTTTCAAAGTTCTCCACTTCCAGCTCCTACAAATCCAAGTAGAGAGAGTACTAGGCAATATTGAAGTGCAGATAGATATGAGCGTGATAAGTGATGTGAGTAGTGAAATAATGTTTGCTGTATAAAGGCAATAATGAGTAATTAACATGAGATGATTAGAGAAATATGTAAAACTGTTCATCTGTACTCTTTGGTGATTAGCAATTTACAAATTTAGGGACATTTACATTTAATATGTAATTTGGGACAAAACCACATTTGATCAAAATTCTTATGGTGGGTATATTTCCCAAGGCACAAACTGTAATGGTTAAAGTCGACATCGTTGACAATATTTTAGGATGAATTTCAATATCTGCCACATAATCTATCATTGATAGTACTTCACTTTATAGTTTTGCATCACCACATTTATGATTCTGTTCGCCGAGCTGGGAGTTTTTGTTGCAAATGTTTCATCCCCTTTCTAGGTGATCCTCAGTGCTTGGGAGCCTCCTGTGAAGCGCTTCTGTGATGTTTCCTCCGGCATTTATAGTGGCTTGTCTCTGCCGCTTCCGGTTGTCAGTTGCTGTCCGCTGCAGTGGCCGGTATATTGGGTCCAGGTCGATGTGTTTGTTGATAGAATCAGTGGATGAGTGCCATGCCTCTAGGAATTCCCTGGCTGTTCTTTGTTTGGCTTGCCCTATAATAGTAGTGTTGTCCCAGTCGAATTCATGTTGTTTGTCATCTGTGTGTGTAGCTACTAAGGATAGCTGGTTGTGTCGTTTCGTGGCTAGTTGGTGTTCGTGGATGCGGGTTGTTAGCTGTCTTCCTGTTTGTCCTATGTAGTGTTTTGTGCAGTCCTTGCATGGGATTTTGTACACTACGTTGGTTTTGCTCATGCTGGGTATCGGGTCCTTTGTCCTGGTGAGTTGTTGCCTGAGAGTGGCTGTTGGTTTGTGTGCTATTGTGAGTCCTAATGGTTGCAGCAGTCTGGCTGTCAGTTCGGAAATGCTCCTGATGTATGGTAGTGTGGCTAGTCCTTTGGGTTGCGGCATGTCCTCGTTCCATTGTCTTTCCCTTAGGTTCAACGTCCTGTTGTCTGTTCTGTATGTCCAGAAGGTTGGATATTGTTTCTCTGGCTCGGGTTTTGTCGATAGAGGTGAACAGTGCCGTTACATCGAATGAGACCATGGTTTCTTCCTTGTCTGTGTGTATATTTCTGATGTCCAAGAATTCTTGTGTTGACTGTATAGAGTGCCTGGATCCGCTGATCAGGTGTTTCAGTTTCTGCTGTAGCTCTTTAGCCAGTTTGTGTGATGGTGTCCCTGGTAGTGATACTATGAGTCTGAGTGGGATGTCTGGTTTGTGTACTTTAGGTAGTCCATAGAATCTGGGGGTGTTGTTGCTTTCCGGTTTCATGCTTTGTCGGTCAGACCTGTTTATCTGTCCGTTTTTTTGGAGATTCCTCAGTGTGTTGTTTATCCTATTGGTGAGCTGTGGGGTGGGGTCAGACTCCCTCTTTTGGCAGGTGTTGGTATCTGCAAGTAGTTGTTGTGCCTTTTGGATGTAGTCCCAGTCAACAATCCACAAGCCAGGGACACAGCCAGACAGAACGGACTCAGGATGATCCAGGTAATGATTACAGATGCTCACAACAGACTTCACAAATACAGACAAGAAATTGTGTGCCAAAAATCGTTAATTTCATAAACCACCAATCAGGAATGGACCCGGACCATAGAACAGGCTATCACCATAGTACAGAACAGGACCACACACCGCAAAAAAATGGCACTAAAAGAAAAAATGGCCAAATTAACACACAACGAAGAGGACACCACAACACACACCTGGGTTAAAAATCTCTCTCGCAGACAGCTCACAGACACAGAAAGAACAATACTGGCCAAGGGACTCAACTACAACCACAGGGATGCCAAGACAGCAGACTTCCTAGCAGCACTAGAATGCACACTCAGGAGCAATGGATTGACAGAAGAGACACAACAAACAGTGAGACAAAGTATCGTACCTCTGATAACAAGGAAAAGACAAACACACAACCACAACACCAAGGAGAGAGAAGCACTAAAATCACTAAGAAACGATAAGAACATAATCATACTACCAGCAGACAAAGGCAGAATGACGGAGAATTCAGCACGAAGGTATACAGAAAAGCCACACACACAGACCAAGTCCTAAACTATGAAAGCAACCACCCCAACACACACAGTTGCATCAAGACACAATTCAAAAGGGCCACAACACATTGCAGTACACCAGAACTGCAAAAAGAGGAAGAAGAACACCTATACAAGGTATTCACCAAAAACAGATACCCGCGCAATTTCATCAACAGATGCCTAAGGGAAAGACAACGGAACGAGGACATGCCGTAACCCAAAGGACTAGCCACACTACCATACATCAGGAGCATTTCCGAACTGACAGCCAGACTGCTGCAACCATTAGGACTCATAACAGCACACAAACCAACAGCCACTCTCAGGCAACAACTCACCAGGACAAAGGACCTGATACCCAGCATGAGCAAAACCAACGTAGTGTACAAAATCCCATGCAAGGACTGCACAAAACACTACATAGGATAAACAGGAAGACAGCTAACAACCCGCATCCACGAACACCAACTAGCCACGAAATGACACGACCAGCTATCCTTAGTAGCTACACACACAGAAGACAAACAACATGAATTCGACTGGGACAACACTACTATTATAGGGCAAGCCAAACAAAGAACAGCCAGGGAATTCCTAGAGGCATGGCACTCATCCACTGATTCCATCAACAAACACATTGACCTGGACCCAATATACCGGTCACTGCAGCGGACAGCAACTGACAACCGGAAGCGGCAGAGACAAGCCACTATAAATGCCGGAGGAAACATCACAGAAGCGCTTCACAGGAGGCTCCCAAGCACTGAGGATGTCACCGAGAAAGGGGACGAAACGTTTGCAACAAAAACTCCCAGCTCGGCAAACAGAACCACAACAATGAGCACCCGAGCTACAAATCTTCTCCCAAACTTTGACCACATTTATGACATTAATATTAAACTATTTATTTCAGTCTCTTATTTGTACCTTTCGCAATCCTTGTCTTTCACTTTATTCCTACCTATTGTATATTTTTCTTTTCAGTCATTTTTTGCCATTTTCAACCTGTAAATATACTTTTAAACTTTATCTGTGAGGCATAAGCTATATATTTAAATTCTCATTTGGATGCATGCGTAAGTAGATAAGGCTTGGAACGGTATGGGCTAGGAGCAGGCATGTGGGACTAGTTTAGTTTGGGATTATGTTTGGCATGGACTGGATGAACCAAAGAATCTCTATCCGTGCTTTATGATTCTATGACTCTGTGATGGCTCTTGAACAAATTCATGACAATGAATGTGTCAATGAATAGTACAGCTTACAAATCAGGAACTTATTTCTAACCTGTTAGTCTGATTGTTCTACAAGCTTGTGATGAGTAAAAGCAAAATAGTTGAAACTAGATTGTAATTAATTCTTTTATAATCAATTTCATTCACCTCTCTTCAGATACTTGTATATGTTTTGCTTTGAAGATTTCACATGAAACACAATGAGTTGAAAAAGACAGGATAATGTTTGTCATTTCATGAGCAAATCTTAGCAGGACTTATACACTAATGGTAAGGTCCTAGGGAGTGTTGCTGAACAAAGAGACCTTGGAGTGCAGGTTCATAGCTCCTTGAAAGTGGAGTCGCAGATAAATAGGATAGTGAAGGTGACGTTTGGTATGCTTTCCTTTATTGGTCAGAGTATTGAGTACAGGAGTTGGGAGGTCATGTTGCGACTGTACAAGACATTCGTTAGGCCACTGTTGGAATATTGCGTGCAGTTCTGGTCTCCTTCCTTTCGGAAAGATGTTGTGAAACTTGAAAGGGTTCAGAAAAAATTTACAAGGATGTTGCCAGGGTTGGAGGATTTGAGCTAAAAGGGAGAGGCTGAACAGGCTGGAGCTGTTTTCCCTGGAGGGTCGGAGGCTGAGGGGTGACCTTATAGAGGTTAGCAAAATTATGAGAGGCATGGATAGGATAAATAGACAAAGTCTTTTCCCTGGGATCGGGAGTGTATTTGAGTTGTAATGGCTTTGCTCCTTTTTTCAAGTGAACTGCCTGGAAACCAACACAAACCTTGTTAAGATGAGAAATTATTTCTGAGATTGAAGCTGATTTTCAGCTCTAGAATTTAAACAGCCAGTATCAAGCTGAAACTTTGACAAAAATGCATCAGTCACGAAACAACTCAGTAATGAACTGGAATACAATGGCACCTTATCTATCTTGCATTGTTTTGTGTCTAATCTACAATGAAAATGCAAAGTAAATCTACAGGATTATCATTTTGCCTCTGCAATAAAGTAAATTCTGGAAAACACAAGCAGTAAATCCGGTTTATAATGTATTGTTGCAGCAAAGACTATTAGAAACTGTACAGTTAGGGTCTTTCCTTAATGTGTTGTTGTATGCATATTGGTTAACTTTTAATTTTCAGGTTGCTAGCATTGAAACAGGCTAAAGTTTGCAATTCTTAAACCTTCAGTTGATGAATATTGCTTTTGCTGTGTTGGCCACATAGTTTACCAGTTATCGAGTGTAATGTGTACCATTTAGTTAATGTTGAATTTGGAATTTAATACCATCAATATCCTGACTTGATGTCTGTATAATGCATACATAACTGTGAATTAACAGAAACCATGAACCATTGGCAGCTTTTTGGGCATTTTGAAAGGAAACGCAACTATAAATTTACAACAAATGGTTCTCGTACAGTACAATATTTTATAAAGATATCATTGCTTCAGTGCTGGTGGTTGTAGTTGTCAAACGTCAGTTTTATTCTGTATTCTCACCTTGTCAGACTGGGGCATGAAAATTGCTAACCGGAAACCAGGGCATTTATGAGGGAGTTCCTGTTATTGACTTGGACTAGATGCCAAGTCTGGTGTGGAAGTTTATTCTCAAGTGCTGTTCTGACATACTACATTCTTCAAAATTGTTTTCTTAAAGAAGTTATGTTTTAAATTAAATTGACTGTTATAATGATGTTTACGCACAAGTGTGCGACTATATATTTTCTATTATTTGGACTGTAGAAAACTTGTGAATTTTAAAGGAAATGTGCTATAAAATTAATTTTATCAGTCCTTTTAATGAATATGTATTTTAATGTACTGGCACTATTCGCGAGTGTTTTCATCAAGAAAGCAGTCGTCATTGCTGCACCACTTGTCAAGGCTAATGTAGTGGATGGACTGCTCCAGACACATTTTTTAGAAAAAAGTAAGTGCTGGAGAAACTCCGGTTTGGCAGCATCTGTGGAGAGAGAAACAGTTAATATTTTGAATACGTTATGATTCCCATTTAGAACTGAAGGGACATGGAAAATGTGTTTTTTTGCTGTCGAGAAAAAGGGGAAAGAGGAGCAAGTGAAAATCTCCACTCTCACCATTGCTGTAGGTGGCACCTTCCCACACAATCACAGAAGGTGTAAGTGTTTTGTTCAGAATATGTGCCATATATTCTAGATGAAAGCTGTACAATAGATTTTCAGGTCCCTTCACGAGGAAGGGAAAACTAGCAGTCAGGGTTCTCAATGTGATTGCTGTCTAATGTTCCAAACAAATCAGTCTCCACTATAATGCTTCTCATGATCTCACCTAGTAATACTTAGGAGTATAAGTGAAGCTGAAGAGTGGTCTGGAATTGAAATTCTGGCTATTTTTCTTCTTCTCCCTAATTTGGGAGCATAAATTAGTTTAATAGCTGTGTATATATGTTTCAGTGAATAAAAAAAACCCTGTTTTCATTTACGTCTCATTGTATCAGCCTGTCTGATAATTTTTAAAATTGTATATCACAAATACAGATTTGTATTTGAAATTTAAGTGACTTGTATTCTTGCAGTGTGCTGTTTGTCAATTTATATAATGATTAGCCTTTTCGTCTTAGCTACATATCTTTCAACATTGACCTCTAAACTTCATGTAAATTCATGTCTACATGAAAAAATATGGAGCAGCTTTGCTGAATCACTCTTAGCATGAAGCCATCGGTTGAGTGCACAGTGGGTATCTTTGCATTGTCCCCACCTAATTGTATCATTTAATTTTAATGGCACCATGAAAACAGGTGCCCAAAATTCCCTCCATTGGATAACACTAAAAAGCTGGGAGGTTAATCTTTTTAAAAAAATTAAATGATCCCATATAAATGCAAATTTTACAGCTTGGTTATTTGGCGAGAAGTCACCATAGCCAGGGCTTTCATGGAGCACATCACTAATGTTATAATATTTTTCTCACTTTTGTTTTCATTCAGAAAATATATGCTGCCAGTTCAGTCTTACTGCCATAGGGTATTTCACTCTCGACATGTTCAGTATCTGATGTGCATCAATTACATTTTACTTTTCCAAGTTGACTTAAAGATGATTGTAGATGTTTTATAATCAACCTGTTCAGAGATGAAATACTTCTGGAGCAATTAGGACTTGAACCCCAGTTTACCTGGCTCAAAGGTAAAGCCACTACCACTTTGCCACATTTATTTTTAAAAATACAGTTAAAGTTCCTTTACGTTGTACCTGTGGATTGAAATGTTCCAACTGCTCTCTACACATTTAGGATTGATAGGCAAAAAGAGCATAACAAATTAGAAATGCTTCAATGGAAAATATTTGAGAATCTTAAAAAAAAAACTGTTTGTTTGAAGGGGAAAGTTGCAAATATTAATTTCCAAGTTTCTTTCCTACTCCTGGTTGCTTAATGAGTAAGTGCACTGTATCATGTAAGTGCAGTGTATCGTGTGCTGAATCAAACAGACCTGGGAGACCACAGATTGACTCCTGCTGACTACTGAGATGGCTCATTTCAGCTGAGGTGACAATGGGGTTGCTTGATTTGGATTTAGCATCTGGGGGATAAGGTAATTTTTTTCCCCCATTACTTCCACACACACAACCCCTCCCCCCACCCCACTTTAATTTTAGAGAACTTTGCAAGGTTGTATTATACCTTGATACAATTATAGTTGCTATTACATTTGAAACACAGCACTACTTTGTTTTGTTGGAATTCATGGGTCTTGTGATTTTTTTGTTACAAATTTTGGATGGAAATAAAAGTTTATGAATTTGCTGTAACTTTAGGCCAAATGGCACTGGTCTTCCACTCACAAGGTTCTCAGTTGCTATATGATCACTTTCACGGTTCAAGTTTAATTGTGGTAAAAAGATTTTTCAGTCCTGTCCAGTCCATGTTTTAGCCTCCAGTAAACATTTGCTAACAAGCAACTGATTCTTATATACAGCCAGGGCCTTTTCTCCATACCAGTACTCAAAAGTTAAATTGGATTCATTATTGCATTTAGACTTAAAATAAGACATTCGCAAGTGAAATGCTCCTGAGATTGATTAGGTGTAAGGGATGCAAAACATGAGGGTGTACATTAACAATAAAAAGTACAACAAGCTTTTTGTTCAGTCACGGCATTGCAAAATATGTTAAAATTAAGGACAGTTTTTTGGAGAGGAAGGAGATATTGATTCAAAAGCAAGACATAACTATGTGGAGCCCCAGCATGATATGTCATAGAATTATGGACTGTAGGTCTCTGGTTCTCATTTTCCATGTACTTAGCACCGAGAATTACACTTGGAATTGTTGTGGTGAAAAACAATTGAGTCTTTGGGATTCTGGCCAGATGTAGAGCAAATAATGTAATATTACCTTCCACTATTATCCCCCTACAAAGTTCTGGGGAAAGTTTTCTATGGATACTTAGTATTTCTCAATTGGATTGGAGAATAATCACCAGAAATCACCATAATCACTGTGTTGTGCACTTAATAACGAGTTATGGACAAATAGAGGACAGACCTCTGGCTACTCCATAAAGTAGGTTGGAAAAATAAAACATTGCAATAACAAAGGCTAACAAAAATGGTTCAATATAAAAGTTTTTTTTTCAATAGTACACACAAAAAATACTTTGTTTTATCCTTGGTTTTGTGTGTGTAGGCCAGGCAGTAAATATTAGGATGTCTCTTTCTCTTACATTGATTTGATTTCAAATTTGATTTCCAATCCAAAATACCAAATTAAGTATTCCATTTCTGGATACTTTTTACCTATACTTCGGAACAGAAAAAGAAAACACCATGACAGAAGCAACATAATTCAATCAAAAGGACAATAAATGTTTTTGAGTTAAAGAAGGCTTACTTTCATAATGTTAATTTTTAATATTTACATGTAGGTATGCTTTGGTATAAGCATTCATAGTTGGTCAAAAGAAATCCTTCAAGTTATGAAATAATTAGTGAGAAAAATATGATTTTGACTAAGTGCATCATAACCGTATTTTTGCAAGTAAGAATTTTTTATTCCAAGGCGTGGAATGTTAAATTTGAGAGATGGAATGCTTCTCACATCAAGGTTAATGTCAAAAAGCCTTGAGTCAATTGCAGTGCAGGATGACTGAAAGGAGGAGTTGTCTTTTAATTTGGCTCAGCAATGTGCAACAACCTCAATCATGTAAGTACATCATTTTCTTCTTTCACATGTCATCCTTTTGTAGCCTCTGGCAGAGATTACTAGTTTAATGCTAAATGTAGAGGTTAATGCTCTGAATTGGTCTAAAGCTGCCAGGAACTGGTTTGAGGCTACCCAAACTTCTTGCAAATAAATAAGATTATACACTAACATTCTGATCTGGATTTAAACTCTGCTTGTGAATAAAAGGACTGTGTATGTTTGCGATAAAAATGTAATATTGTGCTAATGTGCCTCCTGGTCTGCCATAGTCCAGTGAGCTCTACCATGAGGCACTGACTGCAAGCTTTCATTTTACTGCCAGTTAAATAAAGACGCAGTAAAAGCAACAATGTTGTGTTAATCCCATAACATGATGTCAAAATACAGATGAGGTTATGTATGAAAGAGATGTATGAAAGCACAGCTACTGAACTAAGAATACCTGAATATTCAGAGCAGTTGGAAGCCATTGAAAAGGAACATAGAAACATGCAGTAGCTGAAAACTCTGGGTAAAACACAATAATTAAAAATCCCCCTTTCCCAGTGCTGGTTGGATGAAAGATGATCTGAAGCAGAAGTGGCAGATTTTCAACTCAGAATGGTAAAATGACAAAACTCTGACTAATTTAATGAACAAACCAGAGCATGTACAAGAAGTTGCACTTATATCATTGTTGAAGTAAAACTGTTACAAAATGTATTCCACTCTCAATTTTACTGAAGAATAAAACAAAAATGAATATCAAAAATTTGAAAACCTTAATGGTATACCTTAAATCCAAAGTGTCTATAAGTTATGAATGCTATGTGTTCAATAAAAGGCCCAAAGTGAAAAAGAGTCCATTGATCAGTATGTGTCTCATATACGCAGCTCACTGAACGTGGTGAATTTTCACAAGTTAATCTAATTAATGACAGGATTGCATTAGGCTTCAGAGCTCCCACGGTGAGAGTGCAACTGAAAGAAGATAAACTTGCTCTCAGGAAAATGGATGACATGTGCAGAAGTGCTAAGGGTTATAAGGTAGCAGCTAAATCATATTCATGACATAACAGTCTAAGCTTTTCCATTATTCTGATAAATATTCCAAATTGAAAGGGTAGAAAGATCACAGATAAAAGGGCAGGATGCAAGTACTGCAGATGATGTCACACAAAGGAAAACGACACAGTTGTATAGGTAACATCATGGCCCTTAATGACTTGTATGAAGTGGTCCAATGTGACAATCCAAAAATTAAGTGCTCAAAAGTAAGGTTGAGGTTATGTGATACCCTAATTGTGCAGAGAGGCGAAATTACACTGACAGCCCAATGGAAGAACAAGAACAAAGATCTGGACTTTAAATGATACGGTGAGAAAGAGCCACTCTTCTCAGCTGAAACAAGTTTAGAGCTAGCCCTTAGTCTGTCAAAAGCTATATGTATTGTGTCACGGTACGCTAAACTATTGGTTTCAGGCAGAAACAAGAGGAGTACATTGATATGTTGACAAGTTAAGAATGTTTTCCTGGAGAATATCATGTCAAAGTAGATGAGGATGCAACATCAATTCATTATCTGCTGAAGAAAGTTCCAGCTGCTCTCAAATCCACCCAGAAAGATCAGATGGAAGAACTGCAAAAGAAGAAAGTAAACAAAAAAGTGACAATTCTATCAGAATGGATTATCATTATAGTAGCAGTGGAGCAACTGCAAAGCTGAGTATGCATTGACCAAAAGATCAAAGTAAAGAGATTTTGTTACTATTAAAGAAATTTTGCCACCACTTGCAAAGACCAAAATCTTCACTAAATGTGAAAAATGTTGAAGCTGGATGAAAGTGGCAGTCTTCTAACCACATTCTGGATACCCCTTTGGGTGAGACAGATGGTTGCGCATGCCACTTCACATTTCCATAACTCCAGAAGAGTACCGATACAGACAGAATGAGGTAACTAGCAATCTTTCTTCAGTGGAAGCTATATAATCTGCCAGTTTAATTGCAGAAACCCAATGGTAGATCTAACATTAGCTTTGCTTGCTCTCTTTATAGGGTCTTTCATGTTCATTAGCTGCTGTTTTAGTGTGTTGGTAGGTTTGTGGGCTACCATGATGCCAAGAGGGCTCAGCAGTCTGGCACTCATTTCCAAGATGCCTTTGGTGTAGGGGAGAGTGGCTCGGTTTCTGGACACTTCTTGTCTGCTTGTTTGGGTTTGTTGCTGTGTTCATTGGGTGCCCATTCTTTTTGAATATGCTGTATAGGTGAAGACACAGTACACCCTATACAGACAACAAGCAAAACTAATGTCATTTATAAAATACCTTGCAAGAACTGTAACAAACACTACATTGGACAAACAGGCAGAAAACTAGCCACCAGGATACATGAACATCAAATAGCCAAAAAAAGACATGACTCACTCTCACTAGTATCTTTACATACAGATGAGGAAGGGCACCACTTCGACTGGGAGAACATATCCATCCTCTGACAAGCCAAACAGAGATGCACTTGAGAATTCCTAGAAGCATGGCACTCCAACCGGAACGCTATCAACAAACATATTGACTTGGATCCCGTTTATCCCTGAGAACAGGAAATGACAAGACCAACTCAAGGAAACCTAAATGCATAAATAAAAAGCAGGCCATAACACAAGTGCTCCATTGAAGGCTCACTGATGATGTTACCTAGTATGGTGATGAAACGTCTGAAAACGAACCTTACCGTTCAGCGAGCAAGCCTACATCCAGATTGTAGAATGCCTGAAAGCATACATCGTTCATTACAGTATTCCAGAGATCGGCAAGTGATAGCCCACAATTCATGAATGAAGATTTTAACTGCTTCATGAAGGATTGTGAAATTCAACACCATAAATCAATGGCAAGGCTGAAACAACAGTGACAATTACCAAAGGAATAAGGAAGTTGAAAAAACTCTCTCAAATGTTTACAGAGCAATCTTTAAGTCAAGAAATATACTTACTAAGACAAAGAAAGTAATCCAGTACAAGGACTAATGTCATGCTACACATCAGCTACTCTTTTTAATAGTGTTACGACACTGAGGTGAACCCCACTGTTAATTCAACCAACCAGTCAGAAAAGCTCACCTCGCCTCATAATCTGTTAAAATGTGATTGATGAAGAACTCCCATATTACATTATTTAAAGAAAATAACATCAACTTATTTTTTAACTCTAAAAGTGAACATTAAACAAGTATTCACAATTCTAAGCCCACCTTCTCTTAACTGCTTATTTTCTGCCTCCAACTTTATAACAATGTGCTGTTTCAATAAGATGCTTATTAAAATTACATCAACTTAATTTCAAAACCACACAGCCGCTGTCGTCTTCTATGTCTTTCTTCTTCCAGCTGAGTATCTCCTTGGATTGTCGTCTTTCCTTTTACTGTGAGTATGTTTCATATGAAAATGTACTTTTGATAGAAAACATTTCCTAATTTCTTGGAAAGCAATCTGTTAACCCCCTTCCCCCCCCCCCCCCCCATACGTTTCTGTCTCGATGGCAGTTGCTGTTTGACCAATTTTCAAAATGTCTGCAATTTATTCCCCAACATCGGATCATCTCATTGGTTGGATGTTGGCAAAGCAATAAATTCAAACTCGATTGGGTTCTGGTATCTTGGGGCATAATTGAAACTGGTTAAATTCCAATTGTTATCAAAACAACAGCCAAAACTCAGATATCCATTTCATAACACATTTTCAATTTTCCAGTACACTTTGGGACTGCCATCTAATCACATACACAGGTGCTTATAAGCTGTCAGTTTAGAACAGCATTCTCTCTCTGAAAAGTTTCATACATGCCTTCAACTTCATAACAATAGCCAAAATGCAACTAAAGCCACAAGAAGTAATAGGCATGAGTGGCAAAATTAAGGTGAAACAGTTTGAAGCCAAATTTCATTTTGATGACCGCTAAACCATTCCTAGAGTTGAGTATTGGAGAGCTGTTTAGGGTATCAAACGTCAATGCAAATGGCAATTTGAGACTTGTGTGGATGAGTTATCAACTCAATTGTGTGCATTGCAAGTAATGGACCAGATATACTGTTACAACAGAAGGCACAGGCATTCAAGTAGAGTAATTGGATACCTATAGTAAAGGAACAATCAGAAAAAGGTGAACTTGCCACCTGCATGGACTCCACATAAGCTACAGTCCCAGAAATCCACAACATTCCAGGACTAGAAAAAGAAGAACAATTTCAGCAAATACAACAGATGCCACAAAACATGACCCTGGTGAATAGCCAGTGACAACGTGCATATGTACCATTAAGATACCAGCACAATTTAAAGACTAATTGCACAAAAATGTGCAGAAAATGTGAATAAAACTGCTAATGCACGATAACAGTTGTGTGGACAGGACTGATATCAGAGGCTGCCCTTAGCTTAATGTACAAGCTTCATCAACTGAAAGCTGTCACCCATGACTGAGGACTGATGACAAATATTTGGTTCCCTGTCTGCTTTAATTGGCAATTGCATGGAAAATTAGAAAATCAAAGGCAACATAGAAGATAGGATTGCAGGTTAGTGATGGTGCTGTTCTTTTAAATCAGAAATAAGAAGAAGGGATAGAATATGTTAATGTCAAATTGCACCAAGGAACCCAAAGTTAGGGAAATTCAATAATAGAACAAATTTAAAGGCTTTGTATCTTTAAGGCACGAAGCATCCACAATAAGTTAGATAAACTGACAGTGCAAATCGCAGTAAATAACAATGACTTCAAAGCCATTGTGGAAACATGGTTACAAGAAGTCAAAACTAGGAACATAACATTCACGGATATTTGCCCTTTCTGAAATTGAGGAAGGGCAGAAAAAGTGGTGGTGTAGCATTGTTAATAAGAGATTAAATTTGGACAGTTGTGAAAGGCAAACTAAGCTTGGATGATAGAGTCTGTTTGGGTTGTGGTAAAAAGGCAGCAAGAGAAAGAAGGCATTGGTAGGAGAAGTGTACAGACACCCAAACGTTAGCCACACTACAGGAAAGACTATCAAACAATAAGTAATAGGAGTATGTTAAAACGAATAGAGCAATTATTTTGGGTGATTTTAATCTTCATGTTGATTGGATTAATCACGTTGAAAAAGGGAGCTATGACAATGTATTTATCATTGTGTACATTAGTTTCCTAGAGAATATGTCAAGGAGTCAACCAGGGAGTTGGTAATAGGTAAGAGGAAAGAAGTGAGTATACTGTAGTCACATTTGTAGATGTCACAAAAGTGAGTGGAAAGGTAGGTTGCGAGAGGTATGCAAACACTTTATCGAAAGATATTGATAAGTTCAGTAAGTGGGCCATTAATTGTCAAATGAAGTATAATGTGGCAAAATGTATAGTTGTTCATTTTGGAAGGGAGAACAAAAAACAGTATTATTTAAACTGAGGAAAGCTGCAACACAAAGGGGCTTGGGGAATACTTGTGCGAGAAATACAGAAAACTGACACACAGGTGCAATGGTTAATCAGGGAGGCTAATGGAATATTGGACCTTATTTCAAGGGGGTTGAAATATAAGAATAGGAAAGTCTTCATACAACTGTACAAGGTGCTGGTGAGACCACATTTGAAGTACTGTGACCAGATTTTAGTTCTTCTTTAAGAAAAAATATTACTTCATTGGAGGCAGTTCAAAGAAGGTTCTGTAGGTTGATCAGGGTATGGAGGAATTATCTTATGAGCAAAGGTTAACAGCTTGGGACTTACTCATTGGAGTTTAAAAGCAAGATGGGTGATCTTATTGAAACATAGGCGATTCTTAGGGGGCTTGACCGGGGTAAATGCCGAGAGGATGTTTCTCCTGTTAGTCGAGGAGCAGAGGGTATATCCTTTGAATTAAGGGAGCCAACTTAAGCCTGAGATGAGGATGAATTTCTTCTCTGAGGGTAGAGTGTCTTTGGAACTCATTGCCACAGTGAGCTTTGGGCGCCACTTCCTTGTTTATATTTAAGGCTGAGATAGATTCTTATCAGATGGGGAATCAAGGTTTAAAGGAAAAGGACAGGAAAGTGGATGTGAGGAATGTCGGATCAGCCATGATCCTATTGAATGGCAGAGTAGGCTTGAGGGGCCGAGCAGTCTACTCCTGTTCCTATTTCTTTTGGCCTTACGTATAAAAGTAATATACATTCAGTAGCTTTGACTGAGAATGAAAATGTAAAATGGCAAGGAAAGGCAGGGTTGCTTGAGTATTCCGCTAGGCTCAAAGTGAATGCACGCTTCGAGCAAGCGAACAGTCATGAGATGTAGCGAGCATGGTGTCTGTTCCTGTGTAAAAAGTGTCCTTGTAGTAGCATTTTGCTGTTAGTCCCTAGTGTGCCCTAAGTACAGCTCTTAAGTGCAGAAGTGCCGTGAGGATCCTGAGAGGCTGACAGGTATTGAATGGCAGTGTCTACGGATGTAGCATGCGTGTGTCTGGTGCCCTGAGATTTTGTTGCCGGTTGTCCAAGATGTGGCCTTTGGTGAAAGTGGACAGCTGAAATCACTAGATCCCTGCTCTGACTTTCATGGTGAGAACTGTCGACGTCTAGTTTCATTGCAGTGAGTTCTCTGCTCGGAAACTGCATGTTAATGAGGTGATAATCACAGTTAATGTGACTGACCTGTTAATAGGCATCTTGCCACTCCCTAGTGAGAATCTTGTCTCAAAACTCGGAACTCTGTTTGAAAATGCAATGAGTTACACCCAATACAAGGAAAGACCTTGCTTGACATCTTTCGTAATTCTCTGATCCCTTGCCAAAGCCCACATCATTCAAGCCCTTATAACATTCAGCCCCATGATTTTGTTGAATGGTGGAACAGACACATGGTGTTCAAAGTTTGGGAGAAGATTTGTAGCTCGGGTGCTCGTTGTTGTGGTTCTGTTTGCCAAGCTGGGAATTTGTGTTGCAGACGTTTCGTCCCCTGTCTAGGTGACATTCTCAGTGTTTGAGAGCCTCCTGTGAAGCGCTTCTGTGATCTTTCCTCCGGCATTTGTCGTGGTTTGAATCTGCCACTTCCGGTTGTCAGTTCCAGCTGTCCGCTGCAGTGGTCGGTATATTGGGTCCAGATCGATGTGCTTATTGATTGAATCTGTGGATGAGTGCCATGCCTCTAGGAATTCCCTGGCAGTTCTCTGTTTGGTTTGTCCTATAATAGTAATGTTGTCCCAGTCGAATTCATGTTGCTTGTCATCTGCGTCTGTGGCTACTAAGGATAGCTGGTCGTGTCGTTTCGTGGCTAGTTGGTGTTCATGAATGCGGATCGTTAGCTGTCTTCCTGTTTGTCCTATGTAGTGTTTTGTGCAGTCCTTGCATGGGATTTAGTGTACACAATTAAATAAATCTTCCCCTTTCTTTGCTTGTTAATATTCTACAGGAACTGTTCACTTGACAACAACCTAGTCTAGTCCTTCATTACTCCTAAAACCTTTGCACCTCGTGTCTTTCTCCACATTCTATCTCTCCCTGCTCCCCCCCAACCAAACAGAACCTGACCATGCAAATCCAACAATTAACATGAGTCAACAGTCATCACACAATACCCTTTTGTTGATGTGTCTACATTTAAATGATCCAGCTCTTGGTGTGCAGGAACAATTCCATTGATTGCAGGTAATAAAATTTGTTGGAATTCTAAACTGAGGACAACAGTTTAAAAAATTCAAAAAGGCATCAACACATTGGTGGGAGTGGGCAGGCACAGGTGGCAGAGAAAGTTCAATGTAGAGAAATGTGAGGTGATAGCACAAAGATCACAGCATATATTTTATAGGGTAATATTCTAAAAGGTGAACTGGAGCAGACAGACCTATGTTTCTACATAAGTCATCAAAAGTGGCAGAATGGGTACAATATGCAGTTCAGTAAAAATACAGTATCCTCAGTTGGAGTATTATGAACATTACACTATAGAAAAATTGTCAATGTATTAGCACGCAGAAGAGGTTTACAAGAATGATTCCAGTGGTTTTCTTTGAGAGGAGAAGGTGAAGAGGAAGTTTGTAGAAGTTTTCAAAATCATGAGGTGTCTACACAGTGGATTGAGAGAAACTATCCCCACTTGTATTCAAATTAACAATAAAAACATAGAAAATGGGAGTAGGAGTAGGCTGTTTGGCCCTTTTAAGCCTGCTCCACTATTCAATATTATGACTTATTATCCAACTCAGTATCCTGTTCCTGCTTTCTCCCCATACTTTTGATTCCTTTAGTCTCAAGAATTGTATTTAAAGCTCTTGAAAACATTCAATGTTTTGGCCTCAATTACTTTCTGTAATTATTTTCTGCAGACACAGCAGTCACTGGTTGAAGAAATTTCTCCTCTTCTCAGTCTTAAATGGCCTCCCTCATAACCTTAGACTGTAGCTTCTGGGTCTGTACTTCCTGGTTGTCAGGAAAATCTTTCATTTACTGTGTCTGTTAAAATCTTAAATTTCTGTGAGCTCATAAGAACATAAGACCCAGAGGGCACAGATTTTTGAGGAAATGAGCAAAAGCTTTTTCACCCAGTGATCGTTTGGGACAGGAATGCACTGCTTGGAAGTGTGGTGGAGGCAGGTTCTCCTGAAGTATTCAAGAGGGCATTGGACGATTATTTAAATAGAAGCAATATACTGAGTTCCAGAGGAAAAGCAGGAGATTGGTACAAGATTGAAATGTTCACAGAGCCAGTTTATCCACAGTACGCTGATGGTCTCTTTCTGCACTAACCTTTCTGTGATTATATATTGTAGGACACTGAGTGCCACGTGACTTTACTTCTAGGACATGCTGATGCTCTAAAAGAGCACTTACTTTCCCTGCTATTCATCTAAAATCCGTCAATTACCTTTACTGACCTATGCAACTACACCACTAGGGTTTCTGGAAGTCATACACAATTGGAATGTTGTACTTCAATGCTGCCAGCAAATAGTATACATTAGTTTGCTCTGGAAATTTCTGGGATAGCTTGGGTAGTTTTCCTTTTACCAATCCTTTCTAATGTTAATCAAGTAATTGATGACATTTGAGGAAGGAGAGCCACATGTGAGGCAGAAGATCAAGTTTTGGATTGATTAAACAATAAAGATTTATTACATATTGCTTACTACCTAATTACATTTCATCTAAGATACATAGTTAATACTTGTGAAAGATCAACTTAAGAGCAAACCCACATTACTACTTGCGCTACATGCTGTTAACATAAGAACATTCATTTTGGAGCTTTATGCAACTCTGAGAAGCGTTAGGACATAGCCCACAACTCTGGATAACTCTTCCCAGGAGCAATCTTTTATATCCTGATAGATGGCGCTTATCTTGTGATATCCTTTCAGGTACTGTCTTATACAAGATCCGCTTTCTACTCAGGCCATTCATCTGTTTGTGCCAAGAGCACTTTCTTATCATCCTCTTAAAAATATTAGCAGCTTACCTTTTCACTTCCTTGTGCCCAACCAAACCTATTTTGTGGTGATTAAACTTGATGTAAAGCATCATTTCCATCTTCTTTTCCTTACTGCCAGTCTCTTTCTTTTACCCATTTGTTTAGCTTCCTTTTCATAGGACCATAAGGCCTAATTAGGCCATTCAGCCCATCGAGTCTGCTCTGCCATTTAATTATGGCTGATAAGTTTTTCAATCCCATTCTCCTGCTTTCTCATCGTAACCCTTGATGCTCAAGAACCTATCTATCTCAGTCTTAAATGTACTCAATGACCTGGCCTCCACACCCTTCTGTGATAATGGATTCCATAGATTCTCCACACTATGGCTGAAGAGGTTTCTCTTTATCTCCGTTCTAAAAGGTCTTTCCTTTACTCTAAGGTATGCCCTCAGGTCCTAGTGTCTCCTATCAATGGAAACATCTCTTCAACATCCACTCTGTCCAGACCATTCAGTATTCTGTATGTATCAATTATGTTCCTCTGTATCCTTCTAAACTCCATTGAGCATAAACTCAAGAGTCCTCAAATGTTAAACTTTTCATTCCTGTGACCATTCTTATGAACCTCCTTTGGACACGCTCCAGGGCCAGTACATCCTTCCTGAGATATGGAGCCCAAGGCTGCGCTTTATACTCCAAATTTCATTTGTTTTTCTTTTGTTTTTTTTTGCATGTCTTCCACTTACTAATTTAATTCTTTTGGTGTTACTTTTTTTCCTTGTTTGTATTTCCACTTATGGCTACAGGCAAGGCAAGGCAACAGCACTCACAGGTAGATTCCTGTTGTTCCAGGTAAGAGGCCACTACATGGCACATGTAGCAGTTATATTAACACTTCAATGCTAGTATTTAAGAATATAGCACCATGACTCGTGTAGGAGGTTTACATAGTTACATTGGAACTCTAGCATATGTCTGCCATGGGGTTGATGGGGGGAAAATCAGATGTTCAGCTGGATAGGAGTTTTTGTTAATTTGATTAAGCAATGTAGGCTTCACTGACCAAGCCTTTGTTTCCCGTCCATAGTTGCTCTTAAACTGAGCCTTTCCTTTCAGAGAGCAGCTAGCAGTCATGGTCTGAAGTTATGTAAGACTATGGTCTTAGACCAAGAAATAAGAACAGGAGTTGCCCATTTAGTCCATTGAGCTTGTTTCACTAATCAGTAGGATCATAGCTGGTCTAACATTCCTCACATTTCACTTTCCTGCATTTTCTCTGTAATCTTTGATTTTCCCCCTCCTTAAATACAAGAATTCTGCCCCATTGCTCTCTGTGGCAAGGAATTTTATTAGCCTATGCTGTTTCACCCTGTTTTATTACCTTGATGCACTTTGTAAGGTATGATCTGCCTGTACTGCATGCAACACAACTTTTCACTGAACCTAGGTACATGTGACAATAATAAATCAAATCAAAGTTTAAAAGACATTCAACTCTCTGAGAGAAGAAATTTCTCCTCTTCTCATTCTTAAGTTGATTCCCTTTTATTTCTGAGACTGTCCTCTGGTCCTAGATGCTCCCTTGAAGGGAAATATCCTCTCAGCATTTGCCCTATTAAGCCCTTTAAGAATCCTATATGTTTCAATACGATCATCTCTCATTCTTCTAAACTCCAATGAGTAGAGTCCCAACCTGTTTAGCTTTTCAAGGCCAGACCATGTAAGGTCATCTTCCCTAAAGTACACTTGTGAACCAGCAGAATCTTTATGACAATCAACAGTGGTTTCCTGGTCATCATTAGACTTCTAACGGACTAGACCGTTAACTCAGATCCCCAGAAGATTACCCTGCTCTCTGTATAAATAATCTAGTGACAATACAAATACATAAATGGTTCTCTTGGCAGGTTCAGAGCCAACAGTATTATATCAGCAGGGCTGTTTGGGTTACATCATTATGATCTGGCTTACTTCCTGATAGGAACTTTACCTTTCATTCCATACCTTAGTGAAGTACAAAAATTGCTCCATTGACAAGTTGCTAATCAGGTAAGGCATGAATGAAAAATCATCAGTCAGACTGTGTTGGCAGGTTTCACCATGGGAGCCCAGTGGCCTGATGTGCATGCCCCACTCCCACTGACATTCTGCAGGTCCCCACTGAAACAATGATGAATTCCTGAGGCAGGCCTTGACTAGAGAGTGTATCAACACACCTGGGACTGGAAGTGCATGTCAATTTGCTCTGCTTCCACTAACAGGTTATCTGTTTAATAAATCTAGCTGTCCAGCTTTTAGATGTCACCACTGAATATTTTGGTCTACTTTGAAAACAATTAATGCAGTGTAGAGGTGAACTGTCTAGTCTCTTGCTTGTTCATACAATAAAATAACAAATACAGTTATGTAATATTTAATTTGCTTCTGGCAATCAATCATGGTAAATCTTTTACGAATTTGTCATGTTCTTGTCAATAAATACTTAAAAGAATTTTCTATGTAATAAACCATTGGAATGTAGCCCCTTGTTAATACTGTAATTCCATTTTGTACATTAAAAGATATTTATGAATGTAAAGATAGAATGTCCTAAATGTCCTGATTAGTGAAACAAGCTCAATGTCCTAAAATATTTGATTCAAGTGTATGCTCATTAAAATAGATGAGATTAAATGGTAGATAGAGATGGTATCAGATAGACAAAAACAAACTATTTCAGAAATTAAGGAACATGGCCAAAGATACAGCACAGGTCAATCTGCTATAACGTGCATTTTGTCAGCAATAATTGGCATAACACGACTGATGAATTGTGAACATTGTTTGGATAATGCAAACTTTCTGAATTTTTTCTATTAGCAATCTTCTACAACATGATTTTCTATAGCGGTTTTTCATGACATGATTTTCTATAGCACAAGGTTGCAGAGGAACACAAATGTCACATTATAGAAGAACAATTTTACATTTAATTTTACATTTAGATCTGAATGAGAAAACCTTTTCTACCTAGAAAGTTTTGACAATTGTTTAATTCACTTCCAGGATTAATGATTGAGACTAGATTAGACTAAATCGTCTTTTTTATTGTTCCATGTGTTGTGAGCATTGCTGGTAAGGCCATTTGTTGCCTATCCCTAATTGCCTTTAAACTGCCTTGTTAGGCCATTTCTTAGGATATTGAGAGAGAACAACATTCTTGCATGGTCTGGAGTTACATGTACAGACCAGCTAAAGGTGATAGTTTCATTGTCACCATTAATAAAACAGGCTTATAATTCTGGTTGTTTAAATTTAAATTGAATTTAAATTTCATGAGTTGCTGTGGTGGGATTTGAACTCTCTGGATTTCTTGTCCAGTAATATGACTACTATACCGCCATCCTCTGCCACTGAAAAACTGAGAAAAAAGGCTCCAGGAAACTGTGCAAATAGCCATTACTCACCAAGAAATATGCCAATATTGCAATCTGTGTTTTGTAATTGAATACCTTTTTTGTATCTTTAATTTATGTTATGAGTACATTTTTAATTCAAGTTGCAGAGGCCCATAAATATGAATATTTATTCATATTTAATACTTATCCAGTAAGCTTACTGTCAAAATAGGCTTTAAAATACTGGAAATAAAGGAATAAATAAATATTCAATATGTATTTTCTTTTAGTTTGTTATTTTGTAATAATAAACAAGCCTTTGTAGTTGTTTGTCTAGTTACTAAGTTGATCTTTTTCTCCATCAGTCTTTTGTGTTTTGGTGCTTTGTTGAAATAATTATTTCAACTTATAGACTGCAAGCTTTGATAAGACGATTGACCACCTTGGGCATAAACCTTGAAGCTACGCCCTCAGACAACTCATTCTTTTCCAGCAGGAATTGCTGCTAAGTGTTCAGGTATTGGAGCCTGGGCCAATTTTGCTCTTTCTATTATTTCTTTCTCCTTCCTAATCCATGGATTCTAAAGCCCATTGCAGCAGTAGTAGTATCATGCTATGATCCGATACCTCTGACAGTCTAGAAATTGAACCCAGAGGCTTTATTTGTTTTTGTGATTGAAATATAGAAACACAGGGCAGGGATAGTTTTTTGGACCCTTCAAGCCAGCTCTGCCAATCAGTATGATTGTGGCTGATCCTCTATTTCCATCTTAAATGCTCTACCCCATCCTGTGGTTCTAGATTCCTCAACCAGAGAAAACATCTTACCTATGTCTAGTCTGTTCAGTCCTATTAGAATTCTGTATGTTTCAGTCAGATCTCTTTCTCTTCCCACTTTATCTCTATTCACTAGAAATTCAGTTGAACTAATCTCTCCACATGGGACAATCCTGCCAACCCTGGTATCAGTCGACTGAACCTCTACTGCACTTCCTGTACGGCAAGTATATCCTTTTTTAGTAAGAGAGATCAAAACTGCATTCAATACTCCAGCTGTGGTTGTACCAAGACCCTGTATAACTGCAGTAAAACATCCTTACTTCTGAACTCAAATCCTCTTGCAAAGAACGTCAATATACCACTTGCTTTCCTAATTGCTTGCTCCACCTGCCTATTTTCATTGACTCATGTATAAGGGCACCCTTTGTACATCTAAATTTCCAAATATATCACCATTTAAACAATACTGTCTGATTTCATACCAGAGTTTTGTATCCAGTTCCATTTTATTGCATTGGATAGATGTTTGCCCACTTGGTCAACTTGTCATAAATTATCTTGAAGCCTGCATGCATTCTCCTCATCAACTTGCAATCCTGCCCAGTTTTTTTTTATCATCAACAAACTTGGAAATCTTGCATTTGGTTCCCTCATGCAGGTTATTTATATATATTGTGAATAACTTGGAGCCAGTCATTGATCCTTGCAGTAACCCATTAATCACTGACTGCAAACTTTGAAAAAGACTCATTTATTCCCACTGTTTCCTGTCTGCCAATTCTTGATCCGTGTCAGTATATTATCCACCCCCCTTGTCATTGCACATTATTATTCTTCGCTATTACACAATCTGATGTGCTTTAACTTTACCCATTTGCATTTTATGAGGGACCATATCAAAAACCTTCTGAAAATGCAAATATACCACACCAACTGGTTCTCCCTTCTCAATTCTATTAGTTACGTTATCAAAAAGCTTCAGTCGATTTGTGGAGCATGATTTGCCTTTCACAAACTCATACTGGCTTTGCCAAATCCCATTAACCCCTTTCCAAATGCACTGTTAACTCATCTTTAATAATAGATCCCAGCATTTTTTCCACTACTGATGTTAGTCTGAATGGTTCATGATTCTGTTATTTTCACACTCATCCCTTTCTAAATCATAGAGGTTACTTTGCCACTCTCCCATCTGTAGGAACTGCTCCAGAGTCTATAGAATTGTGGAAGATGACCACCAATGCAGTAAATATTTCCAGGGATACTTCCTTTACCACTCTGGGCTGTAGATTATCAGAATCTGGTTATTTGTGAGGCTTTATTCCCTTAATTTTCTAGCACCATTTTCTTAATCATACTGTTTTCCTTCAATTCTATCCTCTCACTGGACCCTTGGTTCCTGAACATTTCTGGGAAGTTATTTGTGCTGCCTTTGTGAAGACAGAACCAAAGTATGTATTCAATTCTTCTGCAATTTGTTCTCCGTTATAATTTACCCACCTTTTGACTGTAAAGTACCTATACTTATTTTTTTTCTCTTTGCATATTTGTAGAAGCTTCAATGGTGAATTTCTAAATTCTCTGCAGTTTTACTCTTGTGCTCTATTTGTTCCTTGATCAAATGTTTTGTCCATTTTCGTTGAATTCTAAAACTTTCTCAATTCTCAGGCTTCCTGTTGTTTTTTCTGGTAGTTTTATATGTCTCCTCGATTAGATTGGTGATCTAATTCTACCCCTAATCTATTTTGTGGGCCATGGTTGAAGCTCTTTTCCTCTTTTACTTTTTGTGTCAGACAGGAATGAATAATTATTGTTATTTGTGCACACGTTCTTTAAATGTGAACAATTTTCTAGCCACTGTCAAACCCTTTACTACGGTTCCCAAATTATCCTTGCCAATTCACGTCTCAGACCCTCACAGTTCCCTTTATTTAGATTCTGAATGTTAATTTTGGATTTGGCTACTGACTCTTAATGAAGAATTCTCTCATATTATGGTCGCCCTTCCCAAGAGGACCTGCACAACATGATCGTTAATTAATCCTAATGGTTGTCATTTCTGTGTGAGGTGTGATTGTAATGTTAAATCTTATAATTTCAGGAAGCATTCTGTGGAACCCATTCCTGTCAACAGGGAGTAATCCAGATTAATTTTGTGAATCAGAGGCATCAAGGTCATTTATAATCATTCTCACTGAGATTAGCAAACACCAAATGGATTATGGATTGAATCTTGAGCTACCATGTGTGAAACACTTCACAATTCAATAGATAAACTTGCAAAAACTATTTACATTTGAAAACTATTTACAGTGAATGGGCAAATGCGTTCATGTGATTTTAATTCTGACATACTCTGTGTCTGTTTTAAGTGTTTTCTCATGCAATGTGAGGCAAGATATGGTTTAGTAAACCAATTTACAAACAGTGTCCAGTTGCTCAGCATGTGGCTTGAGAATCTCTTGTACTGCGTCCAGTTCTGTGTTCGTATGTTCATGTCTTTTAAGTTTAACTGCTGCTGGATTTGTTCAATTCGTAAGAGTAGTTGGAGTTGTATGAAGCTACTGCAGATTCTTTTTGTACCATCAAGAAAGGTGTGGGTCCTGAGATATAAATATGCCAACTCAGTCAAAATCATTGAGAGACCCAATTTCTGTACAATCTCTTGAGACAGCTCTGAAATATTGATCTTTTTCAAAACAAAATTTTATGTTGTGGAAAGAATTTAGTGAACGTTATTTCTCTGCCTTCTGTTGTGTTGCAGTTCTCCAGGGAGCAGCTGCCACACCACAGTGTTGAAAGGTCTGAGGACTGCAGAAAACTGTATGTAATTAAAGCTGGAATGCTGAAAACTCTTCACCATGGTAAAAGCCTCTTGCCACATATGTAACTTGAACCTGTTAAAACAGGTTTGAAACCTGCACAGTTAATACATTACTATTCAGTCCGTAAGAGGCCCATATGGCATTTTGCAGAATTGCATGTCAGGATGTTCCCGTGTTCATTAATTGCTCTGTGCTAATTTAGTTACACTTGGGTCCTCACCAGCCTTGTGGGTTTCCCGAGCTATTGGACAGGTTTTTGTAAAAAAACCAAACAAAACAGCCAATACTGAGCCTCATTATCAGGGACATTTTCCACAGTGGTAGGTCAGTATGCAGCAAGGTAGACCAATCAAGCCTCATTACTCCTACAAGGCAGAAACAAAAGTTACATTTGGTCTACAGCATGAAACAGGACCCTCAACTCAGCTTTATCAGCATTCTCCTCCTTGCAATTCCTCCCACCTTCTGTGTTTTATCTCTATCAACATCTTGCATTTGTTCTCCCTCACGAATTATGATCATGATTTGTTAACCTCAATTGGTAGTGGTAGGTGGAACCAGAACTTAAATCAAGCAAGGGTTAGAAGGTGGTAGGGTTCTGAACCAGCTTCATCTTGCTTGATTAAGTTCACTTCAGCTATCAGACTTAGATTCCATCCACAAGGCACAATCTTCCCAATACCATTTATGACATGAGATTCATGACATCAGGTCTGCTGTGGCTTGGAGGAACCTTTTTCTCAAATTTTCTTCACTTCATAAATTATTCAACTGTCCTCTTTAGTACAAATGTCATGGAATTGTGCAGCAGAAGAGGCAGGTGAGCTTGTCATTGTCAGGATCTTCTGGTATTCACATTGCTGGTGCATATTAAAACCACTGCTGTGAGCAGCAGAGGAAAGGAAAGCTTGTTGCCTGCTTTGCAGACAAGGATCTGTTCCTGGTGGACAGTGTGGTAGAGAAAAGAATTGTCCATTTTCCATGGAATGCTATGGAAAACTATACCACCAGACCAAGCCAGTCTGAACCCAAATAACCCTTCCTGATGAAGGGCTTATGCCCGAAACGTCGATTCTCCTGCACCTTGGATGCTGCCTGACCTGCTGTGCTTTTCCAGCACCACACTCTTGACTCTGATCTCCAGTATCTGCAGTCCTCACTTCCTCCTCCTAAACTCAGATAGCAGCCCAGTTCGGAGTTGGGTCTTGAGTGGAGCAAGTCATGAAGAAGGTCTGCAATATCCTGTGCTCACAAGGGTAAGTGCCATCATCTTTTATCTGCTGCATAAGGCTACCACTTGTTCCAACTCTGCCACTGCATGTGTCTCACCAAGGTTCATGGACCCCAGCTGTCACCATCCACATGCATCTTGTTCACTCAGTTGCTCTCACCCATCTTATAACACAAAACTACTGGTTCTTCCTGCACTCTGCACTATTTATTCACTCACTGGGGACACCTCACCGCCTCTCCAACGGGTTTGTGTGTGCATTTGTGGGTAGGTGGGTAGCTACATTCTTGAATTAGCTAGTGAAGAGCAGGACAACTTATAGGACCAGGGAGATCACTGTGGACAACTAATGCAGTTTCTGTTCTTGCTGGATATAAACTGACAGAACCATGGATGCTGTAAATCAAAAACATAAACATAAATTGCTGTATAAGCTTGAGGAAGGGTCACTTGACTCGAAATGTTATCTCTGATTTCCCTCCACAGATGCTGCCATATCAGCTGAATTTTTCCAGTAATTTCTGTTTTTGTTTCTGTTCTTGTTGAGCTTGTTGGTGACATCATAATTGCTTCTCTATACTCCACTCTGATACCATGACCTACTTGTATTTCCCAAACTGGTTGCACAACCTGCTTGACTGACCATAGCCCAATGCCCAGACTGTAAAGACCTTAGGCCAGACCGAGTGCTTGACTGATTGTGGCCTATCCTCTGGACTTGAGTTGGATGAGCCACATGTCTGACTGGCAGCACCACCTGACTAACCCCTAAAGATTGCACCCCTTTACAGTTCACATGGTGATATATTTGTAACAGACAAACTAAGTTTGCCTCACATACACTGCTGCAGGTGTAATGTGAAGACTGGAGCTGTATAGTGATATATACCCCTCTGATTGTTCGGTGCTGCTCACCATGACAAGCATCCTGACTCTCTATCAGCATTATTGTACAAATGTATCTGAGCACTGAAAACCTAGAATGTTAAAAGGCAATGTGAATCACACAAAAAGTGGCAGTCTCTAAGGTAGTGCTGAAGCTAGACTGTGTGTATGGTAAAAAGTGTGACGTGTATAGAGGCCGACAGCCTCCAGGTAAGCAAAAAATGAATCTGTGCTAAGAAAGTAAGCTAAGAGCCACAAGGTCCATCCTGTGCAAATGCAGATGCATCTCTGCACAAAGTTACCTGTCAAAAGCATGCAAGTGCGAGGTTTCCCTGAGTTGCTGAGTGAAGTGTTGAAGGACTTAAGTGGTGTGTAAGTTGGTCTTATTCAACTAATCTTAGCCCTCCTTTGATTTGTAACTGTAGAATCCTCCAGACTGACTGTCATGTAGACTTCAGGACAGATAACATAATCTACATTTCTTCTAAATTTAAAGGTACAGTTTCAAAGCATTATAAACTTTTAAAACCTCATTGTAACACCTCTTCCTGTAGTGATGACTTTTCATCAACCTTCTTCAAAATACAACCACCTATAATATTGTATACATCCTGAAACAATACCTACCAATTTATTTTTCTCATTGTGACTGAATTTTGGTGCTCAAACATTGTTAAGACCCCAGACCTTTGAGAGTGGGACTGATGATTGGTCTGTGAGAGCTACTGGAGGAAAAGCCATTTAATCCACGGGGTTTTATTTAAGTAAAAGGCATTTGGTTTTCTAAGGCCAGGATTCAGAGTTAGGTCAGATCCACTTTTAAAAAAACCTGTGAGCTTTAAGGGGGTGTCTCAGTTGTTAGCATTGAGTTGGAGATCCCCAGCAGTATGTCAGAATTTTGGCTGGTGATTTTCTCAGTAGGGATCACAACCCACAGTTTGGGAAGGCCTGCCTTAACAACTAATTTTCAAGTAACTCACTATACACACACACAGTACGAGGAACATTCCCCCCCATGCTGTCTCACTGTCCATTAAACAGTCCAAGATAGCATAATGTTTAATCTGTATTGATCAAATGAGTAGCAGTTAAAATTTAATGTCCTTTTTGCTACAATTCTTAAAGACTATCCTCTCAAATGACAGAAGTAGCTGAGGCCAGTAGTTCCTTTCTCAGTACAATTAAGGTTCATTTTGTTTTCATGCCCCGGTTTAAGAGAACAAGGCAGTTGATTCAGTCTGAGATAGAAACATAGAAGCTCCTGCTCCTGTACTCGAAACCTCTCACAGCATACCATTTGTCTTCTTTACCACTTGCTGCACTTGCATTCTTATCTTCAGCAACTGGTGTTCAAGGACACCCAGGTCCTGCTGCACACTCCCCTCTCCCAATCTACAGCCATTCAGGTAGTAATCTACCTTGTTTTTGTTTCCAGGGTGAATAACTTCACATTTATCTAAATTATACTGCATCTGCCATTGATTTGCACACATACCCAACCTGTCCAGATCATGCTGGAGGATCTATGCATTCTTGTAACAGTTCACCCTCTCAATCAACCTAGTATTATGTGCAAACTTTGAGAAGTTGCATTTTGTTTCCTCATCCAAATCGTTGATATCTATTATGAATGACTGCAGTCCTAGTCCTGTGGCACCCCACTCATTACTGCCTGCCAGTTTGAAAAGAACCCATAAATTCCTATTCATTGTTTCCTCTCTGATAGCTAGTTTCCTATCCATTTCAATACACTTCCCCAAATCCTGTGTGCTTTAATCTTGCACAATAATAGGAAAGATACAGAGGCTTTGGAGAGGGTGCAAAGAAGGTTTACCAGAATGCTGCCTGGACTAGAGGGCTTGCCTTATGAAGAAAGATTGAATAAGCTTGGACTTTTCTCTCTGGAGAGAAGGAGGAAGAGAGGAGACCTGATCGAAGTATACAAGACAATGAGAGGAATAGATAGAGTCAATAGCCAGAGACTTTTCCCCAGGGCAGGATTGACTGGTACGAAAAGTCATAGTTTTAGGTTATTAGGAGAAAGGTATAGAGGAGACGTCAGAGGTGGGTTCTTTATGCAGAGTTGTGAATGCATGGAATGCATTGCCAGCGGTGTTGGTGAAGGAAGCAGAGTCACTGGGGACATTAAAGCGACTGCTGGACATACACATGGATAGCAGTGAGTTGAGGGGTGCATAGGTTGTTATCATATTTTATATTAGGCTTAAACCTTGGCACAACATCGTGGGCCTAAGGGCCTGTTCTGTGCTGTACTTTTCTATGTTCTAATGATCTATTATGCAGGACTTTATCAAATGCTTTATGAAAGTTCAAATACACCACATTGACTGGCTCCTCCCGTCACCTCTACTGGTTACATCTTCATAAATTTCCAACCAATTTGTCAAGCATGATTTCCCCTTAATAAGTACATGTTGGCTCCGTCTGACCCTGCCACTGCTTTCTAAATGGTCCTCGATAAAGTCCTTGATTGTAGATTTGCAAATTTTCCCCATTACTGGGCTGACTGGTCTATAATTCCCTGCTCTCTCTCTACCTCTGTTTTTGAATATTGGTGTGACATTAGTTACAGGGATTGTATCATAGTCTATAGAATCTTGGAAGATGACCACCAATTCATCTGCTATTTCTAGAACTCCTTCCCTAAGTAGACTCGGATGGAGATTATCAGGCCCTGGCGATTTATCCACCTTCAGACCAAAGCAATCTTGCTACTCCTGGTGGTCACTCTGGTCTTTTGAATGCCATAGGTGTAAACTGTTGAGTCAGAGGAAATTCTCTATCTAAAGACTTTTTAGCTTCTGAATTCAGTAGTTATTTTGGTTCTTTTTGAAAGTACATTTACAATTAATGAGCTATCTTGTGAAAAGTTCACATCTTTTGCTAAATTCAAACTTTGAGGTAACCTGTATTCCTAAGAATAATCTTTGTGGGTCCTTTCTCAGACAAAAATGGAGTTACTTCATCAATAAATGCAAAATGTCCATCATTTTACATGCTATGATTTACATCCATTATAAACACATTGCATGGTATTAGCTTGCAATAAGCTCCACCTACTGGTATAGAATTCTCTGGAGAATCACCAGAAGAACACTCCAAAGCTGTAGGTTTTGGTCTTAACTTCCAGCAGTTTGATTTTTACGTTTAATTGTATGGTTGTCTCTTTGAATCATACTTAGCCTGTACTGTCCCCTTCACAATGTTGAGACAAATTTGCTATTTCATTTCTGCTATTTTGGTCATTCGTATCCTGTTTATCTCTCTAGCTTACGTATGGGTTTGCAAACTAATGCATTTTGCCTCTGTCTTTGTGCTCATACATATTAGCTGGCTCCCTTATAATAGAAACTTTAGGATCTTCTGGTGTGACTTCATTTCTAAAGTATTATTTTAAATGTCTCCATTAACAAGATTTTCAAAATCCAACTCCAACTTTGATAATCTGTACCATTAATAAAAGACTTTTTTTTATCTGCTAAGTTCCACAAAGGTCTGATTGTATCTCTTCCTCAAGTTTCTAATTTTTTTGTCCATAAGGTTCCACTTGCTCATATGCACTAAGCACGGCAGTCTTAACTGTCATGATCTGCTAATTATTTATCAGCTGCAGTGTTTTTCCTACTTAGAAAAGTTTGTTATAAGATTGCCCCATTTTTGTGATCATTGTAAATTTATGGCATTTTTCTCAGAGGACAAATTACATTTCTAAATCCTTCCTCACTGAATTCAGGCTAAATCAAACCAGGTGTAAATCTGACCCATCATTGAGCCTGTGTTACTCTCTGTTAATGTAAACAAAGAATTTATTGAGTTCAAATTCCTTTGCTTCCCCCTACCTATGTAATTCAATGCTTTACCTTTCTTTTAATCTTTGAATTTTTCTATCTTTTTCTTCCTTTTCCCTTTGAATTTTGAGTTTTCTTATTTCCATTTTCTTTTTCGAGTTCAAATTGCTTTGATATTGGCTAACTCGAGCTATTTTATCTGGACTATCATTTTCTTCCTCATGGTTTAATTGTTGTGCCAACCCCAAAACTATTTCTTTTATAGCATTTATATTTCTCTGTTTCCAGCTTTTCTACCACTGCTTTTAATTTAACCTTTGTAAATTGTTGTAAGGCATTCAAAGACAAATCATTTCATTTGAAGAAATTTTCAGTAATAGACTTAGTCGTTTTTACATTTCATTGAATACAGTAAAAGATGCTGTGAAGTCATCCTACATATGTAAACTTTAGCAAGCCTCAGCATATTTGTGTCAGCCTGTGGATTCAAAATCCCACATGGACTCCTCATTTTGTTATGATCTCCATCAAGACTGATAACTTTTAAAAAGAAATTTGAACCTACAGTTCATTGCTGAAAGTATGACACACCAAGATTTCATGTTTTAAAACAACTGCTGCGATCAGTGTTGAAAAGCACTAGTGACTAAAATCTTGTCCTTTTGTAGTCAACTTATACTTTAAACTATGTAAACTAAAACTCCCGTTGTATACTAGTAACAAAACACACTCTCCACCCAATTACAATGTTTTTAGCAAACAGTCTACAGTTATCTGAATCTTCCACTGGGTTCCATATGCCCATTTAACTGAGGAGTAATTTTGAATGACTATTGCAGGCACTTTCCTCTAGGTTTTGGTGACCTTAGAGACCTGAGCGGCACAGTGGTTAGCACTGCTGCCTCACAGCGCCAGACACCTGGGTTCAATTCCCACCTCATGCAACTGTCTGTATGGAGTTTGCACATTCTCCCCGTGTCTGCGTGGGTTTCCTCTGGATGCTCCGGTTTCCTCCCACAGCCCAAAAATGTGCAGGTTAGGTGAATTGGCCATGCTAAATTGCCTGAAGTATTAGGTGAAGGGGTAAATGTAGGTATGAATTGCTCTTCGGAGGGTTGGTGTGGACTTGTTGGGACTGTTTCCATGCTGTAAGTAATCTAATCTAATCTTAAATCCACCACCAGCTGTAAAGAATGTTTTAATGATTTTTCTTCCCCCTGGCAATGCCAGAGAAATCTTCTGGAATTTGTAGAAAGCTGCAGAATGCATTCTTTTGATTAAGGACTATCTTTCTCCCAAAACTGGCTGTAGTAGTCACATGTCCATTTCTGCTGTCTGTGTTGTTTCTTTGATTTATAGGGAAATCTGTAACCTGATCTCACAAATGCTAACATGAAACATTTCAGCTTGTATCTGCATAGAAATGCTAATTAGCTCTCATTGATCTCAACTCCCTTTTATCTTAGAAGTAGATGGAGAGTTTACAGTCAACAATTTACGACTTGTTACTTTAGCACTTTTTGGGGTCTTTGGAAGTTTATTCATGACAAGCTTAGAGACAGCTGACCTTGTCTTCAGATGTAACCACCTTGCACCTTCTCATTGAAACAATCTAAACTCTCCTTTGACATCTAACGATCAAATTATCTAGACTTCCTGTCAAACAGTCTTAAGAGCAGGTCATATGCCCTCTTCATTTACCCTAAATTTAAAGGGTAAATATAGTCATCCCAAATATAATCTTTTAAACCTCAAGTGTAATACTACCAAAAATCTAATGCAGGCACGATAACGCAAATGACTTCTTTCTGTCGTCTATCAATTTATTGTTCACAGCAATAAATTATTAATGTTGCTGGACATGGAAGGTTTGAGTTAGAAAGAAGAG
Organism: Hemiscyllium ocellatum; assembly: GCF_020745735.1. Classification (NCBI taxonomy): domain Eukaryota; kingdom Metazoa; phylum Chordata; class Chondrichthyes; order Orectolobiformes; family Hemiscylliidae; genus Hemiscyllium; species Hemiscyllium ocellatum. The sequence goes on along the minus strand of NC_083434.1, from coordinate 31,848,632 downwards.
CTGGATAGGCTTGGACCTCTTTCACTGGAATTTAGGAGATTGACAGCCAACCTTATAGAAGTTTCTAAAATAATGAGGGATATAGATAAGGTTAATGGTAGTTGTCTTTTCCCGAGAATGGGTGGAATTTCAAGACAAGAGGGCACATTTTTAAGGTGAAAGGAGGGATATTAAAAAGACAGGAGGAAATTTCTTACACAAACGGTATTTCGCATGTGGAATAAACTTCCTGAGGAAGTGGTGGATGTGGTCACAATTACAAGTCTTTTGGATAAGTACATGAATCGAATAAGTTTGGAAGGATATGGACCATAAGGAGGCAGGTGGGACTAGTTTAGTTTGGGATTATGCTGGGCATGGATTGATTGGACCAAAGGATCTGTTTCTGTACTTATAATAAGCTTACCTATTTGTTAGAAATGATTTTCATAAAGCTGTTTTAGATACTGTAGGTTTTACTTTTAAAGAACTCTGACCTGTTAGATGTTATAATTACAAAATTTATGAATTAAAATTTCTAAATTTCAGTCTCTGGTTTACGTTTGGCAAAAAGCAACTCATTGTTTTAAAGTCAAATCTCTTGATTTACAAAATGGGCCGAGCATATCTGTCAGCTTTAAAAAACAAACACCTTTAAGCTGATTAAAATGCATCATAATTTCATTTGTATAGTGTTTTGTGATGAAATTGTCTCAAATCTTAAGAATAGTGTTTTTCTGAAACCAAGTGCCTTTACAATGATGGATGATTTCACCTGATGAAGAAGCAGTGCTTATGAAAGCTTGTGATTTCAAATAAACCTGGTGAACTGTAACCTGATGTCATGTGAATTTTGACTTTGTCCACCCCAGAACCCAGTCAGTAAAAGCAGATGACATTAATTTGTATTTGAATGAATTAAACAGTTTTTTTCAGAAAATAGCTTTGTAGGATGTAGTTGGTATATAAATAATTTGAAATATGACATTTAGTATGTATTATGTTTAAGTGGAGAAGAAGACTCTATCCACTTACCTCACTCATGCTAGCTCTTTACCTCACCCATCCTCTTCGTTTCCTGATACTGATCACCCAAATACACTTAAGTCTTCAGTGATGCACTGAAAATCTGTTCAAATGTCCCAAACCTTTTCAATGTGTTGGTGAATAAATACTCACCAGAATATGGTATCTTATGCTGTTAAAGGGGATATGGCTTTTGAACACCATCCATCTTGGTGACCTAGCATTGTGAAGAAATTCAAAAATAGAAGACTGCTCCATATTTCTGAAGAGGCTGGCATGGGAAGACCTGGTCAGAAATATGGACCACTGAAGTACCAAAAAAGTATGAACTGAACAGCACAGCAACCTGAAGGCGATAGCGGCTTCCCTTTGGGCAGACAATTTGAGTATTAAAGATGCATTGCGTTCTCTTTTTAAAAGGTTGCTTGAGCACCCCCTGCTGTAACTTGACTGACATTTATCCTGTAATTTTGGCCAAAGCTACCTGATCATTGGAATTTGCATGTCGACCCATTTGCTGTTTTCCCAGCAGCAGGTTTGAGATGAGATTGAAACCTCTATTGCCATCTACAGGTAAATCTACTTAAATAGCCAACACAGTGAAAACTGCAGCCATCTCCCAAGGACTACTGCAGGAGACACTCCATTGCATCTTGCTGTTTTCAAATCAACTGGCACAGATAATGAATAGCTACAAGCCAGTTAGCCATACTTTAATGTAGCATCATTACAATTTTATTTTGTTTCTTTTCTGTAATTTCCCCTGCTGTCCATTTTAAAATTTCTTTTCCCATTTCAGTTTTTACATGATACAGCTCAGTCCACTGACTTATTCTTTGCATTGACTATAAGCTACTTTATTGTCAGGTGCTGGGACGTGCTGTAGTTTTGCTTACCTGTCAGAACAGTTTGCAATTTACTCAATCTTCTGTGGTGAGGAATACCACTAGTCCAGGGAGGAAATGGAATAAGTGGATTGATTTTAACACATTGAATAACATTACTCAACAGACTTCACCTTCTTTATGTTTACAAGATGTGAGGTTTGCAGTTTTACCACCTGTCATGACCTATCACCATTTTAGCTCTGAGAGTTAACACTTCAAAATCCCAGTTACAGTTTGTTACACAAATAGATGTTGAAGATTTTGCAAATATTTTTAATTGTATTGATCAGTTTCCAGAAGTTCTGACATATGTTTTTCAAAGAAATCACCCTGAAGCAATAAGTCAGGAAAATAAATGATCAATTTTTGTTCTGTGTTTGGACACAAAGATTCTGCTATTGAATATTGACTAAAATAATATCAAAAGCTCCCTCTCTGTCAACTGCAGACACATCCTAATTTTTAAAACTGCCTGGAGATTAACATGTCAGTTCTAGCCATTTTTAAAAAAAATTCCAGCACCAGGTCAACAAATAATTCTTCAGTGGCATGTGACTGTCCAGCTTGGGGTATGGAAATCGCAAAACTGTCTGACAAGTGGTGGGGGTGGAGGGCTGGGGTAATGGAAAGGGGAAGTGACTCACTAATAACTTCATGCAAATGACCTTAGATTCACCCTAATTTAACTGGTTTATCCAGGTGCCTTTCTGAATTAACAGTATTTTCCTTTTGGCAAATTTGGACCAAATGATTGTTACTCGTGCTGAAATCATTCAGCTACATTAATCAAACAGCAAAAGAAGCATGAGGTATTTAATAGTTTCTGCTCGGTAGTTTGTAAAGTACTTCTGCTGTTCAATGATTGTACTGTGTTCTATGCTCAATGCTGGTGCTTCAATCCATAAATTGCTGTGGTTTTGAGTCAGCCTCTCAAAATGTGACATGACCAGTGTAGACATGTTAATTTATGCAGATAAAACAGGCTGTTACTTTGGCAACTTTATTCTTTCAATCTAAGTTGTATAATCCTATACTAAGTTCCTAGTTTGAGTTCTGTTCGATGTCCAAAGCTCAGCAATGGCCTTATTTATTTAAAAAATCTGTAATATTCACTACATTTTCAATTTAGTAACATTTTTCGAAGTATTTTACTACATCTTTTGCAAGACTAAGCAACATACAAAGCTTTACAAAATTGTCAACTCAGATGAAGGTGCCGGGTTGTTTTTTGTCCACTCAAAATAGGGTATTCTGAGTTTGTGTAAGAAATCATATTTCTTGATTGGTGCCAGAGTCCCTTTTAATATTGTGTGGTTAGATTTGCAATGATTCTCTTTCGATAACCTCATTAATTTATTTGATGTAGCTTCTCTTATTGAGAGACAGTGATCCAACCTTTCCATATAAACCTCTTTTAGTGACAGCATCATGATTTGAATGAGTGTATGGTGAAACTTTTAATTGAGAAAGGGTGAAACACAAGGAAATAGTCTAGATAGCTACTACAGTGCAGTAATATGATCTCATTAAGATCTGTTGTAGTGTTTATTGGTGCTTTTAGTAAAACTGTGGAATAAGTTACATAAATGTTCAAAAACACAGATGTCAACATTTGTAGGAAATGTTTAGATTGAAGGCTATCATTGAAATTGAGCTTAATTTTCTGCTTCATTTCAGTGACCCAAGAAAAGTCTTGAGTGATCACCCAGCTCAGTTTTAAATATCTTGAAACTATAACTATGCCAAATGTTATGTTCAGGGGAGAGAGGTAAATTGGATACTTAATATATCTTCCTTTCTGCCTGCCTACAGAGGTTATTTTTGTTCCTTTTGTTCCTCTTTAAATAGGCTGTTACATGTTTCACAAACCCTATGCTTGTGAAATTCAATTTTGAATGACACAAAACAAACTCTCTTCAAAATTTAAAATGAAAGCATAACATTTTCATGCATTTAAACCTGGGGGTTGATTGTTGCAATGCACAAACACACACACAGCCACGCACGCACACAGCATATAAGGAAGAAAGAGAAAATATTAAAAGGAGGTTGCCATTATGAATAATTGAAAAATCAATGATGTGGACATGAATTCATATAATGTTTGTCTAAGTCTGGAAAATCAATGTCCAGTGAAACTTCAGTACTGAAAATATTTTGATTCAGGTAGATGCAGATGATTGAACTTGTAGAAATATTCTGAAGTTGACAAAGATGCAGTAAAGTATGGTGATGTGTAGACTTAGTTGACTTTTCCAACAAATATAAATTTTCTTCAAGAAACTAGGTTTTGAGGAAATATTGAATTTGATTTGGGCGAAGCTGCAGACCCAGTTTTTATAGAGGGTCTTACAGGCAGACTTAAAGATAGCAGCCATGTTAATGTTTACATGATTAATGCAATGGGTTCTGGAGATTATAGTTTATTTCGTCAGTGGTTAGACAAATTTTGTTTGCGTGACAGCCCCAAGAAGGAGTCTTCAATTTAATAATTGGTTTTTATAACTTCTGGCAAGGGGTGCAGTATTCACAGGTATAGATAAAGGGGGCTGAGAACACCTTTGCAATTATAATGAAGTTAAGCACCAATGTGTCCTTCAAAATATGTTGCTCGTAGTATGAGTTAAATGGTAAACCATTAATGCCCCTTCAGGCATACTTAGTTTCAGTGGGTTCCCTTTATTCTCAGTTGCTGCTTTCAGCTATGCAGTATCTATCATTCTTCTGTATTGGTTTGACTGCAGTGTCCACATAATGGAGCTGTGTAAGATACCAGGAGGATAAAAACTTTATCCTCATCCTGGTAACTGCTGCTTGAAACTTTGCAGAAATTGTAGTTAACTTGCATCATGAGATCAGCAGTTGCTATGTTTTGTTCAACAAATCTATTTAAAAATTTAAATAAGAACACACAGCTTTTTAAAACAATTCATGGTTTTTTTGATGTCTATGAATAGAACATTCTGCTGGACATGGAATACAAACATTGCATAATATCAAATCAGAGTTAATGTAACTGGATACTGTGGATGAAGGAACTGAGGACATTGTTGGTAAGTCTGCAAATGACACAACACTCGGTGGAGGGACAAGTAATGTCGAGGAAGTGGGAGATTGCAGAAAGACTTGTAAAGGTTAGGAAAGTGGGCAAAGAAGTGGTAGATGGAACATAATGTGAGAAAATATGAGGTTATGCACTTTGATAGCAAGAGCAGAAGTATAGTCTATTTCTAAATGGGGAAAGGCTGTGGAAATCTGAAGCACAAAGGTACTTGGGAGTCTTAGTTAAGTTCAGTTGGCAAATAGGAAGGTAGCTGCAATGTTAAGATTCGTTCCAGAGGGCTAGAATATAAGAGATGTGCTGTATAAGGTTCTGAGCAGACCATGTTTGAAATATTGTGAGCAGTTTTGGGCCTTGTATCGAGGGAGGGAAGTGCTGGCCTTGGGGGTTTGGGGGCTCATATGAGGAGTGGTTGAGGACTCTGGGTCTATAGAATACCTAGTGTGGACACAGGCCCTTCGGTCTGGATGGAATTTAGAAGGTTGAGAGGGATCTGATTGAAACTTACAGAAACGTAAGAGGGGTGGATAGAGTGGACATGGAGAAGATGTTTTCACTAGAAGGAGAGACTGACCCAAGGGCACAGCCTCAGAGTGAAGAGATGACCATTTAGAACTGAGATAAGGAGGAATTTCTTCAGCCAGAGGGAGGTGAATCTGGGGAACTCATTGCTGTCAAAGACTGTGGAGGCTAAGCCATTGGATATGTTTAAGACAGAGATAAATTCTTGATTAGTGAAGGGATCAAAGGATACAAGGAGAAGATTGGAGAATGGAATAGAGAAACATTATTAGCTGTGTTCGAATGGTGGAACAGACTTAATGGACTGAATGGTCTAACTCTGCTGCTACGTCTTAAGGTCTAACTACCTACCTTAAGAGGATAACAAGTGCTTTTTAGGTTTAAAAAAAAGTGCTGTAAATCCGAGAGATTATTTTTGTTGTTTAATGGAGTGGTACTAAAATGTTATTAACCTTTCTGTGCAACTAAACAATTTAGGGCAAAAGTATTTAACAAGCTTTTTGACCCATTGTACCTCTCTTGGATAGAGACAGCTGGAACCAAACCAAGGCTTTACTTGATCTCATACCGTCATGATATTAATTTTCCTCTGAAAAGCACAATTGTTTAGAATAAAATTTCTCTTTATAGCAGGGTATTTTAGGCACCGTTTCTACATAAATAATTTTTCTGATAATTTTTCTGTCTGCAAGAAATTTCAGTTGACAATTTTTGTTACTGAAACCACAAACCAAAGGAAATAGTTTTCTCAGTTAATTCTGTCAAACCCCATTTGTAAAATTGTAAATGATTTTATTAAATCTCTTTATGACTTTCTCTGGTCTCAGTGGAAGTGGTCCTAGTTTAGATGTCATCATTGATAGATTCTAGTATTCGTATAATTTTGAATCCACACATTACATTCTCCTTGGCTTCAATAGGACACTGATATCTGCACAGAAAATGCTGTATAAATGCAAGCCTTTATATTTTAATATTTTCATAGGACTGTACTTTATGTTAACAACAAGTATGCTAACAACAAAATAAACATTAAAAATGTAATGTTTATCTCCCACACTACAGCAAAGAAAACATGTTGTGTATAGTCTTGCTTATTTTCAGTATCAGTGAAACTATTTTGTGCTTTTAACAATTTCTACACTTTAATGGAACAATGAAGATTATTGAAGTTGTACAAAATACAGCCTATTAATTTAATAGGAGCCATATCCATAGCTTAAAAACTGCAAAATGTATCCAGCATTTTCCATGGTAAATCAGGTTAGCATTTTGGCTACTTTTCAGCTATTAAGTTTATTATGTCCGACATCAAAAAATATCCTCCCATGGTTTCATTCCATTTTTGAAACAATTTGTGTTCACTTTTCTCAAGCTATTTGGGTTGCACAAAGCATGTTTTATATGTTGATGTGCAGCTGGCATCATATTTTTGGACTTAAAGAAAATGCCCGTTTGTTCTTGGCAAAATTTGTACATAATCTTTTGAAAAAAAAACAAAGTAGAAGTATATCTTAGTATTCCAAGATGTATATTGGTGGTGTAAAGGGTACAATTAAGGGTTTCCTGAGGAAATGTTACAGAAGAGACACAAAGATCTCTAGCCTGTTTAAGAAGATACGTTCCGTTATTGTTTATTTCTGTGGATTCAGTTTGCAAAAGTTTCAAAGCACTCCGAATATTTCTAAAGTGAACTTTCTGGGGGTGTTATTAAATGCAAATAACTACAGAGTCCTGTTATTTAAATTGAACGTCTAGACACTAGATATATTTTACTCTTGTTACTTAAGAAATTACTGTGACCGGCCTCTAGATTAGTGATTTCTCAGGTGGGCTGAGTGCAAATCAGTTGCAATTAAACAAGTGAAGTCATTTTCTGATGATAAATGGCTTTGCTGCTTTAATGGCCTAACTATGTCAACCTGACATTTGCTTCCTGTATTGGATTTTGCCTTGGCTGCAGGCAGAAAGTTGTGGAACATTTGAGAGATCTGAGGTGCAGCTTTAAAAAAAAATCAGTTTGTGCCCTTTTGATATGTTGGATTGACATGGAAGCCAACTGTTACACAAGAATGATTCTGGTTATCATGATTTACTGTTGCTGTCTGGCAGGCATTGAGATATGTGATTGTGAGCTAGTATTTAGAACATTGAGAGTAGGAACACTGACTGGAAAATGTAGACAAGAGAATTTGCTGAGATTTCTGGGATAATTGCTCCAGAAAATACAAGGGCCAAATGTTGAGACTGCATTCGATAGGTGAGACAGAGAGAATTTGTTTTTGATGGGTTGTAGTTACAAAAAAATTAAAATTGGAGGAAGCAAGTTATTGCATAATATAGTTATCGAATAATAGAAGTAGAAAGAGTAACTAACGAGAAAGGAGAAAAGCAGTGAAGAAGTATGTTATCATATTTAGACAGCAAAAACATTGGTGAGAGGACTTGTTTGTAAAATTGACCCTTGGGCAACATCATTATTTAAATCCCTTCAAATTGGAAAATGTTCACTAAGTGTAATTCTCTTTTCTGGCAATTATCCAACTTCTGCGTTCTCTTTAATGCTGTACACACCAAATGTTTTGACGCACAACATCAACTTTAGAACATGAAATGTACATAGTATACATGGAGCTTCTTTTATCAATACATTTTTATTTTCTCCAAACTGTTCAAAGTGATGTGCCTTTTATGAATCTTAATCAACGCATGCCATTCTAAGTGAATATCAACTTTTTTTTTGTCTCTAGCATTTTATTCACTACTATTGAAGGCAAATGATTTCGCAGTCATCAGGTTTAACCTTTTCTCTTGAGGAAAATATAGAATGTTAAAAACCCCTCAGTGCTCTGATTCAATCTTCAAATTCAAGAATGTTGGCAAAATTATGGTTGGAGTCTTTGATATATGTGTTTTGACTTTCTTCAGGATTCTAGGGTGCATGACATCAGGGTATTAAATCTTTTCTATTTTAATTCAATTTCATTATCAATTGCTGTCTTAGTTAACTGTTCCACCACTTCAGTCTGCGTGATAACAATCTCAAAATAAATCAAACTAAAGTATTTGTTAATATTTATTGTTCCATAATTTTTTATGAAGATTTGTTTCATTTCTCGATCCTTGCCTATTCTTTTTACATTGGTGTATATTGACAGAGCTTTTTCTGTTTCCCTGTTTGTTTCCTTCTAGAATTCCTTTGTCTATTTTAACTTCTAATTATCTCTGGTTTGGACATATTCAATGTTGCTCATTATTTTATTTTCCAATTTTCCTTCATTTTGGGCTGATTCTCTTTTTCAAATTGAATTCTTTTCCTTTGACTTCTGTCTCCATTGTTAATTATTTTTAGATGTGTTCATGTATGCTGTGACACACCTCCAACATAGGTGAACCCCAGTGGTAGGATTACTATCATTGTACCACAAAACTCTAAAAATATGCTGTGCTCCTAATTACTAATCCAGTGAGTTTTAGTTTATATATTTACAATCAACCTGTTCAGACATATTACAATGTAGATCTGGGGAAGGTGGAACTTGAACCTGGGCTTTCTGACCCCGAACTAGGGACACTACCATTAAGCCTCAAGAGCTCCACTTTTATTTTTGACAATGGACTTGGCCAAGCGAAAGTTGCTCTTCCCTTATCCATTGATTACTGGTTTGTGACTTAATTTACTAAAATTAAATGCAGCTCTGCATTTAATCAGTTAGGAAATATTGATCTCTGAGCTGCTTAATGCTCTGCATGTGAAACCTCTGTTAAATTATTATGCTTGTCAGATAGCCTACAGTCTTGATGCAAACTGTTTCTTTATTTCCATCAGGATCATGCAATTGTGTAATGTACAGTCACATGATTTCCTTCTGTTTCAATATTTATAGTTTCAACTTTCAACTTGTTACATATTCTTGCACGTCTCATTTCTTGAATTGACCTCATCATGCTGTCTCCTGTCTCAGGTTGCCATTCATCCATGACTTGTTTATCGTTGAAGTATTTTACAAGTCACTAGTATTCTTATCACATGGGTGTGTTTTTCTACCCCTGCCCCCCCCATAACCTCTCCTCCCCACACGCACACAAGTCCATGTCAACCCTCCGAAGAGTAACCCACCCAGACCCATTATCCTATTACTTCATTAGCAACTTTTTCATTCAGTTTGAACTCCTAATTATGGAACAAGATCCTTCAATGGCCTAATATCTTCCATTCTATAAATGGTAACAGGAGGTGCACTTGTGGGACAATGGTTGTGTCCCTACCTCTGAGTCAGGAGTATTGAATTCATGTTCCAGCTGCACTGGACATCTGTCATAACATTCAAACAAGTTGAGTTTTGTTTAAACAGCTTGTCAGAAATATTACACAACCCTTGAACTCTGGGCCTCCTCTCTCATAGATAGGGGCACTACCACTGTGCCCCAAGACCCTACTAAACAAGGTTAATGTATTTGTTAATCAACCTGTTCAGATAAGTTATGGTACACTTTTGCATCAGGTGTGAACGAACTCGAGCTTTGTAGATCAAAAATAGGGACACTACCACTGTGCCACAGGGGCACTTACCCCCCATCACTCCCACCTCCCAATTAGGCTCTGCTTGCCTCATCAAATCAATCTAAAATATCCCATGGCACTACATTGAAAAACAGGGGGGTTACTCCTGATGTCCCAAACAGTATTTCTCTTTATATCTTTATCTTATCCCTGCATCAATATCACCCCCAAAATCAAACTTTGCTGAACATCAGATTGCTGTTAGTGAAAGCTGGCTGTGCCTAAATTTGTTGGTGTATTTCTCATTGTCTGACAGAGGTTACAGTTCAGAAGTACTTCATTGACTTAAAGCAATTTGAAACAACCCAAGCTTGTGAAAAACACTAAGCAAATGCAAAGGAGGTGAAATTAAATTTTTAGAGGGATGTCAAGATTGAGCATGATCTGTTTTGGATTGATCAAGTGGGCATGGAAGGATTCAGAATCAGTGACATTTGTGGTGGTCACTGAAAATGACAACTTCTTCATCATTTGATGTTAGACAGACATGTTGACAGCTTGGAGACAGCAGAGAAATGTTGGAGAGTTAAAGCTGAGTTCTGTCAGCATCTTTCTGAAAGCGATTCCACCTGCAGATGACACCAGCAGGATTAGCAACAGCTGTGGTAAAGGACAGGACCAAAGAGATTGCTGTTAGACTCTGTGGATGATAGTGTAGGTGGGCAGAAAAGAAGCTGCTGCTGTAGATGTGCTGGCTGTGTTCACATAGGTTGGAGCAGACCAATGCCAAATGCAAATCCACCAAGCTGGATAGAGCATGAGAACAATTGGCGAAGGATGATGAGGCTCCTGTGTTAACTACTAGGATGGATGGACAAGAAAAGATAATGTATAATACACAACTAAAGATACTGTTCTCACTCAGTGAGGGAAAGTGGTTACAGGCTGTTTCAACTGAACTGTTAGTTCACTATGGGCCATCCTCCCCTATTGCAGATGAATATCTATTAGAGATTGAGATATTTTCTACAAGTTAGGCATTGCTGTTTTAAAACAGGTTGCTACTTTTGTTTGCTCAATAGATGCTGAATTATCTACTTTATTTAGATCTGTTGAATTATTGAACTCTGTAGTTTCCCAGAGGTTTTTCCCAGTGTGAGAGCATAATTTATATCTTATTTTAACATTGTGTTTAAATGTGATAAATCTGTCTTTTCCACAAATGTTTCCCATTTCAAGTATTGTAAATCAGGGCATAAAAGTCACTCTACCTTATGTATTTTTCTTGGCCCATGTATTATCTTTTTGCATATATTCGACATACAGGTCAGCTCTCATTTTCAACCATCACGGGGTATACTTGTATTAGTAGTTAACCTGAATTTTTTTGTCCCACAAAGGTATGTTCTATTTATAATTGGGCAGAAGGAACCAATTTGGTGATAGGGGCTGTGTTGAATGTTAACCATTCACACTTTCACTCTCACCAGTGGTAAATTTTATACTTAGCATATAAGTAAACCCCTGAGAAGATCTTGTAGTGCAGTGTTAGTATTCCTACCTCTGGGCCAGAATGTCTGGGTTCAAGTCCCACTTGTACCAGAGATGTGGCACAACATATACAAACAGGTTACTTAAAAATATTTTTAAATTGATCCCTATGTTTGGAGAATTTTTTCTAGGCATGAGAGGCTGACTATATGCCAATATTTTTGGTATTCTTACAATCCCCTATTGAAAGATGTGATTGAATTTGCATCCACCAGCCCTTCAGGCACTACATTCCAGATCAGGGTAATCTGCTGCATAGAAAGATTCTCCTCATCCTACCTCTGATTGTTTTTTAATTTTCGTAAATTGTCAAGCTAACAAATTATGTTCAAAATTTTTTTCTTTGCAGCTTTGGCCACTGACATTTGGATGCTATAAATGTCCCCCAGTCGATCTGTTACTATTTCGATGAACACAATAACTTGGGTAGGACTACATAGAGGATCCCAGTTTTTCATAAACATTTAAAAGAAGTCTATCGTTATTGCTAGTCTCTGCACTGGGAATGTCAAAGACATTGATTTCAGGTCTAACTGCAAACTCTGCGCCCATGAATTCCATTTAGTTTTCTGACCGTTACCTTAGGCTGAATCAGACACTTCACAATTTCATATTAGGAACAAATATGAAAACCAATGTATTCTGTAATCTGTACTGAAGCAAAAATAAGTAACAATTTTTAAAAATGACAGATTCAATAGCAGTGAAGTGGTGCATATGTTTTTTTTTTAAAAAGCCCAAGTACAACTTAGTCAGTTTTCACAATCAATGCATTTAATAAACTGTTGACAGATTATCGTTGTAAAACCAATTCCTGCATGCAATGAAATAAGTTTATATGACAGCAAATTTTAGATTAAATAATGTGTGTACAAGAATGACAAAGTGTGATTTGCTGAATCTGTTGTAATAGGAAGGGGATGTGGAACTGCTGAATAGCTGTTCTTAGATATGTGAAACATGTAATTTTTCATGAGGAAACATCCAATTAGCATTGGGTGGTGCTATGTTTTACTGCAGTTACTATTTTCTAAACAGTTGTAAATTGTTTCTTTATGCATTAAAAGTCAGACTTCTAGACCAGTTTCAAAAGTGTCCAGTTGCGAGACGGTCAGGACAATTGAAATTAAAAATCCTGATTGCTAAACTTTATCGAGGCAATAAGAATCTTTTATTTTATTGCCCCATACCAAACCATTCTTCATGCCTTCCCAGGGTCAGAAAATCCTGCCTAAGACGTACAATCTTTATTTATGGACGTGATACTTGATTTAGGCCAGTAGCAATCCACCTTGAATGGATATGAGTTAAGTATTAGACAAAGTGCTAAGAGGGAGGCTCATATGTGGCATATCGACAACATTTCGTTTTTTCCTCCTTTTGTTCTTTCTATAAATATGGAATGAAATGCACACTTGCTTTGGAGCGACTTCATTTGGAACAGCAAGTTGAATCATGAAGTTAAACTTTCTCCAACTTGGATACTGCTCGACGTAGAGAAACCGCTTCAACCGTGGACAGGTTTTAAAAGGGGATGTTTTTACAGTACTTGGCTGTAAAAATTGGGCCTGGTAGAGTTCAGTGTTTCTCTTCGATAGTTTTGAATTAGCCTGTTTTGAATTAGCCATTTCTAGAGCAAGTGGGACTTGAACTCACCCCTCATGGCTTAGAGGCAGGAACATTACCACTGTGCCAGAAGAGCCAATGAGGTGTCCTGGATAATGAGATTTTCTTGCTGTCACTTTACCAGCATACATAATACAAACAGAAGTAAACCATTTGGTACCTTGAGTTTGCCTTGGCTGATTTATTTGTATGTCTATTTCCATGTTCTCATCTACCCGCAATAACCTTTGATTCTTATTAGGCAAGGGAATCAATCTCTGCGTTCAAAAAATTTAATGACCCTGTGTCCACTGTTTTCTGAGGTGGAGAGTTCCAAAGTTACACAGTCATCTAAAAGATAAAACTTCTCCTCACTGCTGTTCTAAAAGCACAATCTTGTAATTTTAAAATAGTTCGCTATAGTTCAGGACCCACTCACATGAAGAATAATCTTTTCCGCATCCCTCTTGTCATGACCATCCAGATCATATACACTTCAATTAAGTCACAAACTGTAGTGGAATCAAGTCCAGTCTGTATAACCTAACCTCATAAGAGCCCGTTCATTCCTGGTGTCAATCTAGAAAAACTAAAATAATTTATGATATCATGGACGAGCTGGACCGAAGGGTCTGTTTCCATGCTGTTCATCCCTATGATTCTATGAACAAGTTCCAGTGTGTTGATCTTTCTTTCAATAAGGAAACCAAAACAACCCAGTGTTTGAGATGTGGTTTCACCAATACAGTGTAAGCTAAAACATCATATCCTTGCTTTTATGTTAAATATCCTTTCATAATAAAGGATAGAATCCAATTAGCCTTCTTGATTATCTGCTAAACTTGCCTACTAATTATTTTGTGACTCATGCACTAGATCACCTAGATCTCTGTGTACGAATTACGAAGTAATGATCTGTTTTTTTTATCTAAATGTCAAAATGAACAACTTCACTTCTTCCTATACTATCCTCCATCTATCAGATGTTTGTCCACTCATTAAAATTCTCTCTAGCCAACTCATATCATCTTCACAACAAATGCTGGCAGTGACACCCACATCCCAAAAGTGAATAGAAAAAACACATTTTACTGCTTGTCTTGGTCTTGTCTGTGAATTTATCAACAATGCCTTTGCTCTTCTCATCTAAGTCATTGACATCAATTGTAAAAAGCTGAGGTTCCAGCGCAGGCCCTGTGGGATTCCTCTTGTCACATCCTGCCAATTGGATAAGCTCCATTTATTTGTACTCTATTTTCTGACAGTCAGCCAATCATCTTTTCTTGTTGAATTATTATCTTTTATACAGGAGTTTTTATTTTCCACTTTATCAATCCCTTCTGTAATTCCAAGAACAGATATGTAGAGACTCACGTTTATTCATGGTTCCTTCAAAAAAACTACAGTAAGTTAATTAAACATGATTTCCCTTTAACAAAAGGTGTTGACTCTTCCCAATTACCTTTATATGTGCACAGATATAATCTCTTTAATGATTGATTCTAACATCTTCCCCCATGACAGATACCTAGCGAATCAGCTTATAATTTCCTATTTTCTGCCTTTTCCCTTGACTGGAGGGTTATATTTGATACTTTCTAGTCTGATGGAACCTTTCCTGAATCATAGAAATTTTGACATTAGCACCTCTTTTAGGACTCTGGGCTGTCATTCTCTGCCATTCTTTAGAGTTAACTTAATCAACTTGTTCAGATATGTTACAAATCATCTTTGAGGCAGGTGGGATTTGAATCCTAATCCTCTGAATGAGAGGTAAGGACACAGTGACTGCAACACACACACACTTGCCATTCTTTATATTCTTTCCAAAGATTTGATCTACCACTCACCTTTGTACAGTTATATGCTTTCTCTAACTCCTTTAGTTTACCATGGATATTTAATCCTCCCTTCAGAATTTTTCTTTATTACAGGAATATATTTATTCTGAAATATCCATTTAAATGTCTGTCACTTCTCATGTTGATCTAACCTTAGCTTAGTGTGTCAATTTGCTTTCAGTTAGCTAAGCTTCTATACCCACATAGTTGCCATATTTTGGTTTAAAATATTTGTCATAGAAGCAACTTTTCTCTTTCAAACTAGATGTAAAATTGAATCGTGTTATATTTGCTGCAACTGGGGGTTCTTTTACTCTGAGGTCTTAATTAATCTGTCACATTACACTATATCAGCTTAATATAACCTGCTGTCTGATCAGTTCCAGAATGTGCTGCTCTTGGAAACTATGAAAAAAAGCATTCTATAAACTCTTCATCTGTGCTACTCCTGATCTGATTTTTTTCACTCTACAGGTAGGTTAAAATAGCCTATGATTTTGCAAACATCTCATCACAAACATCCAATATTTCTTCTTAGATACTTCACCCCACATGATTTTTGTTAGGTGGCCGATAGACTACGCCTGGTAGTGACTGCTTTCCCCGACTGTCCCTCATCATCATCCATACTGGTTCAATAGCATGATCTTCTGAACTGAGGTGATTGCTAACTATTGTACAAATGCCATTCTTGGTTAACAGTGCTACCCCTCCACCTTTAGTTAGCTTCCAAGTCGCCTTGAATGTCAAATACCACTTAATATTCAGGATTCAATCCATGTCCTCCTGCAGCCATGTTAAGGCCATCTGATCATATTTATTTCAAAGTCCATTAATAATTTGTTTGCTTTGTTCAGAGCAGTTTTGTCTTTTTGTTATCTTTGTAATATCTAGTCTTGATTGTTGATATATTGCTATGTTTATTATCTCTGTACCTTTCTGCAATTCTCTGATTCTCATTTCCTATATTACTATTTTCTGTTCTCTCCTTACCTTTACTTTTTAATTTACCATTTCTTCCCACATTTGATCCTTTGCCCTACTGTTTAGTTTAAAACTTTTCTCCTTATCTAGTTATGCACTTTGCAAGAATACGGGATCCTGCATGGTTCAGAGGTAAACTCAGTTTTCCCCAGTCATTTCTGACTATGTTGGGGTCCTTTTCTTGCCCGTTTAACAAAGTTTACTGCCTGCCTGTTCACAGGTTTTCACCTTACCTGCTCCTCTCGTTGATGCTGACAGCCTGTCACAGAGTCTTCACTTTGTTCACTTCTTTCAGTGGTGCTGACTGCTGACTTGGTCCTCTGGGTGATGTTGACTGCCTCTCTCGGTCCTTCTTTTGCTAGTTTTTCTCTTTTAATCTGTAATATTGTCCAGCCATTTAAATGTTTTAATTGTTTTTCATACATCACAAACTTTTCATTCAGGTAAAGTTGACCAAACAGTGAAACCTTCGACTATCTACAGAATACCCGAGTTGAGGCAACTCACCTCCTTATTCTGGTTTGTTTTGAAAGTTCCATTGAAGTTTTTTATCTCTATATTCATGCCTACTGAACTGAGCATGCCTTAACTTATTTTACTTCAAGACTGCCACTGACAGAAGAGTGAAGCTCTTTTTTTTGGATTTGAATTCGTGCAGCGGAAGGTTAGGTAGTGGCATTCTAATTTTTAGATAAGGAAATAAAGTTAAGATTTATTGTTCGCTGCTGGCTTTCATTGTAAATTGGTTGGCTCATATTAAAGAACCAGAATTGTTACAACTTCGAAGGATTCCATTTGACCCATCATGTTTGCACTGATTGTGTGTAGGACCAGTTTACTTAGTGTTACTCCCACACCTTCTCCCTAAAACTCTGCAGGTTCTTCCTTTTCAGATAACAATCCAATTCCCTTTCGAATGCCTTGACTGACTCTGTCTCAGTCACCTCTCAGCCAATGCGTTCCAGATTCTAGCCACTTGCTGCATGTAAAAGATTTTCCTTATATTACCATCACTTCTTTTGCCAATTACTTTTAAGTTGGTGTTCTCTGGTTTGCAATTCTTCCTCTGAAGGAGCAGATTTTTATAATCTGCTTTGCCCACAACCCTTATGATTTTGAATATTTCTATCAAATCTCCTCTCAATCTTCTCTTCTGCAGGGAAAACAGTCCCTACTTCTCTGATTTATCTGTGAAAGTGAAGTTACTCCTCCCAGATCTTTCACATTAACCTTTTCTGTGCCATCAAATTGTTCCTAAAGTGTGGCATCCCAAGCTGTATGCAATAATTCAGTTGAAGCCAAAACAGTGTTATGTATAAGTATTATATAACTTCTTTCTATGCTCCATTTATAAAACCTAGGGCATTGTATCATTTGTACCCTTTCCCTCTAGATATCCTGCCATCTTTAATGGTTTATTAAATATGGAACTGGGTCCCTGTAATCCTCCACCCTTTGGCATTATAACCTTTATTTTGTGTTGTGTCTCTATGTTCTTCCGATCAAAATTAATCTCTTCCCACTTATGTACCCATTCTACCAACCAGTGAATGTTTTTTTGATTTTTAAAATATCCTGTTCACAGTGCACGGTGCTTCCACATTTCATGTCATCCACAAAATTTGAAAACGTGCCCTCATTAATGGGTATCACGAAATAAGGATTCCACCACACAACCCATGGAAGTCCACCACCAACTCCTTTCGGTCTGAAAAATATTCCCACACTAATACTCTTTGTTTCCTTTCACTCAGCCAATTTAGTATCCCCTAGTGGTTCAGGCAGTAATCCAAAGGCTATTGAGGTTCTTTTTAATCTGTAGCCTAACTCAAACTTCCTCAACAGAAACTTATTTCTAATTTAACATTATAATGGATTCTAAGCGGACCATAGTAACCAGATTCTTCCCCTTTTCTAAATTTTTCCTCAATTGCAATATGTCCTTAAACATGGCACTTGCAGGCAGGCAGACTTTGGCACACCACTGCTAGCTTCTGTGATTCGTGAATCCCCCCAATACACTAACCTATACCCACTGCACATTCACATTTTTGGCAGATCGAATGTAATGGAAGCAATAGTCACTTTGGCAGTTAGAATACTAAAGCAAAATACTGTTAGAAAGAATGCAGAACTGGGAGGTGCAGAGGGATCTGGATGGCCTGGTACATGAATCACAAAAAGTTAGCTTGCTGTTACAGCAGGAGGTGAGGAACGCTTGTTGAATGTTAACTTTTATGACTCAAGGAATGGAATACAAGAGTAGGGAAATTTTACTTCAGCTGCGCAGGACCTTGGTGCAACCTACATGTGCAATTTTGCTCTCCATTTTGAAAAAGCATATTGTGTTGGAAGCAGTTCCGACAATATTCACCTGACTCATTCCAAGGATAAAAGGTTAAACAGGTATTTATGCTTTGGAGTTTGGAAGAACGTGAGGGTGGCACGGTGGTTCAGTGTTTAGCACTGCTAACTCACAGCGCCAGGGATCCGGGTTTAATTCCCACCTCGGGCAACTGTCTGTGTGGAGTTTGCACATTCTCCCTATGTCTGCTTGGGTTTCCTCCGGGTGCTCAGGTTTCCTCCCACAGTCCAAAGATGTGCAGGTTAGGTGAAATGGCCGTGCTAAATTGCCCACAGTGTTAGGTGCATGAGTCAGGGGTAAATGTAGGGGAGTGTGTCTGGGTGGGTTGTTCTTCGGAGGGTCACTGTGGACTTGTTGGGCCAAAGGGCCTGTTTCCACACTGTAGGGAATCTAATCTAATCTTAAAAAAAAATCTAATCCAATTTAGTAAAACGTATTCGCTCCCAAGGGGACTTGACAGAATGGATATTGAGAGATATTTCTTCATGTGGGAAAGCTAGGGTGCTTAGTATAGGAACAAAATGTTTCACTTTTATGATGGAAATGAGGCTCTTATTTTCTCTCTAAGAGTTGTTAGTCTGTGAAATTTTCTTCTGCAGAAAATAGCAGAAGCTAGATCACTGAATCTGTTCAATGCTGGGTTAGATTTTTGGTTGACAAGGCAGTAAAGAGTTATGGGGGACAGGCACAAAAGTGGAGTTGAAACCACAATTAGATCAGTCAATATCTTTTCGAATAGCAGAGCAGGTTTGAGGGACTGAATGTTGTCTTAATCATGAGTTCTTATTCCTTTTGCTTTCCACCACTTGAATGATCTCCTGCAGCATGATGTTTTGTTCGGTTTATCCTTTCTCTCTGCATTCTTTATCTTTCACTGAGGTAGCAAATGCTTCATACCTGTCAGAAACTGACAAACTGTGAGACTTTCTTCACCAGTGCACCTGTTATCCCTTTAGTTGCCTGAGTCACAGCTACACCCCACTCTCCTTGACCATTAATCAAATTTAAACCACTATCTAACCTGAAGAATGTGACTGCTTTGTAGTTCAAATTGTTTAGGTAATTCTCCCCTTCTCTAATATCAGCACCTCAAACTCCACTTCAACAACTCTAATTAAGCTACAGCTTCTCTAGTTGTCTGCCTGCACATATTATTTCCTGGGATTATGCTGCTTTGCATAAACTTCCATAAATTGCAAATGTGGAACACTTCTACATTACATCAAATTTCCACTCTCTGCAAAATGCTATATTTTAATCTTGGCAATCTGTTTGTGATGCACTCACTTGATCTTGGACTCTATCTTAGCACGTTGCGACAGCAGAACCTGGAGAGGAATTGAGGGATTTGAGTGCTTAGGTTAACAGTCAACAAATAGCTAATGTTCAGCTGCAAAAAGAATTATCAAAAAGATGAATAAAATGTTTTCCTTTATCTCAAGAAATTTGGACACACCCCATTTGGTGTGTGATGTTCTGTTCTGAGCACCAAACTTCAGAAAGGAGTATCAAGTTCACCCATTTTGTTCCATCCACACCCCATAAACATACGATATATCTTTTCTCATGGAGAGTACTCTGGTGAGGGAGGGCTGCCAAATTGGGTGTAATACCAATTCTTGGTGCCTGCCTGCCTGTACCTGACTCCATTGTAATTTTATGTGTGGCAAAGAAGGCCACTTAATGGCTGCATTTATTCCCACAGTAGGTGAAGGAGGGAGCTATGTTTGAAGTCAGAGAGATTTTTATTCTTGGACAATTGATGAGAAAAGGGCCCATTGGAAAACGCATTCAATAACTGAACCCTCTTCCTAGGATATGACTGTTTCTCTGTTACTGAGTCAAACCTCCAAGACACCCATTGAACAACATTGTGCATTGAATAACTTCACCACACAGACTGCAGCATTTATAGAAAAAGGTTAAAATCTTCTAGGAACTTAGCATTAAAATGCTAGGTTTGTCAATAATACCCACAACCTAGAATACTTAGGTGAATATAGATGACAGTACCTTTGCTATACAGGAACTGCTTGATTGGATGAGCAGGCCAGATACGTCTTTAGCACTCAGATATTGTCAGGACCCATGTTCTTTGCTGCATTCAGTACAGTCAACGATCTCTTAATATTAAATACAGTCAACTAAATTGTAGAAATGTTGGCATCTGATACTTGTACCTATAAATAATTGAACTAAGATGACATGGTGAAGAATTCCTCCTGCTGTTTGGCTGTTTCAATTTTCTGAAATATGGCTGAGCTGCTGGACATTGTCAAAGGCTTTTATGCATTCTGCTCAGGAGAATTTGTTGATGCAGCTTTCAGTGGAATCTCATTATGATGATGCCATTGCAACAGACAAATGAATTCTGCTCACTAGGATTTGTTAGTACAACTATCCAAAGGTGTATGAGCTTGATAGACTTATGAGCTTTTCAAAGACTTCAAAATGTTATTTAAGGGCTTGTGAGTACTGTTAATAGTGAATTTTGGTATGTGGGTGGGAATGAGGAAGTAGAAATGAGGGCTAATGGAGATTCATATTCATTCCCACAAATTGCGCTGTGTCCCATTGAACGGAGATGGGCCTTTTAATATGGTCACCTTAGCATCAGCCTACCTTCACCCCTGCCTTTGAAGGCAAGCTGCCTTCAGGCCCTTCTTGCCTCCACTGAGTTAAATGGCTTTTCTTGGGCACTGTTCTGGCCTGACAGCCGATCATGATGTTAGGAAGTCTTTCACCTCAAAGACAAAAATCTAGCCCATGAAGTTCATTATTTTAAATACATCAAATTTTCTGTTCATTTTTACAAAGTTGACATTTTCATACACTCTTACAAATGTCTGTATTTGGTTATATAATTAAGACTTCTGTAAGGATCTCTGCTGCAGTCAGTTTATTCACTTTACAGTGTTTGAACATGTATTTTTCAGCGTGACTGTCCAGGTTGCAAATTTCTCTGACAGCTGCCAGTTTCACTACATGATCACTTGATTGCAGATTCATTTTGCAACAGGATCAAAACTTCCATTTCAGTTATCTTCTGTCTCCTACCAGGGGTGTGGAATGTTCAGCTTCCCTGAGGCGTTCGGTAATGTGAACCAGACAACAAAATATAAAGCTCACTACCAATGCACTAGGAGAACTGGAATTTTAAGTGACCCCACACAGTATTGAAATGCTATTTCAACTAATGCTAGTTGTTTTGTGGTTATTGGCCTGCCTGTGATTCATTTCTTTTCCAATCCATTTTCACTATTGGTGGTGATTTATTGGATATACAAACTTTCAAACTAAGGTGTAAGAAGTGCCAGAATATTTTTAAAGGATCACTGTCTTAGTTTATTTAGTATTTTAGAATATCTGAAGTGGTTGAGCTACCTAGTCCAAGTTGCATAAATATTTTAAAAGAAGGCTATATTTGTGTATTTCTATTTATTGTAAAAGATTGAAACCAATAAATGATGCTCAAGCTAAATCAAGGTTATGCTCATTCCACTGTACAAAACCAACTCAGATTGTTTTATATTTGAAATAAGAATGTTAAGTGTCAGCAAAGTTTGACACAGAGGAGTCTGGAATAGTTTTACCTTTTCTGAACAGACTTCCAGTCACAGCTGACAATATCAGACATTTGACACAGAAAAATCCAGTCCTAGCAACATTGAAACAGCTGGTGGTGATGGGGGAAACCAAAGGGGCATCACAATCAGAATTGAAAGCTTTTTGGATCCAGAGAGACCAGATCATAGTAGAAGATAGCATATTAAGGGGAGCAAAGGTTGTTGTCAGATACTGACTGAACTTCACCAGGTTTATCCAGGGGTTCCCAAAATGAAATTACAGAGGTTTATAAAATCTCTATAAATGAATAAAGACATAAATAAGGTGAATAGCATAGGCCTTTCCTTAGGATGGGAGAGTTCAAAACTCGACCATATTTTTAAGGTGAGAGGAGAAAGATTTAAAAGGGCTCCAAGGGGTAATTGTTTCACACAGATGGTGGTTCAAATGTGGAATGAACTACTGGAGGAAATGGTGGATGCAGGTACAGTTACGGCATTTAAAAGACATTTGGATAAGTACATGAATAGGAAAGATTTGGAGGAGCATGGGCCAAATGCAGGCAAGTGGGATTAGTTTTGTTTGAGCAACTTGGTTGGCATGGACGAGTTGGACCGAAGGGTCTGTATCTCTGCTGTATGACCTTTTGAGAACAATTGCAGCATTTAAATCGCACACATAGATAAAACTTTGTTCTAAGTTACTTTCTAACCATCATTACCAGAAAACCATGTTTGCAGGTGTTTTTGTGAAGGACAAGTCACATCTTTTTTGAAAGTGGAAACCACTCGTGTTTGAAAATTTTTAAAATTAAATGGAATCAATGTGAGCTTATAATTTATTCCCAATTACCACATGGTTACAGTAACTACAAAAAAAACCCCTAAAATCACCCACTGATCCTGTGGTTTTTGGCTTACAAGATTTTGTTTGATCTGTGACTGTGCTGCCTTTTCGAAATGAAATCCTCACTAGGCCACTACCTCTGTACAGAGCTTCAATTGTCTTGTTAAAATATACAAAATTGCTATGGAATTCATTATTAAGCACTTCTTCTGAATAAAGGTTTTTGAACTTATTTTAGATGCTTTTGAAGTTATTTTTCTTTTCCCTTCTCTTGAAGGGCACAAAATGTGGCAGACACAATTTCCTGTGGGTAGTCCTTTTTCCTTCTGGAGTGCCTATTCAAAACAAAGTCAACTGTTAACTATGCGTGGCAGTTTTAAAGTGTTTGCAAAATTATTTTCCCTTAAGCTGAGAAGGCTCAGAGGGCATTTTGCAGAGATTTTGAAAGTCATGAAATCATAGTAAGTAAAGAGAAGCAGTTTCTGATGATTGAAGTGTTGGCAACAACAGAGCATAGATTTGAAGTGGTTGGCAAATGAACAAGAGGTGACATGAGGAAAAGTTTTTTCTTTAATGCCACAAGTGATTAATATTTTGAATCTACTGCCTGAAATGGCAGGAGAAATATATTTTATTGTGGTTTTCAAAAGAGAGTTGGATAAATACTTGAGAAAGAAATGAAATAACACAAATATGAATAAAGCGGAAGAAAGTGGGATAAACTACATCGCTGCTTGAAATATTTGACACATTGTTAATGCATTAAATGGCTTCTTCCTGTGCTGTTCTCGTCTGTAACTCTGGTCTACTCTGGCATGAGAGATATTAAGTCACAAAAAGGATCACATCATGATTTGAAACATAGCTTTCTGAGAAGCTTAAAAATCTGCACTGAATTGCTTAAACCTATTACAGTTTCTGTATAGTATTACGTAATTATGTTTCACTGAATGTAATGTACCTATTGTTTAGCTTTGAATGGCCCATAACTGTGGTTCTGAAGTAAACTGTTATTTGTGCAAATATTTGTAATTCAATTGAGTCTGTTCGGTTGCAGTTGAGCAGGGAGCCATGCTGAATTAAATTGCCAGAATTAATCTGGATGAACCCAATGTGAAATTTGGAGTCATAGAGATGTACAGCATGGAAACAGACCCTTTGGTCCAACCTGTCCATGCCGACCAGATATCCCAACCCAATCTAGTCCCACCTGCCAGCATCCGGCCCATATCCCTCCAAACCCTTCCTATTCACATACCCATCCAGATGCCTCTTAAATGTTGCAATTGTACCAGCCTCCACCACATTCCCCTGGCAGCTCATTCCATACACGTACCACCCTCTGCATGAAAAAGTTGCCCCTTAGGTCTCTTTTATATTTTTCCCCTCTCACCCTAAACCTATGCCCTCTAGTTCTAGACTCTCCGACCCCAGGGAAAAGACTTTGTCTACTTATCCTATCCATGCCCCTCATAATTTTGTAAACCTCTATAAGGTCACCCCTCAGCCTCCAAAGCTCCAGGGAAAACAGCCCCAGCCTGTTCAGTCTCTCCTTGTAGCTCAGATCCTCCAACTCTGGCAACATCCTTGTAAATCTTTTCTGAACCCTTTCAAATTTCACAACATCTTTCCGATAGGAAGGAGACCAGAATTGCACGCAATATTCCAACAGTGGCCTAACCAATGTCCTGTACAGCTGCAACATGACCTCCCAACTCCTGTACTCAATACTCTGACCAATAAAGGAAAGCATACCAAACGCTTTCTTCACTATCCTATCTACCTGCGACTCCACTTTCAAGGAGCTATGAACCCGCACTCCAAGGTCTCTTTGTTCAGCAACACTCCCTAGGACCTTGCCATTAAGTATATAAGTCCTGCTAAGATTTGCTTTCCCAAAATGCAGCACCTCGCATTTATCTGAATTAAACTCCATCTGCCACTTCTCAGCCCATTGGCCCATCTGATCAAGATCCTGTTGTAATCTGAGGTAACCCTCTTTGCTGTCCACTACACCTCCAATTTTGGTGTCATCTGCAAACTTTCTGTACCTCATATGTTCGCATCCAAATCACTTATGTAAATGACAAAAAGTAGAGGGCCCAGCACCGATCCTTGTGGCACTCCACTGGTCACAGGCGTCCAGTCTGAAAAACAACTTTCCACCAACTCCTTCTGTCTTCTACCTTTGAGCCAGGTCTGTGTCCAAATGGCTAGTTCTCCCTGTATTCTATGAGATCTAACCTTGCTAATCAGTCTCCCATGGGGAACCTTGTCAAACGCATTACTGAAGTCCATATAGATCACATCTACTGCTCTGCCCTCATCAATCATCTTTGTTTCTTCTTCAAAAAAAAACTCAATCAAGTTTGTGAGACCCGATTTCCCACACACAAAGCCATGTTGACTATCCATAATCAGTCCTTGCCTTTCCAAATAAATGTACATCTATCTCTCAGGATTTCCTCCAACAATTTGCCCACCACCGAGGTCAGGCTCTTCTTAAACAGTGGCACCACGTTTGCCAACCTCCAGTCTTCTGGCACCTCACCTGTGACTATTGATGATCTTAATAACTCAGCAAGAGGCCCAGCAATCACTTCTCTAGCGTCCCACAGCGTTCTCGGGTACACCTGATCAGGTCCTGGGGATTTATCCACCTTTAACCGTTTCAAGACATCCAGCACTTCCTCCTCTGTAATCTGGACATTTTGCATGATGTCACCATCTATTTCCCTCCACTCTATATCTTCCACAGTAAATACTGATGCAAAATATTCATTTAGTATCTCCCCCATTTTCTGTGGCTCCACACAAAGGCCGCCTTGCTGATCTTTGAACGGCCTTATTCTCTCCCTCGTTACCCTTTTGACCTTAATATATTTGGAAAAACCCTTTGGATTCTCCTTAATTATATTTGCCAAGCTATCTCATGTCCCCGTTTTTCCCTCCTGATTTCCATCTTAAATATACTCCTACTTGCTTTATACTCTTCTAAGGATTCACTCAATTTATCCTGTCTATACCTGACATATGCTTCCTTCTTTTTCTTAACCAAACCCTCAATTTCTTTAGTCATCCAGCATTCCCTATGCCTACCAGCCTTCCCTTTCATCCTGACAGGAATATTCTTTCTCTGGATTCTTGTTATCTCATTTCTGAAGGCTTCCCGTTTTCAAGCCATCCCTTTACCTGCGAACATCTGCCTCCAATCAGCTTTCGAAAGTTCTTGCCTAATATCGTCAAAATTGGCCTGTCTCCAATTTAGAACTTCAACTTTTCGATCTGGTCTATCCTTTTCCATCACTATCTTAAAACGACTAGAATTATGGTCGCTGGCTCCAAAGTGCTCCCCCACTGACACCTCAGTCACCTGCCCTGCCTTAATTCCCAAGAGTAGGTCAAGTTTTGCCCTTCTCTAGTAGGTACATCCACATACTGAATCAGAAAATTGTCTTGTACACACTTAAGAAATCCCTCTCCATCTAAACCTTTAACACTATGGTAGTCCCAGTCGAAATTTGGAAAGTTAAAATCCCCTAACCATAACCACCCTATTATTCTTACAGATAGCTGAGATCTCTTTACAAGTTTGTTTCTCAATTTCCCTCTGACTATTGAGGGGTCTAGAATACAATCCCAATAAGGTGATGATCCCTTTCTTCTTTCTCAGTTCCACCCAAATAACTTCCCTTGATGTATTTCCGGGAATATCCTCCCTCAGCACAGCTGTAATGCAATCCTTTATCAAAAATGGTACTCCCCCTCCTCTCTTGCCTCCCTTTCTATCATTCCGGTAGCATTTGTATTCTGGAACATTGAGCTGCCAGTCCTGCCCATCCCTGAGCCTTGTTTCCGTAATTGCTCTGATATCCCAGTCCCATGTTCCTAACCATGCTCTGAGTTAATCTGCCTTCCCTGTTAGGCCCCTTGCATTGAAATAAATGCAGTTTAGTTTATTAGTCCTACCTTGTCCCTGCCTGCCCTGACTGTTTGACTCACTTCTGTTCTCAACTGTACCTGTCTCAGATTGATCTCTTTCCTCACTATCTCCCTGGGTCCCCCCCTCCCCCAACACGTTACTAGTTTAAATCCCCCCCAAGCAGTTCTAGCAAATTTCCCTGCCAGAATATTAGTCCATTTCCAATTTAGGTGCAATCCGTCCTTCTTGTACAGGTCACTTCTACCCCAAAAGAAATGATCCAAAAATGTGAATTCTTCTCCCATACACCAGCTCCTCAGCCATGCATTCATCTGCTGTATCCTCCTATTCCTGCCCTCACTATCTTGTAGCACTGGGAGTAATCCAGATATTACTACCCTTGAGGACCTCCTTTTTAAATTTCTGCCTAACTCTCTGTAATCTCCCTTCAGAGTCTCAACCTTTTCCCTTCCAATGGTTCCAATGTGGACAATGACCTCCTGCTGGCCCCTCCCCCCCGTGAGAACATTCTGTACCCTCTCTGAGACATCCTTGATCCTGGCACCAGGGAAACAACACACCATTCTGCTTTTTCTCTGTGGCCACAGAAACGTCTGTCTGTACCTCGGACTATAGAATCCCCTAACACAATTGATTTCTTGGAAGCTGACATACCCCTCGTTGCATTAGAGCCAGTCTTAATACCAGAAACTTGGCTGTTCATGCTACGTCCCCTGAGAATCCATCACCCCCTACATTTTCCAAAACAACATATCTGATTGAAATGGGTATATCCACAAAAGACTCCTGCCCAAGGTGCCGACCTCTCTCACCCTTCCTGGAATTAACCCATCTAAGTGACTGTATCTGAGACTTTCCCCTCTTCCTATAACTGCCATCCATCACATACTGTTGCTGTTGCAAATTCCTCATCGCTTCTATCTGTCTCTCCCACTGATCCACTTGATCTGATAAGATTCGCATCCAACAGCATTTATGGCAGATGTAATCCGCAGTAACCCTTAAACTCGCTTTAAACTCACATCTGACAAGAAGTACATATCACTGCAAAGGCCATTTTTGCTCCTTTACGATCTACACTGTCTTATTCCTCTACAAACACTGCCCCAGATTAAATTAATAGCTATGGCTTATATTTTAAGTTTAATCCAGAGACTTATCTCCAAAAACACATCATCAAGAAAGAATTCACTATACTCACTACTGCAGCCTTTCTCTAGGACAGACTTAAAACAACAATTCACCTATCTGATTCTGTGCTGTGAACTTCGTCCAACAGTTCCTCCAAGATTAGTTGTGAATTTCATTGTTTGTTAATTTTCCCAGATGCACTCCAATGTCCAGCGATACACGAATTCAAACAGCAAAGGCAGTAACTGTGCAGGTTCGTTCTCTCTCTCTCTCTCTCTCTCCCCCCTGCACTGTCCTCACCATGTGCTTCCTTTGTCTGCTCTTCTCCCTTTTAAAACTGCTGTTGCTTTGACTTTTTTTTTTCAAAGTTCCAAAACAATGCAACAGCATATAAAACAGTAATTGCTGCTCCTGGAATTCAAGGAAATCACCTCCAACACCTAAAATACCTCAAAAAAAGGAGCAGCTCTTACAGGAAATTTTTCCCATCCTCCATCTTGGAGTCCATCCAATCTGAAAGGACTTTTAAAAATTTTAATTATGTATGCTTTCTTGCTGTGATCATCCAGGAACCAGAATAAAATAGCACTTGATTAATAATGTGTTTTTAATAGTTCATTTATTGTGCTTGAGATGTAGCAATCCCCATAGTTTTTGTTAGTTGGAGCAGAGTTTGCAATGTTTGTTGCTTTGGTTCAGGGGCAATCCTGCTATAGGTGTCACTGCATTGCTTGCTGTGAGGATTGTTCCAGTCTCGACAGACAATTAACTTTTAAAAGAAATTCAAACTTCCTGTTGATAGCAAAAGAATGACATGACAACATTTCACTGTTAGCTATTTGTATAACATCAAGGCTGTTCTAACTTGGAAATAAATGGTCAATTTAAAATGTTATGGTTTGCAATCTGATATCCTCAACACCTTCCTAGGGCTTTGGAGTTTCAAAGTCTGTGACCTCAGATGTTGCCAATTTTGTTTTCAACTGGACAGTTTACATCTTCTTTCCAGCCAATAACACTATGGTCTCCATTTAACCTTCAGGCCTGGCCATGTGGCTGTTGTTGTCAGGCGGATGTCTGAACGGGTCATGTGATCCATTAGTTTTACCTTAACTTAAAGACGTAGGTCCAAAAAATCTCATTACTGTAACCAAATAGAGAATTGTACATGCACTAATGTATGTTAGCTAATTGAGTTTTGGTTAAGAATGAGAGGATATGGTAATTGAACAGGGAATGTAGTGTTTTCCGGTCTCTAGTTCCCTTTTATTTTGGAATAATTTTATTTCAGCAACTGTGTACACATTTTTTCAGATCTGGGTAGAATTACAATGTTGATTCTGATTTGAGATTACTTTCATTTTGGGCAGATTTCCTATTGAAAAGTTTGTTTATTTTTTTCACTAGTACTGTGTAAAAAATAAGCTCACCTCCTTTAACTGTTGTTCCATGTTCATAGAATCCCCCTTCAGTGTGAAAACAGGCGCTTCGGCCCAACAAGTCCACACCGACCCTCTGAAGAGTAACCCACCGAGAACCGTTCCCCTATCCTTATCCTATATTTACCTCTGATGAATGCACCTAACCTACACATCCCTGAACACTATTGGCAATTTAGCATGGCCAGTTCACCTAACCTGCGCATTTTTGGATTGTGGGAGGAAACCGGAGCGCTCAGAGAAAACCCACGCAGATGCGGGAAGAATGTGCAAACTCCACACACACAGTTGTCCAAGGCTAGAATCGAACCCAGTGCCCTGGAGCTGTGAGGCAACAGTGCTAACCACTGAGCTGCTGTGTCACCCTTCAGTGACAGCTGCTACATTGAATACACAATAGAGTTTACTTCTTAACTTTACGTTGCTGTGTAATATAAAATGTGGATTTGAATAATAATTGTATAAATCTCTGCAAATTTTATTCCCTGTTAGCATCGTTCATCTGTAGTAATCATAAAATCTGATTTTTAATAATTAGAATCATTCTTAGTTAGAATTGTAATGAATCAGTGTTAGCAACCATTCTCTGCAGTGACAGAAAAACGTAAGGACTAAAATTGGCACCATTTTAACCAGCAGGTGAATGAACCAAATATTTTGATCCACATATCATTTCTTTGGGGCTGTGTGCATTGTCAAATATGGTAACAGTTGAGCTAGACACAAAAATACTAACTTTATCTTTGCATTATAGAATCCCTACAGTGAAGGTAGAGGCCATTCAGACCATCGAGTCTGCACCAACCCTCCAAATAGCATCTCATCCAGACCCACCCCAATCCCATAACTCTGTACTTGCCATTGGCAATCCACATCTGGACATCCCTCGACACTATGGGGCAATTAAGCATGGCCAGTTTACCCAACCTGCGTATCTTTGGTCTCTGGAAGGAAACCAGAGCAGCTGAAGGAAACCCACAGAGACGTCGGGATAACATGTAAACTCCACATAGACAGTCACCCAAGGCTGGAATTGAACTTGTGTCCCTCGTGCTGCGAGGAAACAGGGCTAACCATTGCACCATCCTGCCAGCCAGTGTTGATATGAAACTGAGATACTTTTTCCAGTAGCACCTCTAAACATTGTGGCCAAGGTTTCCCTATTTTGAGGCCAGGTAGAGGCAGGCTTGTTTGAGGTCGACTAACTTATGTCCCAAAAGCTGAAGAAGCTCACTGTATCACATGCCGAATAGGATGTAAAGATCTGACTGGCCAGTTTTAACAAACGTCTCAGCATTTCACAGGCTTTGACAGTGTAGTCCTGGCTTGCCTCTCGATCAGCCAGAGGATAGCAACTTCTGGGTCCTCGAGAATGTGAGTCAAGGCCTCCTTTTCAGGGTTTGGGTATCCCAATGTTGCATTGGGGTGGACAAGGTCAAAAGCCATACGACACCACGTTATAGTTGAACAGGTTTATTTGAAATCATAAGCTTTCAGTACGCTACACCTTCGTCATGAAGTGACCCTGACAAGGGGGCAGCGCTACAAAAGCTTGTGATTTCAAATAAACCTGTTGGATTCCAACTTGGTGTCAAGTGACTTTTGTACTTTTCAGGGATCGAAGGTGAGAAGTTCGGGATTTTTCTTTGGCTTCTCATGTCACGGGGGATAATGGGGAGAGGGGCTTTGAGAAGGTCAAAGGCAAAGATGCCGGGTGGATTTCAGAGGCTAGGCTTTCCTGTCAGGAAACCAAGCATTTTTCTTACCAGCTGGGAAGGCAGGCAATGAGAAAGGAAGCAAGTTGAGGCTCTTCAGTAGCTAATTCTTGACCATTTAAGAGTCTTTATTGCTGTGTCAAGAATCATGTTAGGCAAGTCTCCAGTGGATCTTTTTGATCAATTAATTGTGGTTGTGAAAAGTATATGATCAAAATATTTAATTATTTCTCCTTCTCTTCACCTCCAGGGAGGAGCAAATTGTGCCTTCTCTGTTTATTCATTTTTGGGTTAGTTGTCAATCAAGATATAATAATTACTTTACAGTTTTGCTTGATCTTCAACACCCATTATAAATCTAAAATGTTTATGCTGTGGTTCATTTCAGTATTGACATAAGGGATATGGACCAGTAATTCCCTTGAAGTCTGCTACTGTAACTAGTTGGGAAGAGTAACAGAAACACTTTCTACATGTCAAGGGGATTTCCGTTATAATTCGTCAAGTTCCATTTTTAATGGTCAGGAAGTCTTTTGCAAGGTTTGTGAAGGTTTAGGGTGTAGGTTTGCTCCCTGAGCTTCACTTGGAGGTCATCACTGATGATGTTACCTAGCCAGGTAATGAAACGTCTGGATATCAAACTTACAGCTCAGGGAGCAAACCTACACCCTAAATCAGGAAGGCTGCTTCTGGTTTCATCTGCAAGGAACAGAATCATTCAGGATTCAGTTGAAGAGAGGCCCTTATGTGGTTATTGATTGACCACTTAAACTCCTTAATTGGCAGAGAGTCAAGGAGATCAACTATGAACTTGTTTGCAAAGAACTTAATTCCTGAGATGTTGGATATTTCCCTCATTCAAATCTGCTCTATTTTCAACTTTCCTGCTGCTTCTTGGGAGAGAGAGTTTTTTTTAGCAGAAAGTGAAGACTGCAGATGCTGGAGATCAGAGTCAAGAGTATGTTGCCGGGAAAGCACAGCAGGTCAGGCAGCATCCGAGGAGCAGGAGAATGGATGTTTCGGGCATAAGCCTTTCATCAAGAATGAGGCTTATGGGCCGAGGGTTAAATGGCAGGAGGATAGGGTGGGTAGCTGTGAAAGCGATAGGTGGATGAAGGTGATGTCTTAGGTCAGAGGGGGGAGTGATGGACAGGTCTGGAGGGTGGTGCTGAGTTTGAGGCTTGGTACTGGGATATTGTGGGGGGAGGGGGAATGAGGAAGCTGTTGAAATCCACTTATATCCTGTGTGGTTGCAGGGTCCCAAGTTGCAATATGAGGCATTCTTCCTCCAGGCGTCGGTTGGTAACGATTTGGTGGTCGAGGAGGCCCAGGATCTGCATGTCCTTGATGGAGTGGGGGGGGAGTTGAAGTGTTCAGCCATGGGGTGATTGGGTTGGTGAGTGCAGGTGTCCCAGAAATGTTCTCTGAAACAGTCCGCAAGAAGGCATCCTGTCTCCTCGATGTGGAGGAGACCACACTGGGTGCAAAGGATGCAGTAGATGACATTGGTAGAGGTACAAGAAAATTTCTGATGGATGTGGAAGGCTCCTTTCGGGCCTTGTATAGAGGTGAGGGGAGTGGTGTGGGCTCAGGTTTTGCACTTCCTGCAGTGGCAGGGAAAGGTGCCAGGAGTGGGGTGTGGGCTGGAGGGTGGGTGGGAGTGGACTGACAAGGGAATCACAGGGGGGAATGGTCTCTCTAGAATGCTGATGGGGTAGGGAGGGAAATATATCTTTGGTGGTGGAGTCTGTTTGGAGATAGCGGAAGTGGCAGAGGATGATACGATGTATGGAGAGGTTGGTGGGGTAGAAGGTGAGGACCAGGTGGCTTCTGGCCTTATTGCATTGGGAGGGATGGGGTTCAAGGGCTGTGGAGCATGAAGTGGAAGAGATGCACTGGAGGACGTTTCAACCACGTGGGAAGGGAAATTGTGATCACGCAAGAAGGAGGCCATCTGGAACTTTGAGGTGGAATTGGTCATTCTGGGAACAGATACGGTGGAGGCAGAGGAAGGGATGGCATTTTTACAGGAGGTAAAGGGAAAATTTCATGTAAAGCTGCTATTCCAAAGAGACTGGAGTCCCACTAAGTGGTCAGGATTGCAGATGATACCAAAGTAGAAGAGGTAGTAGAGATGGAGAAGAATCTACAACGTAATAAGTTGCCTGAAAATGTGTAAGCCAGCATAACACTGCTGAATAAAACTTAGTGCAAGACTAAAAGGCTGGAAGGAGCAACCCCACCCCCGCACCACCGCTTTTATACAGCCCCCAATCCCTGCCATGACCATGAAACGTAGCTAAAAAATAAAGCTGGAAGAGACTTTGGAAAAATATTATTTTTCATCAATCTGTTCAAACATGTTATGACATTTTTCCAGGGCAGGTGGACTTGAACCTGAGCTTCCTGGAGCAGAGTTAGGGACACTACCACTGCACCGCAAGAGACCCTGCATTTGTGTTATTTTAATATCTGGCTCTACTTTGTTCTTTTGTTGTAGATAGTTTCTAATCAGCCTTTTCAGAGATGTTATTACAAAGCTCTGGAGCAGGTGGGACTTCACAGCCGTATCTGGGTCTGCAATTTTTTTAAAAAATGGACTGTGACTGCTTTATTGTTTTAATCTATTTTCTAATAAACTTGCTCAGCGATGTCATTGCACACTTCTGGAACAGGTGGGACTTGAACCCAAACTTCCAAGCTCAAAGGTAGGGGATACGACCAGTGTCGAGAGTGGGGTGCTGGAAAAGCACAGCAGGTCAAGCAGCATCCATGGAGCAGGTAAATCGACGTTCGGGCAAGAATCCTTGGATGCTGCCTGACCTGCTGTGCTTTTCCAGCACCCCACTCTTGACTCTAGTCTGCAGTCCTCACTTTCTTCTAGTTGATACTACCAAAGTGCCAAGAGCTCCCTGGACTGGGTCAGCTTTATTTGTTTTCTACTCAGAAGTGGGCAAATTTCCCACTGCCAAAATTATCATGATTTTTTTTTTGATTTCTGTAAATTATAAACCACCACAGTAAATACCAGTTTAGCCTATTAAATGCTTGTAAGCAAAATCCATTATGGGCAATGCAAACTATCCAAAGTGAGAGGGAGGTAGGGAGACAGAGAGAGAGGGAAGGGGTCTGGATCTGTTTTTTTAAAGTTCTATTCTGCCCAGAAGTGCTATCTCTCACATCTGAACAAATTTCCCACCCCTGAAATCACTGCGGTTTTTTTTACCTACTATTCACCAGAAGTAAAAACAACAGTGTAGCCAATTCAGTACTTACATACAAAGCTCTTTATCTGCAATGCAATCTAGCAGAAAGTGAAGAAGGGAAAGGGAGAAATGGAAGGGCTTAAATCAAAATGGTGTTGGAGGGGCTGAGTCTGTTTAATAAATTATTTCAAATTTTTATTTAAAATTTTTCTATTTAACCTATATTTCTAATCAGATTGAGTTTGATTTATTGTTGTCGCGTACTCAAATACAGTGAAATGTTGTTCTGCATGCTATACAGGTGGACTGTTCATACAAAGTGCACCAGGATAGCAGAACAGAGTGCAGAATACATTGTTAATGCTGCAGAGAGGGATCAACATTAATATTTGAGGGGTCTGTTCAAAAGTTTGATAACAGTGGGTAAGATGTTCCTAGATGTTATTACACAGGAACTTGTACCTGTGCCTCTTGATCCAGGGATAGGCATTTTACCATATTAAAGAAACTTTGACTTTTGTCATCTGTTGCATGCTCACCAACTTTACCATCACAAATATTGCATGCTATCAATAAACAAATTAACTACTATGTACCACACCTCTCCTCTTGTGTGCCAGGGTCTGGGTGTGATCAGATTTCTTGACCATTGAAGAGAGATAAAATGTATAATGCTAGGGTCAGATAACACTTTTAATACTGTAATAAATACTGGTCACCAAATAAGGACAGTAATGAAGCAATGGAAGCAGTACAGATTACAGTCAAGAATGATAGCTAGATCAGGGTCTGTGTTATGAGAATGAATTGGAGAAACATTAGCCTAAAAAGAAGAAGTCTTGAAGTTGATTTTATGGAAGTAAGTAAGTAAAAGAATTGGGCATAGTAAAACCATAATGTTATTTAAAACTAAATTGTGGGAATACAACAATTGGAAAAGTACCAATCTGGCAACAATAATTTTCGTCAAAACATCAGAAAATCATCTTCTGACACAGAATGCTCATGTGAAGGCAAAAGTTTATTAATCAGTTAAGTAGCTAGTTACTACATAAAGAGAAATGTCTGCATGAATTAACATAGACTGAGTGGTTTTATTTATCGTAGTCTTGAGTTTTCCGGAAAGGAGAGAGTATACAATTCCTACTCTGCCTTTAACAGAATATTCTACAATTTAATCTGGTCACAAGATACTACCACTACACTTGGGGACATGGCAGTTCTATACTTCCATATATGACTTTCCATTAAACGTGAATCTCTTTAAAGATTGGTACCTGTTAAATTTTAGGTTTCTTTTGACTACTTTTTTTTATTTTTAATTTCCAGGTTTTTAATCATTCCCATAGGTGAGCCATAGACATTCTCTAATACTTGCTATTTATTTGTCCCCGTTTTAATTACTTCAGCTACCGATTGATTTAATTCATGCCTCCGCAAGACCTTTCATCAACAGAAGGTGGAAGATTTACGTCGCACTATCTTTTTTTTAGGTATTATTGGTAGTATTTTCCTATTTGCGGTTTGTTTTGTTGAGTGAGATATGTGGCGCTCAGTCAACCATGCCTCAGAGTGACTTTTCATGCAATTTCCACTCTTTACCTCATTAATCAGGGACCTGGATGTATTGGTGCGTGGGCTAGTGAAGAGGAGACAGTCTTTTTACAGTTGATGACTGCAAGAGGCCATGTGACCAGACACATCTAGCCTGGGTCAGTATTGTGTAGAAATAAGGTCATTGTTCTTATGTGCTCTGCACGGGTGAGTGCCACCATCTTCTCTCTGCCTCTTCACACTCTTAAGGCCAGCACTCATTTTAACTGTGCCACTGCATAAACATTTCACCAAACCTGATGGATTATAACTCTCAATATTGCAGTAATCTTATCTACTCAATGGCTCTCACTTGGCTAATCTTGCCAAACTTCAGACCCTTCCTGTCTGCTGCCCCTTCTTTCTACTCATTGTAGCCATCTGTCCTGTTCATGCACAACATTAACCGGTCTTAGAAACATAGAAACTTAGAAAATTGGTGCAGGAGTAGGCCATTTGGCTCTTCAAGCCTACACCACCATTCAGTATGGTCACGGCTGATCATGCAATTTCATTATCCCATTCCCACTTTCTCTCCGTACCCTATGATCCCTTTAGTTGCCAGGGCCGCATCCAGCTCCCTCTTGAATATATTTAACAAACTGCCTCCAACACCTTTCTGTGGTAGAGGATTCCACAGTTTCATAACTCTGAGTGAAGGAATTCTTCCTCATCTCAGTCCTGAATGGATTACCTCTCATTCTTAGACAGTGACCCCTAGTTCTGGATATACCCAACATTGGTCATATGTTTTCTATGTCCAGCCTGTCTGGTCCCAGATGTTTCTAGCAATTCTTCCCCCCCCCCATTCTTCTAAATTCCAATGAGCACAAGCCCAATTGATCAGTCTTTCTTCATATGTCAGTCCTGCCATTCCAGACGGAGTCTAGTGAACCATTGCTGGACTCCCTGAATAGTAAGAGCCTCCTTCCTCAGACAAGGAGACCAAAAGTACACAAGATGTGGCCTCACTGAGGCCCTGTGTAACTGCAGCAAGATACTCCTATTCCTGTATATTCAAATCCTGTCGCTTTTAGGGCCAGCATGCAATTAGCCTGCTGCATCTGCATGCCAACCTTCAGAAACTGCTCCACCATGACACCCAGATCTCATTGCACCTCACCTTTTCCTAAACTGCCACCATTGAAGTAACAATTTGCCTTCCTGTTTTTACGACCAAAGTGAATAACCTCACATTGATGAATATTATATTGCATTTATATCCACTCCCATCATGCTCTTCGGAGAATAAATTTAGCCTAGCCCCTGGACTGATGTATCAACCGTACCTGACTGACCTACCTATAATCAGCAGACTACTTGCACTTGATCTACAGGACTGATGGTGGACCAATCCCTTAACTGCAAGGATATGGATTTCTGAACTCTTGTAGGACAAAGTGGTTGACAGACTGTTGCCAACCAGGAATGAGGGATTTAGATACAAGGAAAGATTAAAGAAATCTGGCTTATTCTTCTTGGAGCAGATAAGATTAAGAGGTGATCTTATTGTGTGTTCAAAATTATGAAGAATTTTGACAAGGTAAAAAAAGAATGTTTTGTTTCCATGAGTGAACTAGGAGTGAGACGAGAAGGAACTTCTTTACTCCAAAAGTAGTTAGGAGTTGGAATGCTGTTCCTGGAGAGTGGTGGAGGCTGGTTCCATATGAAGGTTCAAAAAGGAGCTGGAGGTACATTTGAAAGCGATTAATTCACAGGGCTATGATAGGATTAGAGAACGGAACTAGCTGGGTGTTGATTTAGGTACAGTGTGGCTTCCTTCTTTGCTGTAAAATTCTGTGTCCTTTCTATGATTCAATACCTCTTGTTCTGCAATAGGATGACCCCCTTGACTGACTGGTGCGCCCTGACTGACTGTAGCCCCCTTCCACTCACTATGAACTGCTACCCTTTGCTTCAAGCACGCAGTCTGTTTGCTGTGTAAACTGCTGGCAGATGTTGCAGGTCTGATGTTGAGTGAGCACAGTGACATGTACACCGTCTTTCTGACTGACAGGTAAACTGTTCAACGCTCCCCACTATTACTTACCCCTCCTTTGTGCTAAAAAGCTCTGCAAACCACAAAGCTGCCAGTCTTTAATTGAGACCCAGTGTCCTGGGAAAGCAATGTGAGCCTTATAGAGGCTGGCAGACTGTAAATGAGTATGCAAATCAGTGAATGTGTACTGAGAAAGGAATATGGAGTATATCAAAGTCCAGAGGTCTTTGAGTAAGCAGTAAATTGAGTGAATGCTAAGGAAGTAAGCTAATAGCCATAAGATGCCTCTGATGAATCTGTGTGGAATGTAAAAGTGACCTGGTAGAAGCATTCAGATCATTTGTGTCCCTGAGCTCCAAATTGTTGACGGGCTGAAGTGGTGTCACAGTTGGGCTGAATGCACGCATGATGATGTGGTTAAGTTGATGGTTTATTGATGCTGACGTATGTGGATTAAGGGTCAAGGAAGATGATGAGCATGGAGCATGTAGGGACAATGAAAAAAAAATCATGTGATGGCTGGGACAAGTAGTCAGTTAGCTTCAGCTGCTATCATCCCAGTGCCAAAGAAAAATCAGGTAGTCTTAATGACTACCACCCAGTTGCTTTGACATCCATCATTATGATGTGCTTTGAGAGGTTAGTACTGGCACATAATAACTCCAGCCTCCTAGATTGCCTTCCTGGACTACGATTCACCTACTGTCTCACTGGGTCCATGACTGATGCCATCTCCCTGGCTGTATACTCATCCCTGGACCATCTGGATAACAAGGACACCTATGTCAAACTCCTATTTATTGATTTGAGTTCCACTTTCAATATCATAATTCCAATAAAACTTATCTCCAAACTCTGAGACCTAGGAGTTTGCTCCCCACTCTGCACTGGATCTTTGACCTTCAGTAAGGATAGGTGACAATCCCTCCTCCACAATAATCCTTAACACTGGTGCTCCACAAGGTTGCAAACTCAGACCCTTAGTATACTCGTTATATACTCACAACTGTGTGACCAAGTGCAGCACTAAATCCATGTATAGATTTGCTGATGACACCACCATAGTGGGTTGGATCATAAGTAATGACGAGACAGAGTATAGGGAAGAGACAGCTAGCTCAGTGGCCCATTTTAAAGACAACCATGTCTCCCTTAATATAAACAAAACAAAACTTCATGAAGCGGAGTGGAGAACGTGTCCTTGTCTGTATCAATGGTGCTGAGGTGGAGATAGTCATGAACTTCAAGTTCCTAGGAGTAAATATCGCCAACGATGTACCCTTGTCCACTCCCGTCAATGCTACAGTGAAGAAAGTATACCTCCGCCTTTACTTCCTCAGAAGGGTAAGGAAATTGCCATGTCCAAAATGACTCTTACTAATTTTTATAGATGCACCATAGAAAGCATTCTATCTGGATGCATCACAGTGTGATATGGCAGTTTCTCTACCCAAGACCATGTGAAATTACAGAGAGTGGTGAATGCAGCCTAGTTCATCATGAAAACTAGCCTTCCTGCCATTCACTCTGCCTATATTTTCCGCTAGGAGAAAGTGAGGACTGCAGATGCTGGAGATCAGAGCTGAAAAATGTGTTGCTGGAAAAGTGCAGCAGGTCAGGCAGCATTCAAGGAGCAGAGAATCGACATTTCAGGCATAAGCCCTTCTTCAGGAATGAGGAGGGTGTGCCAAGCAGGCTAAGATAAAAGGTAGGGAGGAGGGACTAGGGAGAGGGGTGTTGGGAATGCCATAGGTGGAAGGAGGTCAAGGTGAGGGTGATAGGCCGGAGAGGGGGTGGGGGCGGAGAGGTTGGGAAGAAGATTGCAGGTCAAGAAGGCGGTGCTGAGCCTGAGGGTTGGGACTGAGATAAGGTGAGGGGAGGGGAAATGAGGAAGCTGGAGAAATCTGCATTCATCCCTTGTGGTTGGAGGGTTCCTGGGCGGAAGATGAGGCATTCTTCTTCCAGGCGTCATGTTGCCATGGTCTGGCAATGGAAGAGTCCAAGGACCTGTATGTCCTTGGTGGAGTGGGAGGGGGAGTTAGTGTTCAGCCATGGGGCGGTTGGGTTGGTTGGTGCGGGTGTCCCAGAGGTGTTCTCTGAAACGTTCCCCAAGTAGGCGACCTGTCTCCCCAATGTAGAGTAGGCCATATCGGGTGCAGCGGATGTAGTAAATGATGTGTATGGAGGTGTAGGTGAATTTGTGACTGATATGGAAGGATCCCTTGGGGCCTTGGAGGGAAGTGAGGGGGGAGGTGTGGGCGCAAGTTTTGCATTTCTTGCAGTTGCAGGAGAAGGTGCCGGGAGTGGAGGTTGGATTAGTGGGGGGGGGGGGTGTGGACCTGGAGAAGGAGTAGCGGAGGGAGTGGTCTTTCCGGAACGCTGATAGGGGAAGGGAGGGAAATATATCCTTGGTGGTGGAGTC
Organism: Hemiscyllium ocellatum; assembly: GCF_020745735.1. Classification (NCBI taxonomy): domain Eukaryota; kingdom Metazoa; phylum Chordata; class Chondrichthyes; order Orectolobiformes; family Hemiscylliidae; genus Hemiscyllium; species Hemiscyllium ocellatum. The sequence goes on along the minus strand of NC_083434.1, from coordinate 31,808,446 downwards.
TGTTTGGAGGTGGCGGAAATGACGATGGATGATACGATGTATCTGGAGGTTGGTGGGGTGTTAGGTGAGAACCAGTAGGGTTCTGTCCTGGTGGCGATTGGAGGAGCGGGTTTCCACTGCCTTGGAAAAGCAGACCAACGTAATCAAAGACCTCTCCCTCCTGATTACACTCTCTTCCATCAGGCAGAAGATACAAACATTTGAAAATACATACCAACATATCCAAGAACAGCTTCTTCTCTGCTTTTATCAAACTTATGAAAGGATCCCTCATATATTAGAATTTATCTTTTCCCGTACCTTCTCTGTGCTGTAACACTGTGTTCTTCATTCTGTTCTATTACTCTGTTGTAATTGTGTAGGCTTTTTTTGGTCTGGTTACCATAGAAAACAATACATTTCATTGTATCTCAGTGCATGTGACAATAATAAATCAAAACAAATCAAACATACCTGCTCTGTTTTAAATGTCAGGAATTTGTGCCATTTAATGTCCTGTTGGAGGAGAGGAGAATTTGTGGTGATAGATAAATAAGATCAGTTGGGATTTTAATGAGACACATATGTGGGAAGTAGGGTAGTCATTGCTCAATGGTGAGATCCGGAATTTGCTATTTTTGATTTCAGTGGAAAATCAGGAATATTTTTCTCAATATCGAGGATACGATTTTTTTTGTCACACCAAATTTGTGCACCTTTTGTAAGAGACCACATTTTTCTTTTTTTGGGACTATAAACGATTACTGAAGATGGGCTTCTGTAATTGGAATGGAAAGAAGTTTTTTTGTAACTTGAAAATCAAGTGTCGTCTATTGTTGAGCAGTGTAATACATTACTAATTTTGGAAGCTGTAAGAGGGAGCATTTGAGACTAAACAGCAACCACAATATTTCATGTTAAGGAAATTCTACCTGACATCAGCCTAGTGGTTGAGCTGCATGTGGTAAAAAGCTGTAAGTGCCAAGAGCAGTAGAGTGTGAGAAACATCAGAGCCTGCAGATAGAAAGCATGTATCTCCCTTCTCTCTTTGTCTGTCTGTATGTCTGTGTGTGTGTCTCTCTCTCTCTCACACCTCTCTCTCTCTCTCTCTCTCTCTCTCTCTCTCTCTCTCTCTCTCTCTCTCTCTCTCTCTCTCTTTCTCTCTCTCTCTCTCTTTCTTTGACTCTCTCTGTCTCTATGTAGAGAGAAGACAGAATCAGGTTCCTTACAAGAATATTTCATACAAAATCTCATGATCAGCCATCAAATCCAAGGATGGACTAGCACTTTACAGGCAGCAATGTATCATCATTGTAAATCTGAAAAGAACGAGAGGAAAATAACTTTGTGTTTTGGAATTTTGTTCACTCTGTATATATCATTTTAACTCATGGAGCAGAGCCATGTGATGCCTACAGGTAGATAGGATAGTGAAAAAGGTGTTTGTTATGCTTTCCTGTATTGGTCAGAGCATTGAGCATAGGAGTTGGGATGTCATGTTGTAGCTGTACAGGACATTGGCTAGGCCACTTTTGGACTATTGTGTGCAATTCTTGCCTCCTTCATATAGGAAGGATGTTGTGAAACTTGAAAGGTTTCAGAAAAGGTGTACAAGGATGTTGCCAGGATTGGAGAGTTTGAACTATAGGGAGAGGCTGGGGTTGAATTCCCTGGAATAGCAGAGGCTGAGTGGCGACCTTAGAAGTTTATAAAATCGTGAGGGGCATGGATAGGGTAAATAGACAAGGTATTTTCCCTGAGGTGGGAGTGTTCAGAACGGGAGGGCATAAGTTTAGGGTGAAAGGTGAAAAGATTTAAACAGGAACTAAGGGGCAACATTTTCATGCAAAGGATGGTGCATATACAGAATGAATTGCCAGAGGAAGTGGTGGAGGCTAGTATAATTACAACATTTGAAAGGCATCTGGATGGGTATATGAATAAGAAAGGTTTAGAGGGATATGAGCCAAGTGCTGGCAAAAGGGGCTAGATTAATTTTGGATATCTGGTCAGCATGATCGAGTTGGACTGAAAGGTCTGTTTTTCTGCTTTACATCTCTATGATTCTATGTTAAACGTCTGTCTTGGTGTTTTGAAGCGATATAGTTTAACAGATATAAATTAGCAATTCATTCTTTTCACTGTTCTTGTTAAAGTTAAGTGTGTACAATATATAGTTCTTTTTCTGTTAATGAGGAAGCCTCATATGAATTGTTTATTGAGCTGAGAGCAGTCAGTCAGACAGATTGATAATTTTGGTAGTGTTGTGGGGAGTTTGTGTAGTTATACATGTTGTAGCGACTTGCCATTACTCACTTAATGCATCTGCCAAATCTATTCATTGCATAATGTAAAATATCATTTTCATGTTCATGCTTGAGCAGAGAAGATTGGTCCCCTAATGTAGAAACTATCCAACTTTCTTTTCCATTGATTTTAAATGAAAAAAAGTCCATTTTCGATTTTTGTTTTGCCCGTATTCTTAAATCAGTTTTCCAACTTCTGAATTAATTTGTCCCTCTCTGAATATGGTTCCATAGATACAGATTGATCTTTGTTAATTTATCTAATTAGAGCATTGCTAATGAGCTGACCTTGTCGATGCATGGGACTAGGCTGTGAACTTTCAGGTGTCCTCGACTAAGGTGCAACAAAGAACATTTCCAGCAAAGATTGCTAAACAACAAATTAGGCGCCTTCTGACATAACCCAGATGTCCACTATTGCTGCTTTCGTGAGACTGAGAATTGACCCTGAAATGTATGTGGTTAGTACTGCTCAGTTATTTTTACCACAATCTGCTGGATTTTCAGAGGATTTTTAAAAATTAAATTTGTTTCCAGTTGCATTATTTTATGCTAATCTTTGCTGGTTGCCACTGAATTCTCTGATGAACTGATGGTCTGTCTGAAAATGAGAATGTTGCACAGCTGAGCTATTGGACTCCAAAAAAGGGGAAGCCTTCAAGGATGCATTGCCATTTCTATTTGTACAGGTTGAACTTCTCTCAGAAAAAAATAGGAATACCGTCTTTCAGTAATCAACAGGTTTAAGGTAACTATCTGCAACTAAGCTTATCAAGAGGTAGGTTAATTACATTTTGCAGAGGCGTAATGGAGCAGAAACCATTATGAAATGTGAAGTATCATTTAACTTTCTCAGTTGTCAGGCCATAAGCTGACCTTGAGAAAATGTCTTCACTTTTCCTGGGAGCTGAGGCAAGTGACACGGGGGCCAGGATGGAGGAATCTCACATAGTAAATCAGTATCCCAAAGAGAGATTTCATTTTTATGTCAGTAATAGGAAGACCATAAATAAGAACATGTCAGTAACACATAGATAGCATGTTCATTTGAATAAATGAAGCAAATATCAAAGGTCAATTGGCTTCACTTTCTGACCAGTAATATGCCTACTTAATATTAAATTGTGCCTTTATTAATGTGATCCTGTTTTTGGCCTCTTTGTTTAAAAGACTGTTACCTAACAGATTGGATTAGGTTGACCTGACTTGGTTTGCTTTCTTTTCCTTCTCAATACCTAACAAAACCAAACTGCATTTTGTATCTCTCCAGAGGATTGGGTATGATTGGGAGCTAGTCAAATGGAAAATCATGGACATATCTTCTGGTCTCCAAATTGGGAGAGACCAGATGTACCCCCAAAGATGTACGTGGAACCCTCAGACCTTCCGATGTACAGATTATGAAGGATTTTCCCAGGATGTTACAAACTTCTGATGGGCAATTAGCCTGCATATGGAATCCTTCAAAATGGTTTTTAACCGTGACTTAAACTTGTAGACTTAGCAGAGTTCAGTCCAGGATAGTCACCGTGAGACATGATAGACAGATTTTAAAAATAGTTTTCATTCCTCAGTAACTACAACTGAATCGCCATTTGCTTTGGGTTCCCCTTGAGCAGTCTTAGGGCCTCTCAACTTCCTGATTATACCTCTAACCAGACCTGACTATCCCTTTGACTGCCAAATTATCTCACTGAGCACTTTGTTATTTCCCAAACACCTGACCCCATCCCCCAACGATCACAGTAAATCTTGCATGCCTTACCACCAGACTATCGTGCTGTCCTGAGCCAGCTAATCCAGTAAGCGTTTGACTACTCCCTTCTGATCACTGACTACGCATCAACCACAACTCCTAAAACTCTGGGACCGCTGACCCTACTGTCTGCCAGCCAGCCAAATCCAGCTCCACAACTAAAACCTCATCTCGATCCCTCCACCACTTTAGTACCCCCACTCATCAGCAGTCAATAATTCCCCATTACCTGACTGCCCCCTGACCTGACTACCATTCTGCCACTTCTACATTCTGTCCTGATGTGGAAGGGAAAATTCCAACTGAACTAGTCCGGAACATTCATACAATGAAATACAAATTACTCATGTGCTGGAGTTTACGTCCATGTTTCCTCTAAATGCTTTGTAGGTTCCAGAGAAGTTTTCAACTGTGGTTGATCATCTTGTGAGTGGATATTATTCATAACCCTTCTGCCTCCTTCTGCAAATTAGGGGCATTTGCGTTTTTGCTGGCGTTGACCTAGTAACATAGCCAGTATCACCATGTGGAATTTAGTTCCTGTGACATTGTTCTTGTAACCCCACAGGTTGGAGAACTGGTGAAAGTCCTTATACAATCTAAGTGTAATCAGGTACTAAACCGGCCAATGTGGGGCTTTTCATGTGATCAAGGCCTCAGGAGTATTCGAACAACATTCCTTTCACCACTGATGCACAATGACAGCAATGTGTATCACCTACAAGATGCACTGGAGTAACACACCAATGCTCCTTTGATAGCATCTTCCCATCATACAATCCTATTATCTAGACGGACAAGGACAGCAGATGCAAACGAACACTACCACCTTAAAGGTCCCTCCCAAGTCATGTACCATCATGACCTGGGACTATGTTGATGCTACTTCACTATTGCTCGCTGAAAATCCTGGGAACTCTATCTTCCTAACAGTACTCGAGGTCTAAATATTCCAAATGAGTTGCAGCATTTCAAGAAGGTAGCTCAGCACTCACCTTCTACAGGGCAATTAGAAATGGGCAATAAATTCTTGCCAGTTACACCATATCCCATTATCAAATATTTTAAAAATCCCACCTTAAGAGAAGCTGACAAATCAAAGGTTATCAGATCTCCATTGCTGGTAGCACCACTACAGTCATAGAGATGTACAGCATGGTCCAACTTATCCAGATATCCTAAATTAATCTAGTCACATTTACCAGCACTTGGCCCATATCCCTTTAAACCCTTCCTATTCATATACCCATCCAGATCCCTTTTAAATGTTGTGATTATACCAGCCCCACCATTCCTTTGGTAACTCATTCCATCGACGCAGCACCCTCTTTGTGAAAAAGCTGCCGCTTATGTCCCTTTTAAATCTATGCCCCTCTCATCGTAAACCTATGCTATCTAGTTTTGGACACCCCAACCCAGTGAAAAGACCGTGTCTATTTACCCTATCCATGCCCCTCATGATTTTATAAGCCTCCATAAGGTCACCATTCTGTCTCCGGCATTCCAGGGAAAACAGTCCCATCCTATTTAGCCTCAGCCTCTAACTCAAACCCTCCAACCCTGGCAACATCCTTGTAAATCTTTTCTGAACCCTTTCTAATTTCACAACATCCTTCCTATAGGAGGGAGACCAGAATTGCACACAATAGTCTAAAAGTGGCCGAACTGATGACCTGTACAGCCACAACATGACTTCCCAACTCCTATACTCAATGCTCTGACCAATAAAGGAAAGCATACTAAATGCCTTCTTCATCATCTACCTGCAACTCCACTTTCGAGGAACTGTGAATCTGAAACAGCAATGACTGCTGTCTGTACTGTGATGTGCCCTTCATCACACATCATCACTGGATCTCTAAAGAAAGCTAAGTGGTGTGGAGGGGCGTGGGTGGGATTTTGAGTAGGGAGTTACTGGCAAGTGACTTTTAATGTTCCCCCCCTTCCCAATGCAGAGTTGCTTGATGAGGTACGGTGCCGATAATGAGTGACCTCCCTTGCAAGGCAGCTGGCAGTCTTTGGGATCCATTGGAAACCTGTGCAAGTTTTACTTAAAACTCGGAGCTCCCCCCCCCACCATTAAATCCCAGCGGGCTCATGTATAGTCAACTTTAAGTCGTTCATTGATGAGCCTAGTTGGCATCCTGCTGCTAGCGAGAGGGAATTCAGTGTCAGGCCCTTCCTGCTTTCCCAGTAATTGTATATTCTTCTGTTATTCTTTCCAGCTCCTCTTGCCATCATGCTTGCTGTAGCAGGACCCGCACATTCAGCCTAGTATTTTGAAATTTCTGCACCATGTAAATTGCTGAATTTTTATTTTAAATAAATATAAACTAATACACTAATGTTCAGTTGGAATTTCTCTACTGATTGGAATAGTACTTAATGCTTATCTACAACCTGCAAGGAAGTTAAACTTTATCGCAAAATTGGACAATAAATTACTACGAAGTTCAAAACATTGTGCAGCTGATTTTAGTATTTAAAAACAACCTGGGCAATTGTGTGGTCAGTGGTGCTATGATTGAAGGTATAAGCAATGCTGAGTTTCTTAAATTGACTATTAATATCTCAAGTCTGAAGTGTCAGAAACAATGATCCTCAACTAAACATTATCAAAAAAAATTAAACAATAATAGTTTTCTAGCACACAAAGTTTGTTTTGTTGACTACTTTATTTACTTATTGGTGTGTCATAACCAAAATAAAAACATTGGGACAGACCATTTAAGCATATTTGTGTGTATAATATAAACACATATATGGACTCAAAGCTCTGAACATTAAGAAGTTTCCTTTGAAAATATCAGCACCCCACATGATAATACTTTGTGTTTAATATTTTCCATATCCAGTAAAATGAAAAAAATAAAGATTATAGGCTACTGAAGAATGAAAAAAGCTCCTGTGTTTGTGTATGCTGGTAGAAGTGGTTTTATTGGGAGAAAAATCATTTATGAGGGTTTAGTTTTACAGCTATGAATGGGGCCAGGTGGCAGGTTTGAACCTGTGGACATACGCAGTTTAAAATAATAGTTCTAAGTCATAATCAAATATATACTGTTTCAATTTTTTTCAAGTGTTGAAATGTCCTAAAAATATTAGCTGTCATATTTGTGATTTTATCTGTGTGGGTATTTATAGTGGATTAAAAAAAATCTAAGTGGTAACTTTGCAATTCAAAATTTATTGCAGGGACAAGACCTCATAATGTCTGTCTCTCAAAGCTGCAGTTAGCTTTCGGTACTGACTTGAATGGATTGAGTTGATATTTTACGTTTGTTTAGAATGAATTCTGCTTGTTGGAAATTCAGGAAATAATTTCACTTTCTAATCAGGGCAGAAAACTGTTTGTAAAACTCTATTTTAAAACTTTGACACGGCTAATTTTTATGTCAAGGCATTATATAAATGCACACTTCTTTCTATCCATCTTGTTGGGTGTCCTTTTAATTTAAACCCAGTTTATTTTTCTGTCGTATTTAGAACTTTAAATGGGGCTTTTAGTTAAACATTTTGGGCTGTTGCAGCTGCAGCTATAACCTTGCATTATGGTTGGTCATGTATGCAATGAAAATTCTAGCCCCATGACTGAATAGTAGGTTAGAAGTTTTCAGAGGTCTTCCAAATTGAATTTTTCATGCCTTAAGTAAAGCTGAAGCTTTAAATCTCCCCTGTTACAGTGCACACATTTTACTCTGAAATGCAGAACTGATCTTAAAAGAAAATGTAAATGTCTGGACCATTATCCAGTTGTGGTATGAAAATTATTATCTCCATGGCCAACTTTAAACTATGTTTAACCTCTGTTGTTGTTCACAAGATTTTAAATGTGGTGGTGCAGGAGCCTCCTGGAAAGGAAAGGAAAGGAATCATTTTAGTTATGATGGTATTTTGTGAAAGTGAAATTACATTTTCGTGTGAGGAAGTGAAGTGATAGTATGAAACTAATTGTAATCAACAAAAGGAGAAAGATAAATGCCTCAAACAGGATTTATCAGCATGACGTGATATGTTATCAAGTTATGTTAGCAAAACATCCCAGGTTGGACATCTGTTTTCTATTGAATTGGCTGATTATCAGTGGTTACTGTCCAAATTGATGACCAGTAACTACTTCAAGGAAGTGTGTGCATGGGAATTGGGCTCAGCTGTGATGTATCCAAGGTGGAAGAGCTGAACAGCACTTTCTGAACTCAAGGATAAAGAATGGTCACTTAAATGAGAAAAATATGTTCCAGTTAAAGTGAAATAGAATTTTCTGTTTATTTTAGTCCCTGCAATGTTAAGACCATGGAAGTAAAATTTAGAACCTATTTTCCATCATCTACATTTGTATTTTAGAACTAATGTTAAGCTTGTTGCAAGGTATCTCTATAAAATAAGGGCTTTCAGTTTTCTTCTGTATTTATCAAAGGTGTAGTTTCATAACTAATGCCTTGGCACTGATCAGCAAACATTCAGGAGGACAGCAAAGCATTATTGCGTATTGTAGCTCTCCATTCCTATTTAAGAATTATGTAAACTTCTGCTGCTGCAAGCACACTTTTAAGAATGCACTCACACTAAAATTAAGGTTGTTTTTCTGATTTGTTTAAATTGAATGATAAAATTTTGAACTCATGCACATTTCCATACTTGAGTAGTGACTCATTTAATATTTGTGCAGATATGAGCTTTGATACTTCACACCAAGATTTTATTATTCCAGCTCTGGATTTATATTAGGTTCCCCTTGGTGTTTCTGCTGGTGTTGGTTGCCACATTCACTATGAGAGTATTTATGGAGACTTTTGCCTCTTTCTAAGAAGGAGTTTATCATATGTAGGCAATCCAGAAAAGATGTAAAAAGATGATTTATAAAACATAAAAGGTGATTTAGTTATACTCATTAGGAAACATTCACATATCTAGCATTGGTTCTGTGCATCTTAAATAATTTGCTTTATTCTGAGAAAGAATCAACAAACTACTGACAGACTTACAGCAGGTAATGATTCATTTTTAATAACTACTTCACAAATTACATTTAAAGTTTAATATACTTTATAAATTTTTTTTATGGAAAAGAATCTCTGTTTAGCCATCAGAAAACACACAAGCATATCTGTCAAAAAAAGTCAACCTTCTACTGCTAACTGTTTCCAAATGTAAAACTTGGTCAACTGTTTCCAATTTCTACATTTCCATATAGAGGATGTGCAAAATACAGAAAAAAGCTTGTAAGGCTACAGCAAAATTCAAATAATTGTCAGAATATCTAATTCAGATATTCAAAACTCATTCAGTGTATTTGGGACTGAAGACCTAATAGCCCGTGTTTCTGACCAGTGGTTGACGACAAAGAAAGCTACCACAAAGATCAAACAATCCTTGTGGTGTAAATTCCCATTTTACTAGCATTGGTTTGAATCCAGTTGTCAGATCAAGAGAATCTTCAGGTATCCAGCAAAAGTAATGTCATCAAGCAGGGTTAGCAGAGATTAGAGTGGTGCTGGAAAAGCACAGCAGGTCAGGCAGCATCCGAGGAGCAGGAAAATTGACATTTTAGGCAAAAACCTTTCATGAGGAATGAGGCTGGGAGCCTCCGGGGTGGAAAGATAAATGGGAGGGGTGTGGGGCTGGAGGGAAGGTGGCTGAGAGTGCAATATGTGGATAGAGGTGGGAGTAAAGGTGATAGGTCAGAGAGGAGGGTGGAGTGAATAGTTGGGAAGGAAGATTGACAGGTGGGACAGGTCATGAGGACAGTGCTGAGCTGGAAGTTTAGAACTGGGGTAAGATGGGGTGGGGACAGGAAATGAAACTGGTGAAGTCAGCATTAATGCCATGGGGTTGAAGGGTCCCCAGGCGGAAGATGAGGCGTTCTTCCTCCAGGCATCGAGTGGTAAGGGAGTGGCGATGGTGGAGGCCCAGGACTTGCATGTACTCTGCACAGTGGGAGGGGAGTTGAAATGTTCAGCTACGGGGCGGTGAGGTTGATTGGTGTGGGTGTCCCGGAGATGTTCTCTGAAGCGCTCTGCGAGTAGGCATCCAGTCTCCCCAATGTAGAGGAGATGGCATCGGGAGCAACGAATACAGTAAATGACTTATGGGAGTGCAGGCGAAACTTTAGATGTGGAAGGCTCCTTTGCATCCTTGGATGGAGGTGTGGGTGCAGGTTTTGCAGTGGCAGGGAAAGGTGCCAGGAGCGCCACCACCCACACCAATGAACCCCACCGCCCTGTCGCTGAACATGTCAACTCCCTCTCCCACTGTGCTGAGTACATGCAGGTCCTGAGCCTCCTCCATTACCACTCGCTTACCACCCGATGCCTGGAGGAAGAATGCCTCATCTTCTGCCTCGGGACCCTTCAACCTCATGGCATCATTGTGGACTTCACCAGTTTCCTCATTTCACCTCCCCCATCTTATCCCAGTTCCAACCTTCCAGCTCAGCGCCGTCCTCATGATTTGTCCCACCTGTCAATCTTCCCTTCCACCTATCCTCTCCATCCTTCTCTCCGACCTATCACCTTTACCCCCACCTCCATCCACCTATTTCACTCTCAGCTACCTTTCCCCAGCCCCACCTCCCTCCCAGTTATCTGTCACTCCTGAGGCTCCCTGCCCCATTCCTGATGAAAGGCTTTTACCCGAAACATCAATTTTCCTGGTCCTAGGATGCTGCCTGACCTGCTTTGCTTTTCCAGCACCACTTTAATCTTGACTCTGATCTCCAGCATCTGCAATACTCACTTTTGCCAAGCAGGGTTAGCAGCCAGTCACATTGAGATAATCAGAAAACAAAAATGCATTGAAATGCTGACTTTTAAAATTTTTTTTTAATCTAGTTTCTTTAATCCACATATTTAAGACGAGCAATGCTTGCTTTTCATCTTGCCCATCTTGCTTCTCCTAATGGCAACAATTTATGCACCTTCCTGCTCATTTTTTTGAAAATTAAGTTTCCTGGCATTCCCGATGTATTTGAACTCCAATCTGACCAAACATCAGATGCCCCTATCTTCTGCTGTATCAAATTTCATTCATCAAAGACTTTGTCATTGAGCTGTGCTGTTCCAGTGCCTCCACGTAGTTTAATGTCATTGTATTTTTAAAACTCTCCATATCATTGTTCCAAGACACATCTGAAGCTTCCTGCAGCTATTTGAACCCTCCTTCACCAGTTAGTTCTTCAATTCGATCTTCTTTGTGTCCTTCATGTTGTATGGTGGCAGAGCATTGAGACACCTCTGCTCTGTTTCTAGGATTTTCTTCTAAACTGCTCTTCTGTTCCACCCCTTTAAAATCCAGAATCTCTTCCTAACAATATTGTGGTGCCTCGACACGTGAAGGACTACAGTGATTGAAGAAGGCAGTTCATTACCACTGTCTCCAGGGCAACTAGGGATGGACAATAAATGGGCAGCAAAGTCCATTTCCCATGAATGAATTTTTAAAAAGCCACAATTTCTTTTCATATTTTTTTCTAACTGTAAAATTTTCAGATTGTTTTGGTGTTAAAGGTGCTACATGTAATTATTCATAGAAACTTAATAGTTGAGAAGAGAAAAAAAACACCGACAACATGAGAAAGCATATTTTTATATGGCAAGTGTAAGACTCAAAAGAAGGCAAAAGCGGAGTCAATTAAATTTGATTAACACCTGAAGGGGAAAGAAGTTGCCAGACTATGGGACAGGGTGGAGATGTAAATCTAAACCACTCTTGTAGACAGCCGAGGATAAGCTGAACAGCTGCCTTTTCTGTAATAACCATTCTCAATTATATGTCAAGTCATATAAACTTACTGTTAGCCTGGTTGTAAATAGGTGGAATAATCTTTTAGTAATTGTACTAATTGTGAGAATCTCGAAACATTGCCAGTTTCGTGACAGTATTCAAACTTAATTGCAAATTATGTGTTTGCATGATGCAGATAACAGATTTATTCCTGATGACAGGGATTGAATACCATTGCAAACTTGGCATTTTCAACTCTGTTTTGAACAGAAGTGTGGCATAGTCTATCCAATTGAGACGCAGGTAGCTTAATGCAATCAAACTGCCATACACTAGGCTGAAATTGAGGAAGTAAGATGCTTCCTTTCAAATATTGTGGGAGTTGTTTAGGTGGAGTGCTGGAGAGTAAGTGGTAGACTCTGTGTCATAAGGTTTTGTAACACAGGACATCCACCCAACTTTTAATTACTCTCAAGTACAAATTGTGGAAGTTCAGTCCTTGGTTGGATTTGATCCAATTTTGGGCTTCTTTATCAGATGCCAATTTCATGGAAGGTCTGCCTAAAGTGGAGTTCCTTAGCTCCTCTAGTCCCTTCCTGTCCCTTAATGTAATCTAAGGGAAACAGAGTGGAGGTTGCAGTTCAGATTACATTAGATAAGCCACAATATCTCAGTGTAAGTTCCATTCACAGCCTACAATTTTTGACTTGGCTGCAACCTCATGTACATGATATATAGTGCTTAGAAAGAATATAGTCATGGCATCTGTTGTCAACACGTCTATGGAACTGTTAGGTTTTTTTTCCTTTGTCTTTGTACAAGGGACCTCGTATGAACTGTCCATTTTAGCCAGAACTTTGCTTCATGGAATCTGTGTTTTGTTTCTGGAACTGTGCATTATAACAGGTGAATAGCACTACAGAATCTCACATAATATATCAAGTTAACACATGCAATGCAAGTTCAGAACTAATGGTTTTCATCACACAGTAATTACTTCCCAATCCTGGGAAAGACAGTTGATGGCCAGCTTCCTGTTACTTTGCCTTTAGTAACTAATATATACTATCATCTTGAAACTAGTCAATAGAAGCCTTTTAGATTCCATCCTATGGCGTCAGTTCTAGAATTTCAGTTTTAATTTATGTTTGTGTGGAAGTCGAGCTGTTCCTCAACTTGTTTGTTTTCAAAATGCATGGAAAATGTTACTATTTAAAATGTGGTTTTCTTTCCTTCCTAATAGCAGATCAACATTTCAGTATCTGAACCAAATTTTAAAAATCCCTGGTATGATCCTCAGTTCATGGGGAATTAATAAAGCTTTGCTGGGATGCTGTCAAAGCAATGCTTCCCAAATACTTTCCCACTGTGACCCCATTTGAAGGTTTGAAAATCGTTGTAACCCTTTGGTGAGAATTGTCAAATAGAATGGGGAGGGGCAGGGTAGAGTGAGAAGATAAATTGGAGCAGGATATGGGACTGGAATGACCTACAAGAGTGGGAGAGGAGTTGGACAGAGTTCTGCATGGGCATTGCCGCATCAGAGCTCAATATCACAAAATATCAGCTCACAATCTCACTTGGGGTCTCAACTCCTTTGAGCAGTTCTCTGTGTAAGCTTGATGGTTTGGTTCGAACTGAGTTGGGCAAATAATTTCAGAGTATGGATTAGTACCCATCTGTTCCCCTGTTTGAAGTGAGCATGAGTGACTGGGTGAGGTTAGGATTGGATTTGACCCTGTTGTTCCCTATGGGTTAGCTCGTATATTAAAAAAACTTCTCGGCAAAGTTAATGCAGAAAACCATACTGGACACAGCAAGGATTGAATATTTTAAGGAATAGCAGTGAGAGGAGAAGATTGAGGAAAATAGTAGAAGGCATTCTTATATCCAAATCATGAGTAATTTCTCAGTGCTTTATGTTCTCTGTCACAAATTGTTCCAGGTCTGCTTTTATTTAAAACACCTTAGCTGTTCACTGTATCTATGCCCTTCATAATTTTATAAACCTCTGCAAGGTCACCTCTCAGCCTCCGACACTCCAGGGGAAAAAAAGCTCCCAGCCTATTCAGTCCTCCCTCATGATCAAACTCTCCAGTTCCAGCTACATCCTTATAAATCTTTTCTGCACCTTATCATGTTTAACAATGTCCCGCATATAGAAGGGTGACCAGAGTAGTACGCAGTATTCTAAAAATGGCCATATCAATGTCCTGAAAAGCCACGCATGATGTCCAAACTCTTGTACTCAATTTTCTGACCAATGAAGCCAAGCGTGCCAAATGCCACCTTCACCACCCTGTCAATCTGCGACTGTACTTTCAAGAAAGTATGTCCCTGCACCCCTAGGTCTCTTTGTTCAGCAACACTGGGTACTACCATTAATTGTATAAGTCCTACACTAGTTTGCATAATCAAAATGCAACATGTCATATTTATTTAAATCAAACTCCACCTGCCACTCTTTGGTCCATTGGCCCAGCTGATCAAGATCCCATTGTACTCTGAGATAATCTTCACTGTCCATTACACCACCAATTTTGGTTTCATTTGCAAACTTACTAACCATACCTCCCATATTCCAAACCAAATCAATGAGAAAAGCAGTGGACCCAGCAACAATCCTTATGGCACATCACTCGACACAGCACACTCTCTCTTTTGTCTTAAAGCCAATTTTGTATTCAATTGGCTACCTCTCCCTTGTATTCCATATGATTTAATCTTACTGACCAGTCTACATATCGAACCTTGTTGAATGCTTCGCTGAAGTCCATATAGATGGCATCTTCTGTTCCGCCTTCATCAATCTTCTTTGTCACCTGTTCAAGAACAACTTAATGAAGTTAGTGACATGATTTCCCATGCACAAAGCCATGTTGATTATCCCTAATCAATCCTTGCCTTTCTGAGTGCATGTAAATCCTGTCCCTCAAACAAACTATACACCACTGATTTAAGGCTCACCAGTCCGTAGTTCCCTGGCTTTTCCTTACAAGCCTGTCTTAAATTGCGGCACCACGTTAGCCAACATCCAGTTTTCTGGCACCTCACTGTGGCTGTTGATAACTCTGCTATGAGCCCAGCAATCTCTTCCCTAGCCTCCCACAAAATTCTGGCAAACACCTGATCAGATTCCAGAGTTTTATCTACCTTTATATGTTTTAAGACCTCCAACACCACCACCTTTCTAATATGAACTCTTTCCAAGACATCATTATTTGTTTTCCAAGTTCCCCCCCTTCCATGACATTCTCCACAGTAAATATTGACCCAAAATATAACATAGTATCTCATCCATCTCCTGAGGTTCTACAAATAGACAGCCATGTTGATCTTTAAGGGATCTTGTTCTCTCCCAAGTTACTCTTTTGCCCTTAATGTACTTTATAAAATCTCTTTGGATTCTCTTTAACTCTATTTGCCACGGCTAACTCATGTCCCCTTTTTGCCGTACTGATTTCCCTGTGAGATAGCATAGCTTTAAGAGGGGAAAGATTTAAAAAGGACCTAGGGGGTAACGTTTTCACGCAGTGAATTGTGTCCCGTATGGAACGAGCTGTCAAGGGAAGTGGTGGATGCAAGTACAGTTGCAACATTGAAAAGGCATCTGGATGGATGTATGCATAGGAAGTGATTAGAGGGATATGGGCCAAATGCTGGTCAGATTCGGATGTCTGATCAGCACAGATGAGATGGGCTGAATGGCATGTTTCTATGCTGTATGATGCTATATATACATACATTTATAAATTTCTTCCCTTTTTGATGTTTTAGAATGTCTCGCATTATAAGTGTAACTGATTCATCTCTGATTTATTTTTAAATTTTGTACATCTGGGTAATTTGATAGCATTTTGAAAATAATTTCTGTTGCCAAACAGTATAATGTGCAAGTCTGCTATCATCTCTGTTCATACGTTGCTGAAGATCTGTCAATAAAACAGTGTTTAAGTATAGTAGTTAGATGATAGCTGAACATTTCTTGTCCAGGCATGTGTAATTCCACAATCTAGTTCCATAATGGCTATACTGTCATTCAATTCCATGTGAAAATATTTTCATTGATTTTTTAACGTGCATTTAAGAGCTGGTTACACCCTCTAAATGCTTATAAAATGATACTTTCAAGTAATTTGCTTGTGAAATAGGAAGAAATTATACCCATTTGCTCAATGACTTGTATCTTGAATCTTTACCATCCACATTGATTGCACTTTCTTTGGATAGAGGTTGTGCTCTACATGCATAATAGGCACAAAGAATAATTGATATACTGAACTTACTGCAATAATTATTTACTCAGTTACTCCGTGCACAAAGTGATTCATGCTTTTAGCAAATTGCAATGAAGTTTATGTTAGTGGGAAATTTTCAAACAATGCCTGCTTTAAACCTGAAAGAGATCCAGCAGTTCAATTATACGGTTTGTTCTTAGGTGTTCCTGTTGTGACCTCACCTCCATAAAGCCACACCCTGAACATTCAAGTCACACGTACACATCTATCTTCTCATAACCAACCACTTGACCTTACTATCACCCAAGACGTTGCCATCTTTGAGATCTTAGTTACTGATGAGGCATTATATTCTCGTCTTCCTCAACATCATTATTCCACCTGATCAGTTCAACCCAAACATTCTTTTCTTCCAACTTCTAAAAATATACCTTACCTGATTGGTATTCTTTAACACCCAGCTACATCTCTTCAAACCTTTTGAAATATTACTACTTTTGTTGGTTTGCTAAATTGCCATCTGCATCTTTTGTTGACGTCAGACTCCTTCACTCTGCAGCTTTCCCTGGTACTTTGCGCTCATATTTGAGGCCTACATAATTAAGTGGGAGAAAGTGAAGTGTGCAGATGCTGGAGATCAGAGTAAGAGTGTGTTGCTGGAAAAGCACAGCAGGTCAGGCAGCATCCGAGGAACAGGAGAATTGACATTTTGGGCCAGACCCCTTCATCAGGATGAAGGACTCTGGCCTGAAACATTGATTCTCCTGCATATTTAAGTATAGTCAGCTGAGTCACCTCTACCAGACCTTATTTGATTACCATTTAGCATCTCCTCTTCGGTTCTTGCACTTCCTTCAAGATAATCCAGGGTACAAAGGCTGCACTGAATTAATTTCTGTTCCCAATTCAGCTGCTTGATTTTGCTTAGTCAATCTATATCCTTTTGATTTTGTTGTAAGAAATTCTTGTAGATTTTTATCTGCAAGTTCAAGACTACCTGCTTTGCTGCATCAGCTATGTCCCACTCTGTTGTCTCCTAAGCTCTGACCTCCTTCTCCCATGGTGTCATCTCTAAATTTCTTTTTGTCACTGAGATACCATAAAGGCAAAAGTAGTCCACTTGACTGGCGTCGTTCTAACAAACAAAACACCTGCCCATTGCACCAGGGGGCACTCTAGTGCATTGTGTACAACCTGTGATGCACACTGCACCAATTCACTAAAGCTCATCATTCTGACTTGAACACATGACCCCTACCACTGCACAGTCCAAAGGAAGCCCACCACTAACTCTTCAAGGTCTTGGGGACTGAATGAAAGGCTGAAAGCAACATAATCAAAGTTGTGAGTGATATTGTAAAGTTTTAAATATTTTACACATTTTAAAATATGTAACATTCAAATTTTACATTTGAAGTTGTAAAATTCATTTGGGATGTGGGGCATTGCTGGCTATGCCAGCATTTATTACCCATCCCTACCATATCGCTTTGGGTTGGGAGTCACATGCAGGCCAGACTGGATATGGACATTAGTGAACCAGATGGTTTTTTATGACAACGAGTAGATGTTACATTCAGCTAGCTTTTAATTCCAGATTTTTATTGAATTTAAATTTCACCATCTATCATCATGGGATTTGAACCCATGTCCCCAGAATATTAGCATGGACTTTTTGATTGCTGGTCCAGTAGTGTTGCCACTATGTATTTCTGTGAATTGTTCTGCCTATTTAGCTTGGAGCTTTTGTTCTCTGCTATTCCTTTGCACTATCTGCAAAACAGTACTCCTGTCGGAGAATAGGAAATAAAACAAAAAGGAAGTTGATGCCAGCACTGTGCCTCCATGTTCCAGCGTAAATGGAAACTCTGAGAAGCAGTCTGAGCAAAGGTTGTAGGAAGGAGTCTGACAAGTTTGTTTTATGATTCCTCTTACATCAGCAATATACACTGTCTTTTTCAACTTGATAAAGAATGGAGAAATCTGAATTTTTAACCATCTTAGACAAGCTCAACATCAGCACAAAACAAATCTAGTGTTAGCTAATTTAAAATGTGACAGTTTTTCCACTTGACTTCTGTCATCAGGGTTAGTTGTCATTTTGTAAACTCCTGACTTCTGCTAGCCTGGAAACTTGGCAAATTTTTATTTTTCCTTTTGCAGCATTAAGAAAAAAAAGACTATGAGCTATTACATTGGATCCTTGAGGTTTCTGAACTTCAAATTTGAGTAAACCAAACAACACAGTGCTCTACAGTCAGTGTTAATTTATATGTATTTAATCTTGTCACTTTATGACATACCCTCAGGAATGTACAAAACTTTGGTTGCATGTTTAGTTGTAATAAGTGATTGTGTAGCGAATTTTCAGGAGCTACCAAACACCAAAATCCATTGAAACTGTGTGTACATAGTTAGCATATCATTTTCATAAATGAGTGTGTAGATGCAATTGCATCAGCTAGCTTTGGATGTAAAAAATATCATTAGAGAAGGATTTAAAATGAAGGTATATAATGTTCAGTTCAATTTTGGGACCTGTTATGTAGTGAAAATTTAAGGAGCCTGTGATAGAGTCTTAAGCAGTTGAGTGTCCAACAGCTTTTTGAGTTGAATTTCCTTGCTTTAATTGAGTGACTTTTGTCTATTCTCAGCGAACTGAAGTGATTAAGGAATAATTTGGTGACTTTGGACACTGAATAAACTTTTCATCATAGGTCTTGTACAAGGTTCATTGTTTTTTCAATCAATTAATGCCTGATCATTTAATGTTTTTGCCTTTAAAACATTATATTATCTGGAAATTTGAAATAACAAATTTAAGGTGCATTTATACAACGCATTAACATAAAATACAATCCTAATGCAACTCAGAGATGTAATTTGAATAGAATGTATGCTGAGTCAAAGGAGAAGCCATGAGGATGAGTGACCAGGAAATTTAGTCTTAAAGAAATCGAGGGAATTCTGGAGTCTGAAGATTTGATTGATTGACAAATGCAATACTGCCAATGGTGGCACAATTTGGTTGGGGTGCACAAAGATAGGAGGAATAGAATGTTTGTGGCAGAAGTGGTAGAGATAAAGAATGTCATTGAGATTGGATCACCAAATATTTTATATATACTCATATAAAGTTTAGTTTCTAAGACTACATTTTTAGCCAAAGAAATGGAGTGGAATTTTACACACTTTGTAGAGTTTGAAATCAATCTTCTCCCAGCGTCTTGCTATCATAGCTGCCACACTACAGACTATTCCTGCCAACCCCACACTCCAATGTGGTGCAAACGAGTAAATAAATAATCTCATACATTAATTTCTGAAAAGCAAATTCACTAAATTAACGAAATTCATCAAAACTAAATGCCAAGGAAACAGTTTCACCAGCTTTTCTCACAGTACAGAAAAACTTCCAATATAGTAGGATGGTGCATTACATTGTATGGGTCGTCAATGTCATCTTCATCAGCATTCTTTTTGTGAGCAGTCATATTGTTCTCCAAATAATCATCATCTGTGCCATCAGATACATTGGTTATCCCACATTTCTTGAATGATTTGCTGACTATCTGTTCTGATTTTATCCCAGACCTCTGCAACCCAAACAAGATTGATAAGTTCAGAGCTTGTATGCTGCCCCCCACAATCGCTGTCTCCCTTCTTCTGATGACCCAGTTATTCCACATTTTTCTCATTCCATTTTTGAAGGGCTAGTTCTGAGAGACATCCAGTGTTTGAGCAAGGCTTGGTAGAGCACCAAGAACCATTGCAATATTGTTGTTTTATGATCTAACTTCACCAACATCATCGACAAGGTGTGATCTGAACATGTTCCAGATGAAAAGACCTCTTTGCATAATACCTTAGGCAGAGGTCCCAAACTTTCCTCAGCTACATTCCAACACCATCATCCTTCATTCTTTATTGTGAACTTGGACACTTATTCCTTTTGGGAATTGCTGTTTTGGGAGGATTTTCTCTTTAACATCACCATTGAATTAATCTTTATCCCATCAGACAATCATTGAACAGATCGACATTAGATTTGATTGCTTACATTGTGGAAACAGGCCTTTCAGGCCAACAAGTCCACACCGACCCTCCAAAGAGCAACCCACCCAGACCCATTTCCCTACACCTTAATACAGGCAATTTAGCGTGGCCAATTCACCTACCCTGCACATTTTTGGACTGTGGGATTACCCTGGAGCACCCGGAGAAAATCCACGGGGAGAAAGTGCAAACTCCACACAGACTGCTGTCTGAGGCGGGAATTGAACCCAGGTCTCTGGTGCTGTGAGGCAGCAATGCTAACCACTGTGCCACCGTGCTGCCTGGGAGTCTCTTCAATGTTCCCAATATATGACCATTTGTATTCAGTCTTTTGTTGATGTTTGATTAGAAGCTGCTGAAATGTGATAATCCTATCAGCTCTACCAGGAGACTGTGATATCTTGGTCTTTTATCACATTATAAGATTGTTTATTTTCACAAACCTGGTATTCCACCTTGGGCTGGCTTGAAATTTGCAATGTCTAATTTGTTTGCTTGCTTTAAGATGAAAGTTTGGATTATTGCTCAAGAAACTGAGAGTCCACTGTGATGTTCATTGGCATATTTTGCAACTTTATCTTCTACCTATGACCACTTGCTATTCTTCATTCTGTACTTTTATTCTTAGACCCCTGCCTAAACTCTGGAGAGAGTTTCAAATGTTTTGCTCCAATATTCAATTTCTCTAGATGTTGCAAAATTATTTGTTTGCTCTGTAGTCTCAACAACATGAACCGGGTTGTGCTACTGCCAGTCTTTGTTGATACCATGTTACCGGAATAGATGGTGGAATTGGGAGGAATGAGGCACGCAGCTGTAAGGTGGGAGCCTTAGTGTCATGTGTTTATATGACCAGGCACATAGAGTTGAACAGCTACCTACAGTGGTGTGCAATTCTGTGTCAAGTACTTTTGCACCAGAGTGAGATTGACATCTCTAAGTACAATAAGTTGGTACTTTTTGGATAAAAGCAGTATTGACCTGTACATAAAATTTATGTGAGATTGACCATTACTGAAGCATATACAGTAAGCATGAGGCAGGAATTGAGCATGAGAGTCTGCAGGAAACATGAAATGCCTGGATATTTTTTAATTAATCAGTCTTATCTACAAAAAGTTAAGTGACACAGCTACTGATGCTTTGCTCATCTGCATGATACAATCTCAGGCAAGAATTCAATTCAGCATTAAAAGCATCAGAATATCTCCTTAAGGAAGGCTGCATTCAGTCAGTGCTCAAATCTGAGTAATTGTATATCACTGGTGGAAAGTTCCTGTGTGTCTTTCCTGGTCCATTATTGAGACTGTGTTTTTTACAACTTGATATCTTCAGCCAGTTTATATGACATGCTGGAGAGTTCGGTTGTACATCTTGATAACCAAAGGGAAACAAGCCTTCAGACAGTCGTCGTGCAGATCCTCCTGCTTTTGAAGGGGGAGCTTGATAACTTGCTCTCATGTTTGTTCCACGATAAAAGACAGGCTTCTGGCTTGCATTTCAATATCCTGTACTAATGCTCCCTGTTTTGGCCACTGATAATGAGTAACTGTATAGTAAGCAGTCTCAGTCAGGAGAAGTCAAAGCTACTGCCTTGGGACTGACTACCTTCTATTCTCAAGACTGTCCTGCTTCAAGCAATTGGTTATTTAAATGATAGATGCTACATTAATATTAGTACCAAGCACAATAATTACGACTATTCTTCCCAGTTGCTTAATCTTTGGTTTACCTTGATTTGGATTTTATATTCCAGATTTGAAGGAAGAGGGGTGTGTAAAATCCAACAGGTTGTTCTGCCCTCCCCAAACCTATCTAACATTTTATCAATGACTGAGGAGGTATTAGGCAGCTCACCAGCCCTTGGGTCAATTGACGCTCATGAGTATTTTTTATTCTTCCGTGGAAAATGTGAGTTTCACTGGAAATATCAACATTTATTGTGCATCCCGAATTACCGTTGGGAAGGTGAGCCATCTTTTTGGACCACTTTGTCGTACGCAGGGACACCAACCCACACTACTGCTGGAAAGTGAGCTTCCAGACTTTGATCATACAGTGAAAGAATAGTGATATAGCTTGATGATGGGTGGTGTTTGGCTTGAAGGGAGACTGCAAGTGGGGGTGTTCCCATCCACCTTTTGCCCTCTCCTGTAGTACAGATTATGGGCTTGGAGATGCTGTCTCCAAGGAGACTTGGTGAGTTACATCTAATACACCATTCCTACTATGTTTCAGTGAATGTTTAAGTTGGTGAACACCAAATGGACTGCTTTGTTCAGGATAGTAAATAAAAACAAAATGCTGGAGAAACTCAATGGTCCGGCAGCATCAGTGGAGACTGAGAATTAATGTTTTGTGTGCAACATGACTCTTTTTATCATAACATTTTATTTGATTTATTCTGGATGATGTTGAACTTCTTGAATATGGTAGCAGCAAGCAAGTGGAGGACAGTATTTCATTCCAGTTCTGATTTATGCCTTGTAGATGGTAGACAGACTTTGAGAAATCAGGAGGTGAGTTATTCACCTCAGCATTTACAGCCTCACTCTCGTCCTTGGTAGCCAAACTGATCAATGGTAAGCCCCCTGTATGTTGATGGTGTGGGAAATCAGTGATGGCAATGCTAATGAATGTAGTTATATATTATAGTTAGATCCTCTCTTGTCAAATATGGTAATTGTTCAGCACTTGTGCTGCAAGGATGTGTCATGTGAGCCATAGTCTGAGATTTTCCTGCTATGTTTGCATATTTCCACAAATTGATTCAACAGCTGAGAAGTCACAGATGGCCCTTTTGATGGGAAAGCCTAGCAGGCCTCATGGCCTGGTATCAGGCAAAGAGTGGGAGAACATGGATCAATCATTGTTGGTCTTCTGGGCCTATTTGAATCACATCTCTCACCCCAGAGTCATTCCCCCTCTCCCTGCCTTACTCTCACAAGCCCCAGAAAGATCTCCAACTCTGGCTTTACCTGGGCTTCTTGGCCTGTCAGTATTTCCAGCACTGATGCTGCTGTGGCTACAGAGCTGTCTCGTATAGTTGGTGAGGCCATCAAACTCTTCCACCTTTAAGAACAAGTTGCCAAAAATCCCAAAATACAAATCATTGATAAGAAAAATCACAGCCTATGCAACTCTGAAAGACCACCTTTGCAATTCTGTTGACATTGTGGCACTTTATATCTGATTTGCTGTCTGGACTAAACCCAAACTCATCAGGGTTCTCAGGAAGTATTTCCAAGCTCCATGTTCCTTGTGTTTTACCAATTAAAATAACATTGGAATCCTAACTGTGCTGAAGAACCCCAGTTTACTATATCAGTATACTTCTGTCTCTTACTAGTGGGAGAGGAAGACTTTGGAGTCATGATACCATGATTAACAATGCTGGTTTGAGGATCACTGCTTCTATTTTTTCTAGTAGGTGGTTAAATTACTCTCTTTGAGTTTGCATTGGAGCCCAGTTACTCAAGGAGAAGTTAAAGTCAGCAACTGTCTTCAGGGTTAGATTTTGAAGAACACTATTTATTATGTATTAATACTAAATATGGTTAAACACACAGTTGTAAACATGCCAGATTTTGGTCTTATAGTTACATTAAAGAAGGACAAATTTATCTTCCTTATGTGTTCATGTCCTTGTGCTCTCTGTAATTCTTCCAGAAAATCTCATTCTAGTATTTTGTCCAGAGAGTTGCTTCTAGCTTTTTTAACTCCACCCACATTGTGCCACTTATGCACAATGGGATGTAGCTCTGTGACATAATTGCAAGGGTTGTTCCAGAGTCCTGAAGCCCTTACACAATGATTTTATTCCATCTTCTGGTTTTTTCCTATTTGTCAGGTATGGAATTTAAAAACAAGACCAGGAATGTATTTTGTGTGTGTGTATTGGAAAGTATATACTTTCCCCATGGGACCACAGCGCGCTCAGCTAAATGCAAAGAACTTAAGTGAATTCTGGCAATGTGGACAGAGGGGCATGTGAGTATTTCTAGATCCCACTCTAGGTCCCATAGTAAGGCAGCTTGATTGGTTGATTGTCTGTGTATTAGTACAACATAACCCCTGGGTTAATTTTACTTTTTGGATTGCTTCAACATGAAAAAAATCTTAAACTTTAATTAATCATAATTTTGAATAAAATTCCAAATTTCTTACCTTTGTTTTTTTTATTTTCTTTAGGATGGCTCCTATTTGGCAGAATTCCTTTTGCAGAAGGGTTATCAGGTGAGAGAATGAAGACTTAGCCTTCTGTTTTGACTGCTTTTATCCTGTTTCTTATATTGCTATAATATAGTAACATAGAAAATAGGAGCTCTGCCACTCAGCATGATCACAGCCTATTCTCTACCTTAATGCCATGCTTCTGCTCTCTTCCCATACGTTTTGATACCTTTAGCTTCCATTTCACAGTTACAATTACCTTTGCATTCTAGTGAAGTTGACAGTTCCAGTAAGTTTATGCACATTAATGTGCACTTGTATCTACTTTTGACAATCCCAAAGGGGACTTTAAACCTCCGAAAGGCATCTTAAGGAGTACGGTTGGTATGCATAAGACATCAGCAGAGCAAAATGAAGGCCAAGTGAGAACACAAAATTGGAAATTCATTGCAAAGTGGGTGGGAGAGATGTTTTAACAAAGGTTCACGACAGAAAAAATAAACTGTGTTGAGTAGGAGATGATAAAGGAGAGGATAACAGGATAAAAGATTGAGTAATCTACTCATAGTGAGACTGGTGGCCGAGTAACATCACAAACCATAGCATTATGTGAGTGCAAAGAAAGAAGGTGAGTAGAATTGGTAAATATTTCTGTTTCTAAAGTAAATGTAATGTTTTCAATTTGTGGTTATTTATCCAGCGTTTTCTTCTCTCTTCTTTAAAAATTAAACTCCTTTGGTATTTGATTGATACTGATAATTATTTTTGGTTTAAAACGTTAGCATTACAGTTAAGTGTCAAAGGCATGGTGGATTCTTGAGTAATAAAATTATAAATTATACCAATATATTAGTGATGGCAGCATGGGCGATGTATTGCTGTTACAACACGTGGAAGGTGCTGGATAACAATATGATCGCGAGAGAGACATCTCTAGTAAGTGTTTACACCTCGAGGAACTTTGGCTGCAAGTTGCAGACATTAGACCACATCAGGGAAAGTGAACGTTACATGGATCCTTGGCTCCAGTAAATGGTTAAAACCCTCAGACTAGGAATTCAAAGTTGGTCTGTGATCAGGGACAGGAAGGTATTACTGAGGGTGAGGTAAGTATGAGGAGAAAGTGAGGACTGCAAATGCTGGAGATTAAAGCTTAAAAATGTGTTGCTGGAAAAGTGCAGCAGGTCAGGCAGCATCAAAGGAACAGGAGAATCGACGTTTCGGGCATAAGCCCTTCTTCAGGAATGAGGAGGGTGTGCCAAGCAGGCTAATATAAAAGGTAGGGAGGAGGGACTTCGGGGAGGGGCATTGGGAATGCGATAGGTGGAAGGAGGTTAAGGTGAGGGTGATAGGCTGGAGAGGGGGTGGGGGTGGAGAGGTCGGGAAGAAGTTTGCAGGTCAAGAAGGCGGTGCTGAGTCTGAGGGTTGGGACTGAGAAAAGGTGGGGGGGGAGGGGAAATGAGAAAGCTGGAGAAATCTGCATTCATCCCTTGCGGTTGAAGGGTTCCTAGGCGGAAGATGAGGCGCTCTTCCTCCAGGCGTCGTGTTGCCATGGTCTGGCGATGGAGGAGGGCAAGGACCTGCATGTCCTTGGCGGAGTGGGGGGGGGGGGGGGGGGGAGTTAAAGTGTTCAGTCACAGGGCGGTTGAGTTGGTTGGTGCGGGTGTCCCAGAGGTGTTCTCTGAAACGTTCCTCAGGTAGGCGGCCTGTCTCCCCAATGTATAGGAGGCCACATCGGGTGCAGCGGATGCAGTAAATGATGTGTGGAGGTGTAGGTGAATTTGTGACGGATATGGAAGGATCCTTTGAGGCGTTGGAGGAATTGAGGGGGGGAGGCGTGGGTGCAAGTTTTGCATTTCTTGTGGTTGCAGGGGAAAGTGCCGGGAGTGGAGGTTGGGTTGGTGGGAGGGATCTGAAGAGGGAGTTGCAGAGGGAGTGGTCTTTCCAGAACGCTGATAGGGGTGGGGAGGGAAATATATCCTTGGTGGTGGGGTCTGTTTGGAGGTGGCGGAAATGACAAAGGATGCTGCGATGTATCTGGAGGTTGGTGGGGTGATAGGTGAGGACCAGTGGGATTCTGTCCTGGTGGCGATTG
This sequence comes from Hemiscyllium ocellatum, assembly GCF_020745735.1. Classification (NCBI taxonomy): domain Eukaryota; kingdom Metazoa; phylum Chordata; class Chondrichthyes; order Orectolobiformes; family Hemiscylliidae; genus Hemiscyllium; species Hemiscyllium ocellatum. Next base: position 31,782,121 of record NC_083434.1, on the reverse strand, counting down.
GAGGGGCGGGGTTCAAGGGCAGAGGAGCAGGAAGTGGAGAAGATGCGGTGGAGAGCATCGTCAACCACGTCTGAGGGGAAATTGCGGTCTTTGAAGAAGGAGGCCATCTGGGTTGCTCGATATAGGAAGTGGTCCTCCTGGGAGCAGATGCGGCGGAGGCGAAGGAATTGGGAATATGGGATGGCGTTTTTACAGGGGGCAGGGTAGAAGGCAGTGTAAGCTAGGTAGCTGTGGGAGTCAGTCAGTTTATAGTTAACATCCGTGTTGAGTTGGTCGTCCGAGATAGAAATGGAGAGGTCTAGGAAGGGGAGGGAGGAGTCTGAGACAGTACAGGTAAATTTGAGGTCGGGGTGGAAGGTGTTAGTCAAGTGGATGAACTGTTCAACCTCCTCGTGGGAGTGCCAATACAGTCATCTATTTAGTGGAGGAAAAGGTGGGGGGTCGTGCCAGTGTAGCTGCGGAAGATGGACTGTTCCACATATCCAACGAAGAGGCAGGCATAGCTGGGGCCCATGCGAGTGCCCATGGCTACTCCTTTGGTTTGAAGGAAATGGGAGGATTGGAAAGAGCGGTTGTTCAGAGAGTTCAGTCAGTCGAAGGAGGGTGTCAGTGGAAGGATACTGGTTGGTTTGATGGGAAAGGAAGAAGCGGAGGGCTTTGAGGCCTTTGGGATGGGGGATGGAAGATAAGAAGTCAGGGGCCGGGAAGCGAAAATCATGGAGGAGGTGGAGGGAATGGGTGGGGAGTTCTTGGACTAAGGGGGACAGGACCGTGTCAAGGTATGCAGAAATGAGTTCGGTGGGGCAGGAGCAGGCTGAGACAATGGGTCGGCCAGGGCAGTCGGTTTTGTGGATTTTGGGCAGGAGGTAGAAACGGGCGGAGCGAGGTTGTGGGACTATGAGGTTGGAGGTGGTGGATGGGAGATCCCAAGATATGAGGACCTAAGGGTTACAGATGAGGAACCTCAGCCCCTGAATCTGTTTCACCATTATTAGGTTCTTGCAACCTGTGTGGGCAACGGTGGTATCTGCAGGGACGATGAACAAACTGACCACCACAATTTAGTGTAGGGAGGCTTTCAAGTTGGGGAGGAAATAGGACGTAATAGGGGACTGTGTAAGTAGGAAATGGATGTTGTTCTCCGCAGCCATGACTGGGAGTCCAAATGCTATATTGTCTGTCTGGTGCCAGACCCCACCACTGCCACCAATACCATCACCCCCACCCCCACCCCCAAATATTGCATAAATGCTGCACCTTCCACACTTCATGTCAGCTCTGATGAAGAGTCATCTGGAGTCAACACTAGGTTGCTTTCTCTCCATGGATGCTCTCTGAACTGCGCTGATTTCCAGCATTTGTTGCTTTTAGTTAAAGATATTTCCTGTGGGCTAGAAAAGACCTAGGAGACAGAGGGGAGAAATCCAATTATTGTTGTTTTGTGTTGGTACCAATAATAATAGTAGGACTAGAAAGAAGGTTCTACTGAAACACTGTGAACTATTACGAGCTAAATTAGAAAATCAGAATAATTTCTTACTACCTGATGCACGGGGAAACTGACACAGGATAAATAAAATCAAGGAGTTACATGCTTGGCTGAAAGATTGGTGTAGGTGGAGTGGGTTTCAGTTTGTGAGGCACTGACAATACCACTGAGATAGGAATAGAAGCGATTCCACTCTCGGGTGACTGTCTGTGTAGAGTTTGCACATTCTTCCCCTGTCTGTGTGGGCTTCCTCCGGGTGCTCCGGTTTCCTCCCACAGTCCAAAAATGTGCAGGTTAATTGGATTGGCCATGCTAAATTGCCCTTAGAGTCCATGGATGTGCAGGCTAAGTGGATTAGCCATAGAAAATACACAGAACAGGGATAGGATAAGAGAGTGGGCTGATCTTCGGAGGGTTAATAAGGACTTGATGAGCCGAATGGCCTTCTTTCACACTGTAGGAATTCTATGATCCTAATAGAGCTATTCTGTGAAATGGCGTTCACTTGAACCATGCTGGGATTAGTGTCCTGGCAAATCGAATAACCACAGCTATAAAGAGAGTTTAAACTAATTAGAGAGGGGGAGGGTTTGCAAGTGGAGTCCTCACAAAGCAGGAGAATATTGCAGAATTACGAGAAGCTATTTGGATAATGTGAACCAGAGTGGGGCTGGAAGGGACAGAGTATACAAACGAAGAAAAGCTGCAGTAAATTAGTGTCAAAGGGGGAAAAGATTGATAGAAAGGTAGCATTAATGACCCTTTATTTGAATGCATGTAGTATTCAGAACAAAATAAATGAATTAATGCCACACATAGAGGATAAAGATATGTTCTTTAGAGCCACTATGGATACGTGATTATAAGGAGATCAAAGCTAGGAATTAAATTTGCAGGGGTATGTGTCTTTTTGAAAAGACAAGCTAACAGGAAGAGGTGGCATTGTTAGTATGGGATGGAATAAGTACGATAGCAAGAAATTATCTTGTAATGGAAGACATAAATGCATATGGGTGGAGGTGGAAAATAAAAAGGGGAAGAAAATACAGGTAGGAGTAATCTATAGTCTATAGAGTTTAACAGTAACCAAATAGCAGGAAACAGAATAAATCAGAAGATAATGAGCACACATAGAGTCATAGAGATGTATAGCATGGAAACAGACCCTTTGGTCCAACTTGCCCATGCTAACCAGATATCCCAATCTAGTCCCACTTGCCAGCACCCAGCCCATATCCCTCCAAACCCTTCCTATTCATATACTCGTCCAGATGCCTTTTAAATGTTGCAGTTGTACCAGCCTCCACCACTTCCTCTGACAGCTCATTCCACACACACCACTCTGTGTGAAAAAGTTGCCCCTTAGATCTCCTTTATATGCCTCCCCTCTCACCCTAAACCTATGCCCTCTAGTTCTGAACTCCCCCCACCCCAGGAAAAAGACCTTGTCTATTTACCTTATCTGTGCCCCTCATGATTTTATAAACCTCTATAAGGTCACACCCCAGCCTTCGCTCCAGGGAAAACAGCCACAGCATACTCAACCTCTCCCTTAAATTCTCCAACCTTGGCAACATCCTTGTAAATCTTTTCTGAACCCTTTCAAGTTTTACATCATAAGTCCTGCTAAGGTTTACTTTCCCATAATGCAGCATCTCACATTTATCTAAACTCCACCTGCCACTGCTCAGCACATTGGCCCATCTGATCAAAATCCCATTGTAATCTGAAGTACATTAATCATGAATGACTTTAATCTTCAGATTGACAGGGGTAGCTATGAGGAAGAATTCATAAAGTATATTTGAGACAGTTTCCGAGAAGGACAGGTTGGTTGGATCCAACCAAGGATCAGGCTATTTTAAATCTAGTGATGTATAATGAGGCAGCTTGAGTAAATAATGTCTGACTAAAAGATACCTTAGGAAACAGTGACCATAACATGGTAGAATTTAGCATTCAGTTTAAGAAGGAGGAACTTGGGTCAGAAACCAACTATGCTTAGTTTAAATAAAGACAATTCCAAAGCAATGAGGGCAGAGCTGGCTGGAGTGGACTGGGAAAAGGCTTAGCAGCAAAGACAGTTGAGGAACAGTAGCAGATGTTTAAGAATATAGTTCATGGCTCACAGCAAAGATATAGACCAGTGAGGAAGAAGGATTCTAAGAAGGGCATAAATCAACTGTGGTTAACCAGGGAAGTCAAGGATAGCATTAAGTTGAAAGAAAAAAACATACAATTTAGCAAAGAGTTGTGATAAACCAGAGGATTGGGAAAGTTTTAAAAACCAACCAAAGATGACCAAAAAATAATAAAAGGGAGAAGGTAAACTTAAAGGGTAAACCTGAAGTAATAGCAAGACAGAGGACAAGAGCTTCTTCAAATAGGTCAAAAGAAAGAGGAGCCAGAGTGAACATTGGCATCTGAGAGAATGAGGATAGAGAAATAATAAGGCAGAGGTACTAACTAAATAGTTTGCATCAATCTTCACAGTAATAGCATTCGAACAAAAATTAAATAATCAAGGGACAAAGGGAGGAGTCATACAGCATGGAAACAAACCCTTCAATCCAACTAGTCCACGGTGACCATGTTCCCAAAACAAACTAATCCCACCTTCCTGCGTTTGGCCCATATCCCTCCAAACCTTTCCTATTCATGTACTTATCCAAATGTCTTTTAAATGTTGTAACTCAACTCTATCTCAGGCATTTCATTCCACATATGAACCACTTTCTGTGTAGAAAAGTTGCCTGATATGTGCTTTTCTCCTATCATCTTAAAAATATGCCCCCTAGTTTTGAGCTCACCTGCCCTAGACAAAAGTCACTTGCTATTTACCTTATCTGCGTCTCATGATTTTGTAAGTCTCTATAAAGTCACCCCTCAATCGCCTATGCTCCAATGAAAAATGTCCCAGCCTATCCAGTCTATCTTTATAACTCAAATCTTCCATTCCCAGCAATATCTTGATAACTCTTTTCTGAATCCTCTCCAATTTAATAAATACAACAACCATCGCTAGAGAAAGGTTGCTAGGCAAACTAATGAGTCTAAGAATCAATCAGTCCTCTGTACTGATGGGATGTATGCTAGGATATTAGATGAAGTAGCTACAGAGGTAGTGGATACACTGGTACTAATATTCCTTAGCTTCTGGAAATGTCCTAGAGTATCAGAAAACTGCCAATGTAACACCTTTTATTTAAAAATGAAAGGATACAAAAGCAGATAACAATAGGCCAGTTAGTTTAACATCTGTTATTGAGAAAATGTAAAGAGTCTGTAATAGCAGAGCATTTAGAAATATGACCAAGCAACATCAGCATGCCTTCCTGAAGAGGAAATCATACCTGACTAATTTGTCAAATTCTTTGAGGAGGTAACATGCAGGACAGACAAAGAAAAGCAGTGGATGGAATCTATTTGGATTTACAGAATATGTGTAAGACAATACCACACGTTATATTACTAGTAAAATGAGACCAAATGGTATTGGAAGTAGTAGATTAGCATGAACTAGCCATTAGAAGATGGAGAGTTGGGATATGGGAACCATTTTCAGGATGGAAACATGTAAGTAGTGGTGTCACAGTAATCAATGCTGTGCCATAATTATTTAAAATATCATATAATTTAGGATGAAGAAAGTTAATGTACTTCTGCCAGATTTGTGATTTTACAAAAATGGATAGGAAAGCAAGAAATGAGAATTATACAAAGAAGGATCTCGACAGGTTAAGTAAGTGGTGAAAAACTGGCAGATAGAATGTAGTGTGGGGAAATGTGAGGTGATGCAGTTTGGCAGGAAAAGTAGAGGAGCTGAACATTATTTTAGTGGGGAAAGATTGCATAAAGCTCTGGATTATGGGGATTTAAGAGTCCTTGTCCATAAATCACAAAAGTCTAGCGTGCAGTTTCTGTGGGTAATAGGAGAGACAAATGGAATGTTAGCCTTTATTTCAAAGGAAATGGCATATGTAAGTGACAAAGTTTACTAAAACTATACAACGCATTAATCAGACCACAGCTGGAATACTGTCAACCGTTTTGGTCCCCTTATCTAAGGAACCATTCCTGATGAAGGGCTTTTGCCTGAAACGTTGATTTTCCTGCTCCTCGGATGCTGCCTGACCTACTGTGCTTTTCCAACATCACTCTAATCTTGACTCTGATCTGCATTCCTCACTTTTGCCTGGCGTTGGAGGCAGTCCAGAGAAAGTTTACTCAGTGGATACTGGGTGTGGAGTGAGTGTTTTTTGAGGAGATTTGAGTAGATTGGGCCTGTGTTTGTTGGAATATGGAAGAATGACCATATTGAAATATACAAGATTCTTAGAGGACTTGATTGGGTAGATGCATGTTTACCCATGTCGGAGAGTCTAGGAGCAGATGGCAAAATCTCAGAATAAATGGTCACGTATTTAAGACAGATGAGAAGTTTCTTCTCTCAGTGGTAGTGAATCTGTGGAATTCTTTACCTCAGATGGTATTGACGCTTGTCATAAGGTATATTTAAGGATGAGGTGAATTGATTTTTAATCAGTAAGGGAATTGGGATTATGAGGAAAAGGCAGAAAATTGGATTTGAGGATTGTCCAATCAACCACAATCTCATTGTGAATGGTGGAGCAGAATGAATGAGCTGAATGGCCCACTTGTACTCCTATGCCTTATGGTCTTGTACATTTTAGCTTAGAGTTTTCATAAAATATTGAGTTATTTTGTAATTGGTCATCATGACATGTATGTCTGATGTACAGAGTACTTAAGAAAATGTGCAGACCAAATTTGAACTTAATGCTGAATGTGGGGATAGATTTAATTTAAAAAAAAGTGCTGGAGAAACTCAGTAGTTCTGGGCAGCATCTGTGGAGAGATAAACAGAGTTCATGTTTCAAGTAGAACATAGAACATTACAACGCAGTACAAGCCCTTCGGCCCTCGATGTTGCATCAACCTGTCATACCAATCTGAAGCCCATCTAACCTGCACTATTCCATGTATGTCCATGTGCTTGTCCTTAGATGTACTTAAAGTTGGCGAATCTACTATTGTTGCAGGCAAAGCATTCCATACCCTTACTACTCTCTGAGTAAAGAAACTACATTCTGACATCTGCCCTATATCTATCACCCCTCAATTTAAAGCTATGCCCCCTCGTGTTTGCCGTCACTATACTTGGAAAAAGGCTCTCCCTGTCCACCCTTTCTAACCCTCTGATTATCTTATATGTCTCTATTAAGTCATCTCTCTAACGAAAACAGCCTCAAGTACCTCAGCCTTTCCTCGTAAGACCTTCCCTCCATACCAGGCAACATTCTAGTAAATCTCCTCTGCACCCTTACCAAAGCATCCACATTCTTCTTATAATGCGGTGACCAGAACTATACACAATACTCCAAGTGCGGCCGCACCAGAGTTTTGTACAGCTGCAGCATAACCTCATGTCCCAGAACTCGATCCCTCCATTAATAAAAGCTAAAACACTATATGCCTTCTTAACAACCCTGTCAACCTGGGTGGCAACTTTCAAGGATCTGTGTACATGGACACAGAGATCTCTCTGCTCATCTACACTACCAAGAATCTTGCCATTAGTCCAGTACTTTGCACTCCGGTTACTCCAACCAATGTGAATCACCTCACACTTGTCCACATTAAACTCCATTTTTTTCCACCTCTCAGCCCAGCTCTGCAGCTTATCTATGTCTCTCTGTAAGCTACAACATCCTTCATCACTATCCACAACTCCACCAACCTTAGTGTCGTCTGCAAATTTACTAACCTACCCTTCTACGCCCTCATCCAGGTTGTTTATAAAAATGACGAACAGCAGTGGACCCAACACCGATCCTTGCAGAACACCACTAGTAACTGGACTCCAGGATGAACATTTCCCATCAACCATCACCCTCTGTCTTCTTTCAGCAAGCTAATTACTGATCCAAATTGCTATGTTTCCCACACTCCCATTCCTCTGCATTTTGTACAATAGCCTACTGCGGGGAACCTTATCGAATGCATTGCTGAAATCCATACATACCACATCAACCAGTTTACTCTCATCTACCTGTTTGGTCACCTTTTCAAAGAACTCAATAAGGTTTGTGAGACACGACCTACCCTTCACAAAACAGTGCTGACTATCCCTAATCAAATTATTCTTTTCTAGATGATTATAAATCCTCTCTCTTATAACCTTTTCCAACACTTTACCAACAACTGAAGTAAGGCTCACTGGTCTATAATTACCAGGGTTGTCTCTACTCCCCTTCTTCAACAGGGGAACCACATTTGCTATCCTCCAGTCTTCTGGCACTAGTCCTGTAGACAATGACGATTTAAAGATCAATGCCAAAGGCTCAACAATCTCCTCCCTGGCTTCCCAAGGAATCCTAGGCTAAATCCCATCTGGCCTAACCTCAGTCACACCTAGTCTAGTAGCCTGTATCTTAGTATTCTCCTCGACAGCATTGTTGTTTTCCAGGGTGAATACTGAAAAAAAAAATTCATTTAGTGCTTCCCCTATCTCCTCTGACTCCACACACAACTTCCCACTATGATCGTTGATTGGCCCGGATCTTACGCTTGTCATTCTTTTATTCCTTAAATACCTATAGAAAGCCTTAGGGTTTACCCTGATCCTATCCGTCAACAACTTCTCATGTCTCCTCCTGGCTCTTCTGAGCTCTCTCTTCAGGTTTTTCCTGGCTACCTTGTAATCCTCATGTGTCCTAACTGAGCCTTCACATTTCATCCTAACATAAGCCTTCTTCTTCCTCTTGACCAGAGATTCCACTTCCTTCATAAACCACGGCTCCCGCGCTCTACAACTTCCTGCCTGCCTGACAGGTACATACTTATCTAGGATACATAGGAGCTTTTCCTTGAATAAGCTCCATAAGTTCTATACTCTTCTTCAGGTTTTTATTTCAGATCACCAGTAGCTGCAGTGTTTTGCTTTTATTTTAGTGTCTTTTTATGTTTGACTAACATGACTGAGTTCTTTGCTAAATACTGAAGGAAATTTATATGGATAATGCTACTAATGTGTATATGGACTTTGAACAGGCATTTGAGAAAGTAACAAATGGAAGATTTATTGGGAAACTGGCATGAAAGGGCAGCGGGTGCCATTGATATAAAATTAGCTAAGTGACAGAAAGCAGATACTAGCACCGAAAACATTTTTTACACTCAAGTAAAGTTTGCAGTGTTGTCTCTCATTATTAAGTATAGTACTCTTTTTGTTATATATTAATACGTTGATTTAGGTGTACAGGACATAATTTCTAGGTTTGCAAATGGCGTACGACTTAAAAATTAGTAAACAGTGAGGGGATCAGTAACAAACCTTTGGGGATGATATATAGATTGTTGAAATAAGCAGGTACATGGTAGGTCAAATTTAAGACCAGTCTGAAATCATACATATTGATAGATGATTGTGGAAAGAAATATGAATTAAGTGAGAATCTTAAAAGGGAATAGGAACACAGACATATGACATACTAACCTTAAAGATGGAAGGACAAGTTGATATGGTTGTCTCTTTATAAAAAGAATCTCTGGCTTAATAAAAAGAAGCATCGAGTACTAAACAAAAGTACTAGAGTACTTTTGAGTTACTTGTTAGGCCTCGGGTAATCATTGGGTACTAAACTCGAAGGAGTATATCAGTACCTTAAAGTCCGAAGGAGATTTATTTGACTGGCACAAGGAATGTAGGACTTCAGTAATGTGACAAGACTGGTGCAACAGAATGTTTTCTTGACTATTTGCAGTTCACAAAGATCTCACAATGAAAGGTAAAGTGTTTCCAATGGTAGAAGAGTTAATAGCTAAATAATTAAAATATAAGATACTTATTCAAAGAGGGACAATTCACTTTGTTTAAAATAAATGTTTGTTAACAGATTTTTATATTAACATTCAAAAGAATAAGTATCTGAAGGGAAAGTACGTACTCATTGGGCTGAATGGTCTCCATCTGTGCAGTATCATTCTATGTTTCAAGTTTGTGGAGCATCTTGAACTTATATCATGCAGCTTCGGAAAAGAACTGTAAGCTAAGAAAGTGCAGGTCTAAATTACAGGGAAGTAATGTCCTCATTGTGTTCGTTTTAGAACTAAATCATCAATCCAGAGACCCAGCTAATGCTCTGGGTTCAAATCTCGCGAAGACAAATGGTGGACTTGAATTCAATTTAAAAACTCTGGAATGAAGAGTCTAATGGTGAGCATGAAGCCATTGTTAATTGTCAGGAAAAAAACTCATCTGATTCTCTCATGTCCTTTATGACAATAAACTGCCATCCATACCTGGCCTACATGTGACTCCAGCCCCATAGCATTGTGGTTGACTTTTAACTGGGATTAGAGATGGACAATAAACACTAGCTTAGCAGGCAATACCCACATCCCTTGAATGAATAAAAAACAATGTACTAGTCATACCTAGGCCACTAAACCTATGGCATGTGCTGTCCCTTCAGTTAGTTAGAGTCATCTGCAGTTCAACTCAATCAACCTTATTTACCAGACTTTTTTCAAATTTAACCCCCAGGTCTGAAAAATAAAACCATCTGAGTCTTGCAAGTCCCATTTGTCTTAATAGTCGATGTTATCATATTATCTGTATGGACTTTCAGAAAGCTTTTGATACTATTTCACATAAGAAAATGCAAGTTCATGAAATTGGAGGAAATCTTTCTCTTAGGTAAGAAATTGGTTATGTAATAGCATACATAGTGTAGGTAAAAGGAGGTAGGGGGCTTGGGAGCGTAAAGCAGAGTGTGAGGTCAGGGCTAAAGTGCCTAATATTTAAGCACAGCAGTGGGCCTACGACTCAGGGAATTGAGGTGAGTCTTCTAACCCGCCAGCCTGTTTCTATCTCCTTCCTGCTTTGGGATGCTGTGGGCCTGAGTACATCCTGACCCTGCTTCCCTCAGATGAAAAGAGTATAGGTGCTATTGCCAGGCAGGGGACAGGAGCATGACTTACAATTTCCATCTTGTAGATGAACATCCAGTGCTAAATTAGAAGAAATAGTGAGCCATGTAGTCATATACAGAACAAATATTGGCAGCTAAAGTGATTAGACAATGATTGGACAGATGCATTTCAGCATGAGAAAGTGTGAAGACATCCACTTTGGTCCAAAGAGATTTGAGTATTTTCAACATCAACAATGAAGGAACGGTAAGATTTTATGATCCAAGTACAGAAATCACTAAAAGCCAATGGACTATGTTAAAAGGTAATTAAGAAAACTGTTCCTTTTTTTTGAAAGTTGATAATGTTTTCTTCATCGCCATTTTTTACTTTTTGCATTTCTCTCAGTTCATTGGATTGTTACTTTTTGCATTTGTGTAAGTCATTTACTTTAACTTCCCACTATATCTTATCTCATATAATTGCTTTACCCTGTGTGAAGAACATTTGCTGTGTTGAGAGGTTTTGTATTTGGCTAATATTACATTAAATATTATTTTGAATAGTTCCCACTGTTATAGTGCATCCAATAAAACCACACCTCAACCTAAGATTTTTTAACTTATTGCTTCTAGGTCAGTCTTATTTAAATTTAACTTGATTTAAATGCAATCCTCCTGTTTCTCAAACCTTATGTGAAACTGAATGATGTCTGGCCACTGTTTGAATGATCTTTCCTTACTGTTAAATGATGCTGTATTTATTTTCTCACCTTACATGTTGGTTCTACTTTGTGTAAGGCACCACTCTTTCCTAACCTAGCACTAGCACCAGAGTCTTATGAAACAGCTCCTCGTTTTTACTCCGTGTTCTTTGTCTGCTTGCTCCATGCCAGCCTAAAACTTGGCTATTGGCCTTACGATTCATGCCTGTGGATAACCACAAGGAATATGTAGAGATTGATTCAGACAATACTCATGCAAGATTGTGTTGAATTGGCCAGACTTTTTTGGGCTGAGGTATGTGGTGATACAATCTTATCAGAAATTATGCACGATCGATAATACCAACAATAATAACATCATGCGTATGGAAACCACCCATAGTGCTATATGATATCCTCGGGTTGCCATGATGTGGAGGTGCTGGTGCTGGACTGGGGTGAGCAAAGTTAAAAATCACACAACACCAGGTTAGACTCCAACAGATTTATTTGGAAGAACAAGCTTTCGGAGCACTGCTCCTTTGTCAGGTAGCGAGTGCGGCAGGATTATAGGGCACAGAATTTATAGTAAAAGATCAAAATGTGATGTATTGAACAAACCTGGACTGCTGTTAAATCTTTAATTGCTTAGAGTGCGAATTTTGAGTAATTAATATGTAAATCCCAGAACTTCTTTCAAGTCACAGTCCCGAGATAACTTAAGGTTTGAGAACAAAAAAGGTGGTATATCAGCTCAGCATTAAAGGTGTGAGGTTAGAGTCTGTCTGAATCCCAAGCTTGAGTCAGACTAGCTCTATTTCCAAAGTAGGAATTTATAAAATGTCACATGGGCTGACTGCCGACAGATATTGTGCCTTTGCAACAAAATAGAATGTGTCTGCAAAGACAAATCTGCAAATGCAAATTCATCCCTTGTGTCTGTGTGTGTCAGTGTCAGGGGATGGGGGGAGAGAGGGAGAGAGTGTATGATTGTGTATGTGTGCGTGAGTGTGACGGAGTATATGCCTGTGAAAGGGTGTGTTTCTGTGTCCATATGTGTGAGAGTGTATTGGGTAGTGGGGTCACCTGTAGTGTGACATGAACCCAAAGTCCCAGTGGAGGCCATCCTCATGGGTACCAAACTTGGCTAATAGCCTCTGCTCAGTGACTCTGCATTGTTGTGTATCCCAAAATCCACCTTGGAGGACAGTCACCCGCAGATCTGGGCATGGTACACTGGCGAGATCAAGCGGACACTATGACAATGAAAGAATGGACGCTGCGTAACAATCGCTAGATCGGGATGTTCCCTCCCAATTGGGGAACACTTCAGCAGTCAAGGACTGTTGGCCTTGGATCTTCAGGTGACTGTCTTCCAAGATAGACTTTGGGATGCATAACAATGCAGAGTTGCTGAACAAAGGCTGATAGCCCATGAAGGTGGACTCAACTGGGATCTTGGATTCAAGTCACACAAAAGGTGACCTCACCACACTATATACACACACTCACACACTCTTACACACTCACAAACTTACCCCTCTCTCAGACACGCCCTTACTCGCATTCATACGCACACTCTCAGGCATACACTCCTTCATACTCGCGCACACTATCAAGTATGTACACACAATCATACACACTCTCCATCTCTCTCCCCACATTCACATTCATACACTCTCTCTCTCACATACACACACTCTCTCTCACACTCACACACACACACACACACACACTCACACTCACACTCACACTCACACTCACACTCTCACACATGCGCCAATGGGGTGAATTTGCATTTGCACATTTGACTTTGCAGATACATTCTATTTTTGTTCAAAAAGCACACTGTAGGCAGACAGTCCATGTGACATTTTATAAATTCCTACTTTGGAAATAGAACCAGTCTGACTTAAGGTTGGGATACAGACTGTAACCTCCCATCTTTAATGCATGAGCTGAGATGTCACCTTTTTTTGTTATCAAACCTTAAGTTATCTCGGGACTGTGACTTGAAAGAAGATCTGGGAATTACATATTAATTGCTCAAAACCTGCAACCCCATTCTAAGTGATTAAAGACTTAACAATGATCTAGGTTTGTTCAGTACTTTGCATCAGTTGTATGACACTTGATCTTTTACTATCAATTCTGTCCTATGATCCTGCCCCACTAGCTACCTGGCAAAGGAGCAGTGTTCTGAAAGCTTGTACTTCCAAATAAACCTGTTGAACTATAACCTGGTGTTGTGTGATTTTTAAATTTTACAAGATTGTTATCAGCTGAATTTAATACTTGAGATAGGTAAGCAAAAACTTTGTCAAAAGGATAAATGTTAAGGAACAACTTACAGGAGAGAAATGTGCAGGCAGGGACGTTCAGGGTGAGAATGCCAGAAAAAATAACTTGTAATTTCTCAGTAGTTTGATTTGGAGACTGTTGAGCATGATTGGCATTCTGAAAGTGTCTAACACCTAACTAAGCAAATAAGTTCTATAATGATCTATATAACAACACAACACATCATGCCTGAATGCTGAAAACAGCTTTTCATGAAGATGCAAGCACTTAGTTTTGATTGCTATTATTTGCTTTTGCGAGATCAATGAGCTATTTTATGAATTGTGTTTGTTTTAACAACACTCTGGTATTTATTAGTCTAGTAGAAGTTGTTCTGTTCCTCCTGCACATTTTATCTTTTGAACTCTTAAGTTATTTTAGGTCTGTAAATTAGATTTAATAAATGAGGGCTAAACTTAATGTTTCTTTTTGTATCTTCTCTCAGGTGCATGGCATCATACGCCGATCTAGTTCTTTCAACACCGGGCGTATAGAGCACTTGTACAAGAATCCTCGCACACACTTGGAAGGAAGTAAGTTTGTCCTTGTACATTGCTTGACAATCTCCTGTTTCTATTAAACAGAATTCTGAACTTACTTTCTTTTTTGTCTTCAGCTGTCAACTTGGCTTCCCTAAAAACAAGCTTTATTTTGTCAATTATAAGCATCTAATTTGATGATGGGAAGCTTTCAAAGCCCATTTTGATTTTCTTTTTGTATTGCTATCTGTACAGTTTTGATTAGGGTTAGTATAAATCTTCACACCTTTTTAGACAGTTATAGTTATGTATAGCTACGCACAGGTGCAGATCCTAATTGGTACAGTTACCTTTCAACACTGAACAATTTTCCACTTAATTGTCAATAATTTTATGAAATATTTTATTGAGCTCTTTCATATTCTTGAAGTTCAAGACATAAAGCTTATTCAATTAATTACCCTGATGGATTCTTATTGAATGCTTTATTGGAGAAACTATTATAGGGAAAATCTTGTGTTGGGAGTCCTGCCTGTTGGCTGGAGAGACTCATGCTGCCTCTTTTGGTAGGGTCTACTGAATCACCATCAGCAGAATCAAGTTCCTGGGATGTGGAAATGCTCCTTAGAGGGGTGCTGGTCAATCTGAGCCTGGCAGCCTTTGTTCTCGGCAGTGCCATTGGCGAGGCTATGGCTGGTGCAGGAAGAATAGGTGCTGAAGTCCCAAGAGTACAGAACAGCTCCGGCCAGAGTTAAGTAATGTTGAGGGTGGGGTTTTCAGTTTGGGGTCACGGGACAGGCATGGTAGGGGAGTTGGAGGTAAGGAGCTCTCAATTGCTTCCCCCTCCCCCAATGTCCATTACCTTGATCAGACACTGTGCATTTGTTTTCGTGAACCTGTCCCCCCTCACCTCCAGCTTACCTGGGGAGTGACAAGCTGGCATGATTTCAGCTGCCACAGGCCTGTCTGCAGCAAGTGCTATGAGGTTCAGTATGGGTCACTTTATTGGCTGAGAGATGGGAAGGTTGGCCATGCGATCTCCCCCCACAATTGATGGAAGTTGGAGGGTGGGTTCAGGTACGCTGTCATCTCACTCAAATAAATGCCCCACCCAATTTCAGACTTGCTATTAGTGACAGCAGAAGATTTTGTCCTATATTAAGAATGTAGCTGAAATTTTAACGTTGCAACAAATTACGTTTTAATTTGATGATTCTTATCATCTCCAACATAGAGGCATTTGGATGGGTATATGAATAGGAAGGGTTTGGAGGTATATGGGCTGGGTGCTGGCAGGTGGGACTAGATTGGGTTGGGATATCTGGTCGGCTTGGACAGGTTGGACCGAAGCATCTGTTTCCATGCTGTACATCACTATGACTCTATATTTAAAATGGGCTGAGTGTTTTCAAATTGTGGTGACATCATGAGTTGCTATTGTACAACCACTGTGCTTGTATCATGAAATTATCCAGTTATGTCTGTGGTTCATCTTTGGGCAACAGGCAACAGTTTATGGACACTATTCAATACTTCTGTGGATGAAAGTGAAAATATGAGCCTTTAGAACAATGGAAGAGTGCAAAGAGAAAATATTGTAAATTAATAAACAGGAAGTGGAGAAATGAATCAAACTGTGAACTTGCTCTGGTCCAATGTTTTTACCCTTCGTCATTCACTGTAAGATATCCGACTACTGATTATTTACTGGTGTTAAGTTGAGACATTAAGTTGTCTATGATCTTAATTTTCCCAGTTTCTCCATAAAATTGCAAATATGTGTTAATAAATTAAACTTTTGTTATCTTTGGTTCCCATTGGTCGGTACAATATTGACTTCCAAGTTTTGAATGTCTCCCTATCAACCTTGCATTTCATTTCATGCCTTTATTAATTATTTTTTAAAAAATTATACTAACAATAAAGAGACAATGTCATTGACTTCACAACCATTAAACTGATTGGATGTTTTATGACATTTGAAATTTCTGTAGAAGATTAATGTAGTTTTGTTATTTTTTATGATTTCATTAACATGGAGTAATACAAAACCAAATTTCTTTTACACAGCCAGGCCAAATTTTAGTTTGAGTTCAATGACAATGCTTTGGAGAATGTTCATTCTCTTTTCCCAGTGATTTGATAAATTTTAACAATGCCAATACTAACTTGGGTTTCAATTTACAGATATGCGGCTGCACTATGGGGACCTCACAGATAGCACATGTCTAGTTAAGATCATTAACGAAGTGAAACCCACTGAAATCTATAACCTGGGTGCACAGAGCCATGTTAAAGTAAGTCATTTTGAGGAATATATTTTCTTCACTTTTTTTTCATATCTAGGAAGTATACATACAGGCATGCATATAAAACATTGAGCAATCTGTGGTGTTTAGATAATAAAGAAGCTCTTTGTTTGAGCTAATGCAGAAGCAAAACATTGTTGATGTTGAAAATGTGACATAAAAGTAGAAAATCCTGGAAATACTGAGAGAATCAGACAGCTTCTGTGTCAGGTCCATGATCATTTGTCAGAACTCTGAGAATTTAGTGATTTAGAAAAATTAAGACAAAATATTGTGGATGCTGGAAATCTGAAACAAACACGAAACATTGAAGAAACTCAGCAGGTTTGGAAGTATCTCTGGAGAGAAAAATAGAGTTAACATTTTGTGTCTGGTATGACTCTTCTTCAGAACCATACTTGAAATATTAACCTTATTTTTCTCTCTCACAGATGCTGCTGGACCTGCTGAATCTCTCCAGTTTTGTATGTTTGAATCTGAAAAATTAATTCTGTTTCTGTTTCCACAGATGCTGCCTGATGTATTGAGTATTTCCAGCATTTTCTATTTTTATGTCTAATTGTGTTGATGGACATAGGTAAAATTAACTGATGCAAAAAACTGCAAAATGAAGCACATTAGAACATAAATACAGATGTAGAAGGTAAACTTTTCTTTTCTAATTTTTCTCTTTTTTAAGGTGTTAAACTCTGGGTATGTTTTTGTATAACATGATGTTTTGACATGATGTTTGGCCTCAACTTTGTGGCCATTAATATCTGTTCCTCAGTGGTTATAAAGTGAGATGGGGCTGTTTGACTGAGGGTAACTTTTTGCATAACTAGAACCCACCAAACATTGACAGGTGACACCAGCACAGCAGTACACATAAGCACTATTGTCACAATGTGAAATTAGTTTTCATATATCCACCATTTAGTTAAAACAATCACTAATTGCAAAATGTTTTGTACACTGTGTAATTAAAATAATTTGTGACTGTATTGTAGCTGACGATGATCAGCAAGAGCTATATGTTCAAAAGAGAAGTGTTTAGAAAAAGAAGTTTATGATTGATGCTCTGCAAGCAGAAGGTTAATTTGCAATAAGTGTGTTTGATGTTCTTCACATCTGTACTTCAATGGCAACAGTTATATCTAATGCAAAATTCATTATCCTCCTCAGAAAGATAGGATAGTGAAGAAGGTGTTTGGTATGCTTTCCTTTATTGGTCAGAGTATTGAGAATAGGAGTTGAGAGATCATGTTGTGGATGTATAGGACAATGGTTAGGCCACTTTTGGAATATAATGCGCAATTCTGGTCTCCTTCCTATCAGAAGGATGTTGTAAAACTTGAAAGGGTTCAGAAAAGATTTACAAGGATATGATCAAGATTAGAGGATTTCAGCTATAGGGAGAAATTGAATAGGATGGGGCTGTTTTCACTGGAGTGTCAGAGGCTGGGGGTGACCTTATTAGAAGTTTATAACATTATGAAGGGCATGGATAGGGTAAACAGGTAAGGTCTTTCCCCTGGGGTGGGGGAGTCGAGAACCAGAAGGCATAGGTTTAGGGTGAAAGGAGAAAGATATAAAAGAGACCTAAGGGGCAACTTTTTCATGCAGAGGGTGGTACGTGTATGGAATGAGCTGCCAGAGGAAATGTGGTGGCTAGTACAATTGCAACATTTAAAAGGCATCTGGATGGGTATATGAAAAGGAAGCGTTTTGAGGGACTAGTTTATGGTGGAATATCTGGTTTGCAAGGACAAGTTGGACCGAAGGGTCTGTTTTCATGCTGTACATCTCTATGTTTCAATTATGTAAATTATCATTGAAGGATAATCTATATAAAATATTCCTCCTATTAAGCAAAAATCTTTGAATTGGAGTTCTGATACAAAATGACTGCTTATCTCTTAATGTTATGCTTTTGCCTCCAGTGTCATTTATATGTTTTGTGTGTGACATATGACTTCTAAGTTTGACTTCAGAGAAGATGTCTGTTTCAATCAATGGAACGTTCGTCTGCAATATTTGTACATGTATATATTTGTGTTGGCTGCTTTCTCCCAGAATCTACAATGCTCTATGAATCTCTCACTTCCAGTTAATTAAAAGTAGCCCATTCGGAAAGTAGGAAAGTAAAATAATAGGAAATTAGCCTTGTTTCCTATAGGAAACACATGAAGATAGAAGTGACTCTTGCAATGTGATTACAGTACTGTAGGAGCATAATTTTCATAGAAGTATAAACACATGTCATTGTGAAGTATAAAATTTACCTCTCAAATCTATTTCTTCAAAACCTATGACAGGAATACTCAGCATAATGTTAAGTTGAAGCTCCTTTTAATGTGTTACCATTTACTTTGTTCAACGTGCTGGGATAGAATTTATATAGTAAGCGTCTAGTTAATCAAACAATAAAAGTAAGTCCTTTTAAAGTATTGCATTCCTTCAGAGTGGAATAGTAAGACATGGTTAGAACCATTAATTGCTTAGAAGGGGAAATATCTGGCTGTGTCTATCATATCAGGAGAACAAGTGCTAGACATAAACTAAATGCTATTGCGGAAAAATAACTGGTCTGGTAAGCATGCAGTCTTTGGATGGCTGACTTTGGATTAGTCTTGTGAAAGATTTAAAGCCAGGTTCCTGCTTACGTTTGTGAAAATAGGAAGAAAGTTTTAAGTTGGGAATTGAGTAAAGAAAAGTTATTTGTTCAATGTGTATGAATAAAATACTTAGTGTTGAATATTATTAAAATGCAGGTTTAGTAATACTTAATTTATAGAATCAAGAAGGGATCCTCATAAATGTAATGCACTGAATATTTCTCTGTTCTTCCCACTCAGTGTTCCATCCAAGTAACAAATTCCAAAGCATTATGCCATTCCCAACTGTT
This sequence comes from Hemiscyllium ocellatum, assembly GCF_020745735.1. Classification (NCBI taxonomy): domain Eukaryota; kingdom Metazoa; phylum Chordata; class Chondrichthyes; order Orectolobiformes; family Hemiscylliidae; genus Hemiscyllium; species Hemiscyllium ocellatum. The sequence goes on along the minus strand of NC_083434.1, from coordinate 31,762,977 downwards.
GACTATCAGTAGTGCATGGGAGAAATTTGACCCCATTTTCTTTTTACACTGACCACCAGAATTTTATGCAGACAACACTTCAGACTCGATTGTGTGTTGTTTTGTTTGTGGACAAAAGTCAATGCCACTGTTCAATTTTCATGTGACTTCCTTCCCACAGCTGCTGCTTTAGGGAATCAAAGTTGTGCTATTTTCCGCAAGTCGGAATTTCATTTCAACAATCAAGAATTTCTGCCTCTAGAATGCAGCAGAATTTCAATGGGCTGAGAGAAAAATCCAGAGAGAAAATTAACTGTGAACTGGAGAAGATGAAGGACTGTGAGAATTAAATAAAGCCCCGTAAAAGGGAAATTGGAGCAAAGTGCTGGTATAAAATAAAGGGTAGAAGAAGAACAACAGCATAAGTTAGTAGCAGGAAGAATGTCAAGATAGTTGAAGAGTAATTAGGGGAAAGTCAATGCCTGCATGAAGCAGAGAGATTGAGGAGAAACAGAGTAACTTATGAAGCAGTGGGCAAATAATACATATACTGTCAATTAAGTAGAAAGAGAAGAGAAAAGTACTTTCATGTTCCTTAACTGTAATATTTGTGCAAACAATATAGATACTTACCCCAAGGGAAGTATAAATATGCAATTTTATTGCAAGATGTGACTGGAAACTCCTGTACACTTTTGATAAACAAATGATGGAATATTGATTGTACCTGTACTTATGTTAAGATAAACCATTGGCCTACCTTATTGTTAATGTAACTACATGTTATAGGCCTACAATCAGGGCTGTTCTTGTTTGTGAAGTCATTACTCACCTTTTTTTCATTTTTCTGTATTGGCATACATGTCCTTCATTTTTCAATTTAAGTTTGATATCTCAAATTAAAGAAAGATGTTTTAATGTTTCCATTAATACATTGCATGTACCTCCTCAATGACCAGATTTAATCTCTCTGGAACAGATTGTATGACTGTCTGGAAATTTAACTAGTTTAGAAAGGAAGCTTACACAACAGCTCCTTGCATAACCCTCTTATTAAAAAATATATAGAAGGGCTTAGTCTAACCTGCATACATTGAGTTTAATTTTTCTTAGACGTTCCAGTTTAACCCCTCTCTTTCTGTCTGTTATAATTTATATTTGTCATTTTATTTGATCACTTTCTCATTGTTGATTTATCATTGTGTTTAATCTCCAGAATGCAAATCACAGATTGGATTATAAGTAATTTGACCATATTAATTTTGCTTCCAACCTAAAATGAAAAAAAACTGCTATCTTTTTCTGAGTTATTTGCATGGGAAGCATTTCTTTCCTGCAGGTTTCCCCTGGCAGAGTCTTATATTCAATTAAATGAGTGGAAACAGGCTCTTCACCCATCCTGGCTACCAGCACAGGGCCTGCTGAGAGTCATCTTGAAAATATAGAGAGACCTAATGTTCATCAAAACCTCTGGGATGCTTCCTGAGTTGAAGACAACTAGTTATGTTTGATTTTCCATGGGAGGGGATGGGTGGGGGGTTTCAGGGCTGGGTGGGGGACTGTGAAGGAAGGTGCAGTGCTCGGAAAAATCAAAAGATGTGTGAGGCTATGACTTTGTCAGCCCTTTAACTGGCAGTTCATTTGAGATCATTTGTAAGACAAAGCTAGGGTGTGTGTTCTCTAGTTCCTTTGGAAGCTTTTACTGTTTCACTGCTACCCACTCCCAGCCCATCACTCTTAATCGCTTCTCCAAATTCTTCTTCCTCCTCCACAGTGACTGGGTAGATGAAATGGAGGTTTAGAATGGTGACTTGTGTCTTTACCATGATGTCCCATTGGAGGAATGGGTAGAGGACACCTTGATCACTGTTCTGAAGTTGTAAGAATATTCCCCTGTTCCTGGCCTGTTCCACTTCATACCAGTAACCTTTGGGCTCACTTCAAAGATGTATGATGATTGGAACAAAAAAGCAATTGTAGATATTCTTATGGTGATTAGAGAGGATATGTTTTACCAGATTCTGGAAAACCATGGAGAGACAGTGATGAAATAAAGGACACTACCCTAAAGGATGTGCACTCTGGGTGTATATCTGCATTAACTACCAGGAGTGGCAGGACATGGAGGGGAATCAGTTAATAAAGCATGACAGTATCCCAGACTTTATCAGTAGGAGCATAGAATACAGTAGCAAGAAAGATGTGCTGCACTTGTATAGGATACTAGTTATACATCAGCCAGAGTATTGAATATGGTTCTGTGTCACACTTTCAGAAGGGTGTGAATGAGTTGAAGAAACTGCAAAAGAAGTTCATGAGGATGGTTCCTGTTCCTTCTGTGCTATAACAATTCTAAGATTCTGTGTCATTACCTATCAGCGATAGCTATATGGTAACTTGCTCACCTATAATTCATTATGGGTTCAGACCTCACTTTGGGAAATATATTTCTCAATAATATTGAGAGAACAGTGCACTAGCAGAGTTCTTTCTTTCAAATGATATTTTAAATGGGGGCCCATTTGCTGTCTTGAGTGAGGTATAAGATGCCAGGGTACAATTCAAAGTTCAGCAGGAGAGTTGAAGTTTTTTTCTTTTCAGTTTCCACTCACCCATAATCACAAACATGACATTTTCCATAAGCCAGCACAGTTTGACAGTGTTTCAGAATGTAATTATTTCTTCCTTACAGCCATTCAGACATATTCCTTGATTTATTTCATAGGAGCAATCTGTTGCAGATTTATTAATAAAACAGAAAATGGCTTTATCACAAAATTACTCATTTTCAGCACAAGTAACTTAACCTGCCTATAAGTACCCACATTTTAAATCATTGAAAATGCCTTTTAAAATTATTCATGATATAGTCAGTGGTTTTGCTGAAGTTGTAAGTCAAACCTTTTTTAGTGTTATAGAAATCTTTAAACGGCACTTATTGATGCCATTGTACTTCAGAGACCCGAACGTATAATGAGTGGAAACTTATCTTAGTAATTACTTGGATCTAGGACCAAACTTGGTGTATAACCAATGTAGAAGATTGCAGCACGTGGATTTGCAGTGGTTTAGTTGATTCTGGGCAAATTGTGTTGTTAAAAAATCAGTGTAACCTAACAAAATTTATTTCATTGAGTTTAATTGACAAAGGAATTAAAAGAAAAACAATGTATCTTAGCAGAGCTATGTATGGGTAATCCTAATGGAGTCATAATTCAAGTGCTTGACTTGGTTTTATTTGCAAGCCCATATACAGTGATCTCTTTAATATAAACATATTATTTCTGCTTTTTTCAGGAAATTACATTGCATAAACACTTGATTACTGTAGAAATAACAGCATCATTTCTATTGAACACGGTTATTAATTTCCTTTCTCAATAGACAGATGGCAGCAGAGTGCCATGCATCATTAAGCTAGCTATGATGTATATACTGACTGCTGTGCAGAAACATCAAACTACGCTTTTAGTTTATCGATTCTACACTGAATTTATATTATTCCTGACATCGATTAAATCAGACAGGCTGGATTTATAATACTATTGAAGATAAGGTGGCATATAAAAAGCAGGTGGGATTCTGCAATATTATGATGTTTCTATATTTGAGATTCTGTGTTTGCTTTCTCTGCAAACCTGCTTCAGAACTGATATTGGTTTATAATTGAGCCTAACTGGAAGAAAGTCCTACTTTTAAGAGATCAAATTGGCAAGACAATATATTTATAGGAAATAGTTGTGGAACGTTCTGTTACTGAAAACATAGGGCTGCCTCAGGTTACGGTATGGTTTGGCCAGTGTGCGTAGTTTTCAGTCTAGCAAGGTTAAAAAGGAAATGTCAGCCCATGAATCAGGCATGCAAGTCTTGGGAATATTCGCTTGTCTCACACAAATCTCTGCCAGCATTTCAGAAAAGTTTTACTGCTGCCCTTTGCATTATGATGACAAAAATGGACAAAGCTCGTTTCAGGTCTCTTTGTGTCGTGCAGTTCATAAGGAATCTAATTATTCCTTGTAAAGAGACTGGCAACACGATGATGAGTTAGTAATTATGAATTATGCTCCATATATTTGTGTTTGTAGCATTAAAGCAGTAACCATGGTTTTCCACAGGTGGTTTCAGTGCACAGAGCTGTGAACATGAATTTTTGAGTTTCTGCGGCTGAGTAGTATTATAGTTTTGATTTTCTTTAATCAGAAAACATTACAATGGGATATATTGTCTAAATAGATAAAGTCTAAATTTTGATGTAAGTTGAATATTTGCAACGAGTTATTCATTGTTTGAAATGGAATGTTAAGGAGCCATCTTTATTACTAGTTAAAAGAACACGTGGAACATAGTCTGAAAACAAGAGTGAAGCAATTAGGAGTGTTTGTTTTCATTTTAATTTTATAATGAAAATTGTTTGACAATAAAGTTATTTTTATTAAAATAATCTGATGTTTCTTTCTAGAATGTTTTAAATATAAATTTGAAAATGCAGCGTTGAGATTTCAAGACAAAAGCAGAAGCATGTAAGAGTGATTGAGTTCAGTTAGTCTGTTTGGAAAACAGTTCAAGTTTCATGTAGACCTGCTCTGTGGACACTGAAATTGTAGTTAACTAGATTTTTGTTAAGCTAATGTACTGTACCTAAGGCAGAAACAAATTCTGACTTGGTACAATTTTGTATGCAAAGTACAAGTGGCAAGTAACTGGATGATATCAAGTTAATTTTTAAGAAGACAGTGTTTTAGCAGGTGTAATCCACATTTTGTATGTACTGTTCAGCAGGTTATCTTACTATACAATTTAAAATACAAAACATGTTGATTCTTTGGGGTAGAGAAAGGTTTTTATTCTTAATTTTCATGATTTTTTTTGGTTTGAGTAAAATGGGAGATTTAACTGAAGTACAGATGTTCACACACAAGTAATAATGTAATATTTTTTGAAGGGTTTGTTGATCTCTTATTGGTACTACTTACAATTTTAGTTTGTATTATTTGGTACCGTCTGAACCTTTACAGCCTTTTATGTGGAATCATTTCACTATGAACATTTTGGGACATGTATAAATCTTTGAATTTCCTTCTACTTAAACTATACTTAGTTTAAACTTTTTGATCTCTCTGTAACTCTTCATGTGATGATCTTTTTCTGGGACAGAGAATTTTTAAATATTATTAAAATTGAGCAGTATCTTAGAAGGTAGTATTAGTATAATTACTGTAATTATATTAGTAATGTTTGATTTTGTAGGTCTTTCTCTGCTGATTTTTATAATGTTTAATTATTTTTAACGTTGGTATGTTCTCAAAAGTTGGCAGCTTGACCAACTTCTTAAAAATTATTTTCAATGTAATTTTGTTAGGTTTCCAGAATTTTCGTGTTCTTTATATCGATGGGATAATGGATCTAAGTCTATTTTTAAAAATAAATATCTGTGCTATTAAAGTAAAACTTGGGATAGTTTTCTTTTGGCATTCCAGCTGTATTTATAGACAACTACCATAATGGGTAGGTAGAATGAATGAAACTCAATTCATACACTTCAGCAGTGAAAAACCTCTAACTAACCTGAACCAGCAAAAGTATCCTCCTGTAGTATATGAATATATTAAACTACACCTTGGGCTAAAAAGGATTTTATGGATTAGGTTTATATGGCCTTGAATAGAGAAGTTTAAGGGGTGATCAATTTGAGGTATTAATAGTGATTAAAGAATTTAATAGTGTAGTTTAGATAGAGAAAAACTATTTTGTCTGGAGTCCTGAACAAGGGGTCTTAGTCTTTAATTTAAAGCTAGGGAACTCAGGACTGTGATGTCAGGAAACCACTTTTTGTTCCAAAAACAGCTATTAATGCTAGGTAAGTTGAAAATTTCAAAACTGAGATTAATCAAGCAGATACATGGAGTTAGGGAAATATCAGCTATTATCTAAATACTGGAGGAACAGGCTCAGTTGCTAGTCTTGTAGCAAAGGCAAAAACCAGTAAATGGAAGTAATATGTACTGGTCATAATGCAGCTCCATTTTGAAGTCTACAAGATGAGTCAGACTCATTCGCCAGTTTTCCTGGTTTTTCCTTCTGGCAGACATGCCACGTCCCTCGATGTTCTCATCAATTTCCATCCTAAGTTTCTGTAATGCAAGGAGACAAATTACTACAGAAAATGCAAATGTGAGGATGCCAAAAATCTAAAAACAGAAAATGTTGTAAATGATCAGCAACTCAGGCAGCATTCTTGGAGAGAGAAACTGAATTAACATCTCAGCTCAATTACCTTTTCATCACCACTGCTGTCACAAAATGCATCACCATGCCCAGTAAAGCACATAATTTAATTTCTGGATTATACTGAACCTGTGGAACAAAAAATATATTTTTCACTTCTGACAAGCCTATCCTTGGCAATAAATATTTCTAAAGTTTACCTAATTCAGTAACTATCAAAAGTTTGCAGACAAAATTTAATTTAACAATCTCCTTTTTACATTTTTATAAGAATATTGAGCAAGCCTGCAAAAGGGCTTTTCAACTACACTATGATAATAACAGGCATAAGGTGAAATTATTAAGCTGATCCATTGATTATGATAAACTGATACACTGCAAATGCAAGCTCAGGTTTGATGAAGGACTCAAGCAGATTTTAACAATCCATTTTGGGCCACCTGCTATTTGAATAATGACTGATGTCATTTCATAATGAATCTAGTATACAGGTGAGCTCTTAGTGCAATGGCGATATGTTTTGAAGATATAAAATTACAACTTGATTCTGGAGAAGGCTTAAATCAAACAATGAAAACAATTGGCTTCAGAAACAAAAATAATTCTTAAGTAGTGTTATTTTACAGTTTCCATGAATAAGTGTCAAGCAGATGTATCTAAACTAAATTATAGCTTTATACCTGTACCACATAGCCATGAACTACATTTTGCTATTTTCATTTGGTGTAAGAAATACATTTCCAGAGACCAATTGGATTCTCAATTGCTTTGACAAAAGTCTGTATTTTTCACATGACAAACCAATTTTTGGCTTAATAATCTGATAATTTAGGAGAAAACCATAAATATTGAAACCCTTGAAGACTGTATCACTACAGAAATATTTTCCCAGGAAACGCTGAACTGTAAGAGTAATAAACACAGATTGAGGATCAAACCAACAGTTTATACCAGTTTGTGAACAATGTTTAAATTTCCTGTGAGTTTTAACTGCTAGTCTCTACGGTGTAAAATATTTACAAGGGTATAGTTTGTTTATATTATTAGATTGAGCTTCATTTTATTTATTCTTTAGAAAAATAATTTATATAACTTTTTGTGACTCCACAAAATTAAGAAGTGATATTTTTTTAAATCAAAACATTTTGATATTCTGAAACTGCACATAATCATTTTGTGAGAGCAAGTTTATTTGGACAAGAATATTTTACATGATTTTATATGCTTTTAATTTTTTTTATAGTTTAAAGAGATGTAATTTTACCAATGAGTTTTAAATCTTTTTTTAAACCAAGGTGATATTAGTTTCAACAAAGAATGACATTATATATTGAACTTGCTTTTGAACTACCAAAGTCTGAAAAGAATAAATCTTATAATTCAATGTTTTATGTTCCACTACAATTGTTATTTTCTTTCAATGTTGCAAATCTTGAGCACTTTGATAAATAAAAAAGTCCTTAAAATCCGAACAAAACTTCCCATTGTATTTGAAGTTTAATAGCCCAGAAATTCTGCTTCATTGCATCCATGTTAGACTGCTACATTTCAGATGTGTTATGTTAAATTTATAAATACAGACTTTGTTTTATGCATGTTGGTACATGTTACTTTGGATAAAAAAAATCTCTGAAGGATTGCATTGTAATGGTAACTTGTGTGTGTAATTGCACATAATGAGGTCTGTACATGAATGGTGTTGTTCATAGGCCTCCTTCCTTTCTTGTCTCTGCGTTTCTTTAGAGCTGTTTAACTTCTTTTTAAAAGCACAGTTTTGTAATGAATGTCATACCATGTTACAAATCTCAAAAACTGGGATTTCACCAGTTCTTTTCAAAGTTCAAACTATTAAAACTTGTGACCTTTTGTTTAGTTGGTTTTTTTTGGTCAAGATGAAGAAGAAGAAATATTTATTTTAAGTGAGCCTTGAAAGGAATGGCTGTACATGTTGGGAGCACTTTTTGTCCTACTCTCTGAAGGTTTATAATATCATTAGAAATGTTCAGAAACCTAAGGTTATTTAGCATTCTTATTTCTTTAGCTATTTCTGTAAACATGTCAACATATTATTTTAAGCAATATTTCTGATGATAAGTATTCATTATCTTTAAGAAACATCACAGATGAGAAAACAGAAATGTGAGAGGTGGCTGGAACTCAGGATGAGACCTCATTCTAAATCTTCATTTAAAGTAGGACTATTGACAAAGATATGGTCTTCTAAAAAGTCATAAAATACAGATAAATAGTAAGGTTTTCATAAATGAATTTAAAATTGCATTTTTCTCATTTTATGAATCTGCTGAAATCTTTCAGGCCAGGTGAACACGTGTTAAATAAAATTTCTAAAAATACATATTTTTAAATATTAAATGGGGTTGACATAGGGAAGCATTGTTCAGTATTTATGTTGGGTAAATAATTGGGTACAGTAGCTGCACTGTATCTCCTACTTTACATTTCATACGAATAAAAAAATGTATTCATTGCAACTGTAAATATGAAATCTTTTGGTTAGTGTAAGTTCCAGCATATGTGTAGAATCTGGTGTACTACTGTAAAGGGCCAGTTACAAATATTGGCATTCATTTACTTAAGTGGATTTTTAAATTGCTGAATAGATTTTAGTCATTTAATCATAAAATAGATTCATAGGCTTGCACAAGGCAGGTGCATTGAAGGACATTGTAAAGCCATTAATTTGCCTGAGGCACGAAACATCAGTAACTTTGTACTAACAACTATTCAGAATAAATATCTTGTTATGAAATGTGGCTCTGTTCTGATTTTACTCTGTAAAATCTGTAACTTAGTAAATTGTATGTGTTGTGCAATTTTCAAACTAGCAAACTAAGATTGTTTGCAATGTGAAAAAGGAAATGAGCATCTTATTTATCACGAGTTCAGTAGGCAGGTTTATAAAGAGAGTCACTTGTAACTTATTTATACTGGATAAGTTAGTACCTGCCATTTGAAGAAAATGATGCATCTTTTGTAGCATGCAAGGATACATTATGACACAAGTGAACTAGTGCTATTATAGAAAATTATTGTGACTGACTGACAGCTGTTCTTACAGACCTTATGTAGGTAATTAGTTAGTAATTTTGATTTGAATTTTAAGTAATCATAACTTTGAAGTAGTACTTTCTTCAGGCCTTACAATTCTTTGAATACTATTAATTTATACAATAACATGTACTGTTTCACAGTGTTGCATTATCAGTTACATTAAAGTAATTTTCTGGAGCATTTGGAGAGTAGCTTGGTGGAGTTGCTGAGCTTGATGAATTTGAACTGATAGAATTAATGCAGTTTCTATCATTCCACAGGATTGTTGTAATAATTCAACTTTTATTGCTATACATTATTCACATGTTCCATTGAACCACTTCTTTAATGGCATTGCTACTATGGGCTGACTTTTACCAAACATCAGCTCAGACTCAATTTCGTTGAAGCTTTCTCTTCATGAAGTAAGGTATCTCATGCACCTTTGCTCTGCTCACCTCATTATAAATGCATCATGCAGCGATGACACGTTGCTTGTACTATAGTACGCTCACCAATGGCAGAGGCACTTCTCATTGAAAAGACCTTCCAGGATTCCCAGCAGCAACACCATGTTTAAAGTCCATTTGAACCAGGCCAAGCGTTGCCAGCTAGGAGCTGTATTTTACAATACATATGTTGGGAATCAAAGAGGGAAACCTTCTGAAGGCATGTAGGTGGCATGGATAATAGTTCTTTGCAAATACAAGACTTATTTGGATAAATATTTGTATTTTACATCAACATCTGTGTGGAGAATATCAGGAACAGAACAGGTTTTTATTAATAAGTGAGGTCATCATTGGCATTACACACAAATGACAGTATAGCATAGTTGTCCATACAGTGGCACATGGCAGACACTGACAAGGATGGCCATAGAATGCCTCTGCATGTACCTTTGACATGGGAGGCCTTATTCCAATGTATGCTGCACATGTCATGCTATGCAAATACAGTGGGAGATATTAAGTGTGATAAGATTATTGAAACCTTTATTCCCATCTCCACCTCGACCTGCACGCAGTCCAGATTCTCGTGAAGCTTTTGAGGTGTATGATTTTCTGTGTGAATTGTGGCTCATGGGTGTCATTTTTAAGGTCAGCGATGATTGTGTTTGCTTCACAGTTATGATATGATTAAGTGACATAGTCAATATTGTTTGTGACCAGGATTTGTATCCCACACAGTTGGACATTTCACACACAAGATATCATGATTGCAGATGTCTTCAATCTGTACTATGTAATTTCCTGATTAATGTAATTGCCCTTTGAAGGACTCTATATCACTCACAAATAAAAGACTGCATGCTCAGACTGAAAAATGCCACTTACTCCACAGGCTCTAGGTGTGTTTTTTCCATTTCTATTACACATTGTGATTCTCACCCTGCTGATCAGGCAGCTCCACCAAAGTTTCATGTTCCTTCTGCAGGTTCCCACCCAATTATCTTCCAACATTACCACCTTGGCCCCAGCTCTACATGCCAGCCAATATGCTTTACTGTACTCTCATCAAAGCCAGGGTAGTTACAACTGCCAATGATTTCCTAACAACCCCTGCAATAATCCACATGCTCCAGTGCACTTTTTACTCTCGCCTTTGGAGTTACTTCAATCAACCTGTTCAGATATGCTCTGACATATCTGAAACCGGTGGCTTTGTACCCAGATTTTCTGGACCAGAGACAGGGACATTCCCACTGTGCCAAAGGACCATTCTCTCAATAGTCTATGTTGAGTTGCCCCCTTTACAATTATTGTCCCCGCTGCCTCCCATATACCACCTCTAATCCCCATAATTGTACCCCACATTCTCCAACATGGCAATGTCCCATGATACCCCACACAAGACTTTGATTGAGCAGACCGCCAGGACTAACCTTGGCCCACCGCATTAACTGATATAGATGGACAGCATGTACCGATGATTCATCCAATGTTGTGCTGTCTACTTAAGGGGGAGAGCTTGGGTTTACTGAACTTCTTCTCTATGCATTGTGAAAGACATCGACTGAGAGAGCTCTCAGCTGGGTTGGCTGAAATGTTGTTGTTAAGCGCAAAATTGTGTACAGACCCTGCCAGCCGGCATCCTGAGATGGAGACAGATTTAGGCATAACTGACACCACTGCCAGATCCCTCATTTTCCCACCTCAACTGACTATCCCTACTAAATCTCCATAGTTGCAAAGACACCAGGCCCTTCACAATTCACTCCTCTATGTCCCCCAACTCAACCTTATGTCGTCTGCTGGATCCATTTTCTAAACCTCTATATGCCTGTCCCCATTACCACTTCCTCACTCTTGCCAATTCTGAGGGTCTGTGCAAGAGTCCGTTCTCCTGCTCTCCTCTCTTGTGCCACAGAGTTAGATCCTTACACACCACTGCACGAAGCCGATAGGCCCGTACCACCTTTAAATAATTGAGTCATGTGACACAAAGTTCTAATGCAATTTTTCTTACAAGTGAAGTGTAAAGTTACCATAGGACCAGAGGGCTACTCTCTTATTAGAGAGAGATGACTGGTGATGGTTTAAAGTGAGGGCCGCCACTCCTCTGGTGAAGGGAGACGTTGAGAAGGAGACGCCTTTATGATAACCTCAGCCAGTGCGGTGAAACGTGACTTTGCTGAAAACTGTTTCATACTTCTCAGTATTCATGGCATATCAATGTGTCACAAGCACAAACCTGCCATACGCTTGTATCAACCTGTCACAGTGCTGCTGACTCTCTTGCCAGATTCTCAACCTGCCACTGTGAAATTCAAATTTTGCATCTCGCTAAATTAAGACAGTTGGCACATGTTTTCTGCCCTAGAAAACAAAAATAAAAATCCCTCTCTATGTTGAATCACCAGAAAATTTTATATAAAAATGCCAGTGACTGAGAAATTCTGGTGGAGGTTTTATAGAAACACCAAAGAAATCACCCTATCCAGATGCACACAGCTTGGTATGGACACCGTCCTGCCCAAGACCACAAGGAATTACAGAGAATTGAGAATGGCAGGTATTTAAATGCTGTGGCTACAAGAGCAAGGAACTCACCTGCTGATTTCTCAAAGCCTGCGCACTTTCCATAAGGTGCAAGTCAGGAGTGTGATGTAGTGCTATCCACTTGCCTGAATGAGTGCAATAGCAATACTCAAAAGGCCCGACATCATCTAAAACAAAATGTGCTTGATTTGCACCCCATTTATTAACATTAATATTCACTCCTCTTGCACTGTTCAGAATGGCAACAGTGCTTCCCGCCTGCAAGATGCGCTGCAAAAAGTCACTTAGACCCCTCTGACAGAGCCTTCCAAACCCGTAACCTCTACCACCTAGAAGGACAAAAACAACAAATTGCACATTCCTACCTGAATCACACATCATCCTGGCTTGCAACTATATTGAGTAAAAAGTGAGGTCTGCAGATGCTGGAGATCCCGAAACGTCGAATTTCCTGTTCCTTGGATGCTGCCTGACCTGCTGCGCTTTAACCAGCAACACATTTTCAGCTTGCCACTCTTTTGCTGACAAAGGACTCATTCTCTAACAGTATTGTGGATGTACCTACACTACATAGACTGCATGTATTCAAGGAGGTATCTCACTACCTACTGTCTTCTCCATGTCAATAAATGTTAGCTTAGCCAGCAAAATTGACAACCCACGTCCGTCCATTTAATTTGAAAGCTCAGCTTGAAGAAAATTATTTGTGACCACTATCATATGGACCCAGATATTGCAAATCTTCCAAGTCTCTGATGACCATTTAAATGTGGGCGGCACGGTGGCACATGTGGGCGGCACGGTGGCACAGTGGGCGGCACGGTGGCACAGTGGTTAGCACTGCTGCCTCACAGCGCCTGTAGACCCGGGTTCAATTCCCGACTCAGACGACTGACTGTGTGGAGTTTGCACGTTCTCCCCGTGTCTGCGTGGGTTTCCTCCGGGTGCTCCGGTTTCCTCCCACAGTCACAAAGATGTGCGGGTCAGGTGAATTGGCCAAGCTAAATTGCCCGTAGTGTTAGGTAAGGGGTAAATGTAGGGGTATGGGTGGGTTGCGCTTCGGCGGGTCGGTGTGGACTTGTTGGGCCGAAGGGCCTGTTTCCACACTGTAAGTCTAATCTAAAAAAAAACCTCTAATGATTAAAGACAGCATTTTTTGCAAAACCAAATTGTTTATATTTTGCTCCTTGGAAATCAAAGGAATAGACTGAGTAGGGGTGAACAAATGTTTGTTTGCAAATTAGTCCCCAGGAATGATTTGTACAGTTTTCTTTCACCTTGTATATTTTCTGTTCTGAAAAGTTAAAAATAATATTACCTGTGTGATTGAAGAAGTCCATACTGATTGCATACGATTTATTCTGAGCTTTATGTAGAGGCTGGGAGTTATCAGCGGCTAGAATTTAGTTTCTCTGCGTTTCAAATTTCGTATGTCCCAAGTGTTTATAACTACTGAGGTTGAAAATGCATTCAGTGTAGTCTTTTGAGGGTTTCCAGGAGCTGATGGAAGGGTGCTATACTTCAGTGATTTCTCAGTATGTGTTTATTTTATTCATTTACATTTTTTGTTGTAGCTATTTGTTTCTACTAGCCCCTTTGGGATAAGTTTGGTCAGTGATATGGGAGAAGTCTGCAGATTATGAGGTGGGAACATATGGTTCCAGTAAAATTCTTTAGACCTGTTTCAAAATATAACACTTTCAAGAGCAGTAAAGGTACGCCCCCCCCTCCCCGGTCTACCTCCCATCAAAAAGTCCAAGTTGCGAGAATGGTTGTAAAGCAAATGCTTTCTTAGATGTGTTAGCTTTTATCACCTCTTATTGCTATAGAAAAGCAATAGTTCACACTTGTATTTTGTGGACTTAATTATATCAGTGACAGCTGAAATATACTATATGGTTTTGGTGGCTTTCTGGACATTTTACTGAATTGAACGTTTTACTTGAATATTTTCATACCTTTTAACAACCACTCTGAGTGTGTAGAAATTTTCAATGCAACACTTGATTTGGGTATTGCTTCTTTGTCAAAATATTCCATTTACCGTATTAAATACTAACATTTATTTTAGATTTTTTGTTTTAGTTCCTGTTAAATTATGTCTGCTTAACTCTCTCATCGGATTTTTGATAATGGATAAATGTGCCGACTGAGTTACCTTATTGATGTTTGTTGAAGTTTTCCCGATTATTGTTTGAGTGTTATTTGATAGTGTTTCTGCAGAAATTATTTTGCTAAAAGTTTCTATCAAGTCATTATTTATGGCATCGCAATGTGCAGTGCTTGTGAGCTCTGCTTATGCCAAAGGGTGCGATCCCTCTGAAAAAGCTGAATTATATCCCTACCACAAAGTGTTCAACAAATAACGAATGACTGAAACAAAAGAGAAATCTTTTATACAAGAACTGACTTTAAAATGTAATTTTCATGCGGAATATCTGTCTTCACCCTGAAAATCAAGTTTTTGTTGAAAAGGTTGATAAGAAATTGTTGTTGAAAAATAGTGCGGTTCCACATATATTAGATTTGTTATCAAGAACTTGCTGTGCTTATGTCACCAGATGCACAAACTCTAATTAAACCATTGTTCAGTCTGTTGCATAAATAGAAATATCCTTTGGATCATGTTCTTTCCCCCATACAGAAAACTTCTGTGTTTTCATGGTGAAAACAACCTATTATAGCTGACGTTGCTTGCTGATGTATAGTAATTTGTATGTATGTTTTTAAGCTTTGCAGATGACCAAATAAAAGTCACAATTTTTAATCAATTAGTTCAATTTAGTGTTCTAAAATATGTTCCAGATGTAGCAAAACTGACAAGTCCACTATTATTGTTCAGCCTTGGTTACCCTGAGAAAATAAGTGTGGCTCTTGTTGTTGACCTGTTACATTCTCAGTGCTCTTGATGTCTCCACAATGGTCTCAGGAAATGTAATGAAGTGATCATAAAGGATACTGACATATACCCAATTAGAATGGTGAATGATTAGGAAGTAATCCTATAGGATTTGCTGTTTCCATGACTTTGGTACAAATATGATGTCATTTTCAACCCAAACCTGGATATTATCCATCTTTTGCTGTAGGCTATCATGGATTACTTCACTCAACAGAATTGGTGAATGGGGCTGAATTTTGCAGAAATAATGACATAATCCCACTAATGACCTTACGACAGGGTAGAGGATCTTCCATGAGGAACTTTATAACCAAAGTCTTGTGACAATCATTGACTTCCAAAAACTGTCATCATTTTCTTTAGTATAGAATATGATTCCAACCATTTTAGAGTTTTTACAGGACTCTCGTCCTCTTTGACTTCATTCCTCTATTGACCTCAATTTTTCTAGGGTTGATTGATGTCAAACCTAGTCAAATCTTACCTTTAATCACATTTAGTTACTGTCACCTAGCTTCTAATATTCAGATCCTGTGCCCATTGTTTCTGCTAAATTATGTAACCTGAATGGTGTTGTGCTATTCTGTACTTCCATTGAACCATGTTCCGTTTCCAAGCTTGAGGATGTTGGAAGATTGAAGGAATGTGCCAAGTCACGATTGAAACATTGAAACACATGTGGCAGATTGTTGGAAAATGTAGTTCTGCTACTGATAGACCACAGTGCTTCACAGATGGGCATTAGATTTGATGTTAATCTGTCACAATTAGTGAGCTTAAGTACCATACACTGCTTAGTTGGCTGGATGGCTAGTTTGCAATGCAGAGTAGTGTCAACACATGCATTTAATTCCTATACCAGTTAGGTTCACCATGAATGTTCCACCTTCTTGATTTTGCCACTTGCCTGAGACATGGTGAATCTCAGGTTAAGCCACCCCCTCCCTCTCCCTCTCTGGTCCTATGAGATTACGGTGACTTTTAATTTTATCAATTATTTCTGACAAAAGGACACATTTTGCCTAAGCTTTTTTGTCTCGTACTCATCAGGGTATTCATAAGAATACCAATATAAAGGCATGAGAAGAGAGTGTTGATTAGTTAGCAAGCATAATCTGGTTGGTAGAAGCATTATCATGGGGAATGTACCAGTTACATGATGACTGACAATTAACTTTGTTTACATTTTATCCTGGCAGGTTGGCTTTGCCCTGTTAAATGGACCAAAGTTTTTATGACACCTATTTTAAGTTGAAGCAGGTGCAATGTGTGTGCATGCACTTGTGCTAAGAAGAAGGTCATGTATATTCAAATATGTAGCTCCCAGTATGCAAGAGTTCACTAAACTTCAAGGGAGACTGACAGTCTTAAATTGATTGTCAACACAATTTTTAATGCAGTCAAGATTATTAAGCAAATAGAATCCAATCACTAAATAAGTCCATTGTTGGACACTGTTTTGCACTTGCAAGCACAGACAGACTGGATACTGTCAGTACCTCGCCTGTTGCAAACTGCAAAAGGAATGTGTTGTTTGACACGATCCACCAGTTTTTGAAATGTACAAGCTACATACCAAGGAATACCAGCACAGAAATTCATGAACCACATTATCCATTTGTGTGATAGAGTGCATTTTTGGTTTTTTAGCAGCATCCTGTTAGTGGCAAAAGCTACTTATATCCTTGCCTGATCAAAGGGTTACTCAGTTTTGAGATGCCTCACCCTTCCAAGGTAACCTGACGTGATTGAGCACTTTTCAGGACAAAAGGTCTTTGATAGTTTATGGGTTTGTGTGATATATAGTGAGAAATTATCACATGAGGGTAGCCGTTATCTCACAGGATGATTTTGATATGTCCTATTTCAGTGCAAATCTTGCACAATGAGTAGTTGGCTCAGGCCCTATTTCCAAGGGTGGCAATAATATAGTGTTTGTTGACACAAACAATACACCGAGAATCGCTAAACTGTGTGTGCTCACCTCCAATTTTTCTCACTGAGCTTCCACGTCCACAACAGAAAAGCCAACTTTTTCAAAGAAAAGTTAGAATTCTATTTTGCTTGACATTTTTTCAGGTTTTACGATATATTTTTTAATTCAATTCTTTTCATTTTCATATGTTTGTTCATTTTTAATCACTTTTTTTTACAGCAATGTCTTTGGTGGCAGCAAAGGCAACCTGCCAATTAGTTCAATCTTACTACCTGGAACTGAAACAACAATATGCGCATTGGTAAAGATGACTCGCGATAGACTGAAGTAGGTAGTGGCAGATTTCTCAGTTACACGCCAAGGAAAAGAAACTTGTTTAATTGCTGCATTTCAAAGGTGAATTGAATGCACGGTGGATCCATTAAGACTTCTTACATGCAACTGTAGATTCAAACAAAACAGATGTACCAACTACATGTCTGTGTTTCTGGGTATTAATATGCAGAACCCTCTTCTTTGCAAACAGAAGAAACACATGCTCTTTGTGCCTGATGCAACTTAGTGACAGCTGTTCTCAGTTTCATTCTTCAGGGCAATGCCTATACTTGGCAGTTAACTGTCAGCCATCATCTGACTGGTGCATGCTCCACAGCAATGCCTCAACCAATCACAGCTCACTTGTTAAGGATTAACACCCTTTTCATACAATGCAAATATTGCTTCCCTTTTTATTGAAATTCTTGTGAACGTCCTGATGACTGCGACGCTAAAATAATCGATGTTCATAATTTACTGTCAAACGGCTCTTTCTAAATTTCATACATCTTTAAACTGTGCTCATATTTTGTTTGGTGCAGTTAACATTTCCTGTTTTTTTAAAAAATATATAATTTATTCACTCAGTAACCAGATGCATGCTTTTAATTCTTAGTACAATGGATCAGGATTTCCCATGTCAGAGTAGGAAATGTCCCCCACTATTCTTTAGATTTCTCCTTGTCCATTTAATTTCAGTGTCATTTTCATAGCTATTTTGCTCCATTTGGCAATCAAAATAGCATGGCAGCATCTACAGAACATCAGGGGCATGTGTGGAAAGACCAGGCTACCATGCAGCTTTTTAACCAGTTAGTTTGAAAATTCCTTGATGAAAAGGGAGGGTCTTAATCATGAAGAGCAAATTGGTGAAAATCAGATCAATTACATTTAGGAGAAAAGAAAGAGAAAATGAAAAAAATGCTTGTTTCAAAACTCCAGTAATAAATACAATCTGAAAGATTGCAATTCCATGCATAAAAAACTTGGTTTTTCAGAACCAGAAGGTGAATTGGCAATAATTAACTTGACATTCTCTGACTTTCTGCAATCACTATGTGGCAGCAATGCAACAACTTCATAGTATTTAGTATGTCAGAAAGGGGAGTCAGATGGTGTAATTAAAAAGCAAAGTACTGGAAATACTGAGCAAATCTGGCTGTATGTGTTAAGATAAAATGGAATTAAACTGCCAAGCCAAATAAAACTCTTCTTCAAAACATTGTCATTTTCATTTGGCTTACATAGAATTGATACATCTCATAAGAACATGAGAATTTGGAGCAGGAGTAGGGTATTCAGCCCTTCAAACCTCCCCCACCATTCAACAAGTTCATGGGTCACGCTTCAGGCCTTAATTCTTCTTTTGTGTTAGCTCTCCAACATTTTAAAAATCTATCTTCCCGTTAAATACTTTCAGTGATCTAGCTACCGTAACTCCTTGGGTAGAAAATTTCAGACATTTGCTACCCTCTGGAAGAAGAAATTCCTTCACATCTCAGTTTTAAATGTGTGCCTTATTCTGTAAATATATTCCCTACTTCATCAGTAGAAACGTTATCTCAATAACTACCCTGTCACACCTTCTCAGAATCTTGTATGTTTCAATATGATCACCCACATTCTTCTAAGCTCTACTCAATAAAGACCTCACCTGATTAGCTGTTCTTCATAAATCAACCCTTTCATCTCAGGAATCACTCTAGTGAATCTGCTTGAATAGCCTCCAATGCCAGTGTTAACTTTGTTTAAATTAGGATTCAAAGCTGTTCACAATACTTCAGGTGAAGCCTCATCCATACCCTGTACAGTTGCAACAAGATTTCACTGTTTTTAAACTGCAAACCTCGAGCAATAAAGGACATCATGGACAATAATTTCAGGATTTTCATGTTACTGCACATCTACTATTGCCTAAAGTTGTTGAATGATTTGCACATCAATAGTGGTGTACCTCACCATTATTTTTAGGATAGAATGGCCTTCTACAGTTTACATTTTTACTTTAGTTTTCTGTGATGTATGTTTTAAATGATAGAGCTGCAACATTTTCTCATGGAGACGAATGAAAAACAGAAAAGAACTAAATCAGAAAAGGTAAGGGAGCAAAACATTAGCCTAACAATTGGTGATATTGTGACAGTTGAGTAATGAAGGCTTTTTATGAAGATAGACATGATTTTGAGTGGTGAAAATGTGTTGCTGGAAAAGCGCAGCAAGTCAGGCAGCATCCAAGGAACAGGAAATTCGACGTTTCGGGCATAAGCCATTCCTGATGAATTTCCTGTTCCTTGGATGCTGCCTGACCTGCTGGGCTTTTCCAGCAACACATTTTCAGCTCTGATCTCCAGCATCTGCAGACCTCACTTTCTCCTCAATGATTTTGAGTGGATTAGGCTAATGAGTAAAGAAGAATGTTAATATAGGAGAATTGGCTATAATAAACGTTCGGCACAGAGGAAACTTTGAAGGTCCTGACAATGTTTCAAATCGTAAATTTTGCGAAGATTTTTCTTCAGCTTCTGGATCAATTCTGAGGTAATGTCAATGTGATCATCAGTACCACAGCCACCAGAAGTTATAATTTAGAAATCCCAAGATACAAACAAGGGGAAAAAACAAGAAAGTCAAAGAGGAATGAATGAGGGTCAGGATAATAAAATCATTTGCATGCAAGTAAGGAGAACTCAAATAGGTGAAGAAAATATAGGTGCAAATAGAATTTTAACAACTGATTTGATGCATTTAATAAAGGTCTGTGGAAAATTAGATGAAGCTTAAGTCGCAGCATCTCTCTCTCGCTGATTATCGTTAATACATGTTGGACAAAAGTTCAGCATCTTATTTCCTTGTTTCTTTGTGCCAACACTACCTCCCGGTCTCAGAGTGTCCTTCCACGCAATGTGGAAACATCAGACAAGGCCAAACATATTGAATTAGAAGGCCAGTGACGGAATGATGTCGTAAAATGTGTTTCTTGTCAATTGCACTGAGCAGGGCTAGCTGCAAGAATCGCTTGCTATGAGAGTTTGGGCTCAAGTAGGGGTTGGATGTGTGGATTCCAGGCAGTTTACAACCCAATGCTTCATTTACACTGAGAAGTTAATTACAGTGAATTTGTCGAAGTGTGAATTTCAAACACCTTGAATCTTTTACTCACCAACTTACACTGTACCAAGGTCCTCCAGCAAATCACAGTCTCCCTTATACATGGCGGTGCCTGAACATCGTCATAAGTGGATTTGATACTTGTCCTCAGTATGTCAATGACCCTGAACTTGGAAAGCATAGATGAGACAGTTGTTGTATAGTGAAAGAACGTGGCTGGACTAGGTAGAGTAAGACAGTGTAGGGGAGAACACATTTATTTACAATATCTCAAAAATAATTGAACCTCTTAAAATTAGGAAACATGCACAATTTTGAAGGGTTGTTGCAGTACACTGGTAATGTCCCTGCTTCTGAACCAAAAGGTCTTCCAGTTTTAAGTCCTACCTGTACTAGAGCTATGAGGTACCATATCTAAAAAGGTTGATTAAAATAATTGCATGGGGGATCCAAGATGGCAGTGATTTAGAAAGATTGCGTTGTAGAGCTCCGCACCACATCGTAAGCGGGACAAAGTCCTAACCCACCCTACCCGGACCACCATGATATCCTGGGACTATGGAAAGGTCGTGGAGTCCAGGAAACTGTTAGAGAACAAATTACCTTGGTTTTTTACTTAACAGGGGTGCTGAAGAAGGGAGCAGATACATCCGAGGTCAGGCCCTACAGGATCCACGGACTCTATTTCCTACCAGTTCCTGTTAAAGGAGCTCGCGTAATGTTGGGGAAGCAAATGGAGGAGAAGCTCAACCTCTATCATGCTGCAGAAGCATGAACAGCAGCTGCGAGACCTCACGAAAAGGACGGATGAGGTAGAATGCAGGATCCAAGGATAGGATCCAGGCCCTGGAGATGCAGGTCCATAATTTGCTTGACTAGGTTGATGACCTTGAACAAGGCCAGGAGAAAAAAATATTTGGATTGTTAGCCTGCTGGAGGGCGAGGAAGGTGAGCAACCAGTGGAATTTATTGAGGATTGGATGCCAAAGTTCCTTAACTTAGTGGCTGGCTTGGGAAGCTTGAAGATTGAGAGGGCTCACCTGGTCACGGTGCGGAGGTCAGGTCTGGGCCAACGTCCTCATCCTATCTTGGTGCGGTTTCATCACCATAGAGATAAGGAGAGAATCGTGGAAGTTTTGGCAGGGATGTGAGTTCCCCTATTCAGCGCCATTGGCGCTTTATATGTTGGGTTTTTTTGGGTTTTTGTTGTATATAATCTTTGATAGCTTTATAGGTTTGTTAACTGTAGTGGTCTTAGTTTGTGTAGTTTTTATGTTCAATGGATCTTGCGACACTAAGGCTTGGCAATTTGTAATTTGAGTTCCTCCTGTCTGGAATCTAAATGTTACTGCACAAATGTTACTGCTACTTACTTGATTAAGTGGTCTATCTGGAGCATTAAGGGGAGTCACTCATCAATTAAGAGGAAAAAGGTACTCTTGAGTCTGAGAAAGGAAAAGGTGGGTATTGTTTTATTACAGGAGACACACTTGGATGATATTGAGCATTTGAAACTACAGCAGAATGGCTTTGATTGGGTTTACTTTTCATCCTTTAGTATCAGTAGGGGAGTGGCGATATTGGTTAGGAGGAATCTCCCATTTAAGTTACTAGAGTGTGTTAAAGACACACACTGGTGGTTTATAATTTTCAAGGCCCTGATAAACGGGGAAGGATATGGTGTTTTAAATGTTTACTGCCCTCCTGCCCATCCCTTCAAATTTCTGGCAGATGCGTTCTCTAAATTGATCACTCTTGAGTCTCGACATTTCATCATAGGGGGAGATTTTAATTGTCTCATAGATGCTACAGTAGACAGGTTGCCTAAAGCCCCCTCCCCCCCCCAAATACCCTCTGTACAAACGAAACAATTATTGGATCTGAGTGTGGAGTTAGGATTGGTGGATGTCTGGAGGCGTCTTCACCCTACAGGTAGGGATTTTACGTTTCTTTCCAATCCACACAGATGTCACATAAGGACTGATTTTCTTCTGATCCACATGGCAATCCTAGATGCCTTAGTGGGCCCGCAGCACTGGCTAATAGATCCCTTTATCCTTAAGGATAATAAGTTTGTGGAGTACTTCTCAAAGGAATCTAGGGTATTCCTAGACATTAATTCAAGCTTGGTTAGTAGGCCATACATCCTTTGGGAAACTGCCAAAGTCTATGCCAGAGGGTTACTCACTCTGCCAGTAGGAAGCAGCAGAAGGACGAGCAGCAGCCCCTCTTTGAAGCACTGTTGAAAGCACCCGAGAAGGCTTAATTTGATAGGTCCACGGTGCCAATCTACAGAGGATTATGGCGCTGTGGTCTGCATTAAATTCTGTGCTCACACAGACAGCAAAGAAGGAGCTTACTTTTGCAAAGCAAAGGTTATATGAGCATGGTGACAAGCTGGACAAGTACCTAGTGTATCTTGTTAGGAAAAGGAGCACCCCTCAAGCCATTACTTCGACTAGGGAGGGGGCTGGGGACCTAATATGTGATTCTGAAAAGATTCATTTGGCATTGCAGAGATTTTACTCTGAATTATGCCAGTCTGAGGGTTGTGAGGAGGGGCGGGCCAAGATGGAGTCCTTTTTCAAGGATCTGGGCTTCTGAGTGTGGCCTGCCGAAGAAGAGTCTTTTCTCAATGTCCCCTTATCAGAGCAAGAACTGCAGGAGGCTGTGAAGCAGCTACAGAGTGGAAAGGTGCCTGGTCCTGATGGGCTTCGCAGTGAATTTTATATGGAATTTATAATCATATTGTCAGGCCTGATGCTCAACATGTTCAATGACTCGTATAGTCATGAACATCTCCCGCCCTCTCTAAGAGAGGCCAATATTTTGCTGCTCTTAAAAAAAAAGGAAGGTCTTGGAGAACTGTGCTTCTTACAGGCTCATTTCACGCTTAAATGTTGATTTTAAAATCCTCTCTAAGACTCTTGCGTTAAGTCTGGAAACTGTGATACCTTCTATTGTTAAAGAGGACCAGATGGGTTTCATAAAGGGCCGCAGATTCTCCAATAATGTTACAAGGCTGCTTAATGTAACTCAAGCTGATCAACAACAGTCAATAGTGATTGGGAATTTCTCTAGATGCAGAGAAGGCATTTAACCGAGTTGAGTGGCCATACCTTTTGTATATTCTAGAGCGTTTTGGCTTGGGTGCAGCCTTTATAAGATGTGTAAAGGTTCTCTACAGTAACCCCCTCACTGCGGACATCTCTAATGGATATGATCAAGCAATCTTAGTATATTTGGGGGCAGCCGACAGGGCCGTTCCCTTTCGCCATTGCTTTTTGCTTTGATGATTGAACCGTTGGTGGAGGCCATTCCTAGGGATCCCAATGTATCAGCTCCAGAAGTGGTTTCAAAATTACAGCAGATTTTGTTGTACGTGGACAATGTCCTCATTTTTTTGTCAATTTCAGCAGTTTCGGTGCCCCACCTAATATAGAGAATCATCTCTTGGCACCTTTTCAGGGTACTAGATTAATTTTGCAAAATCAGAGGCTATGCCTATGGGTGGTCTTACGAAGGTGCTAGTTATGAGGGCAAATTTCGATTCCCATTTAACTGGTCACTAGGGTTTTATGTATTTGGGCATATTCATCACTCCAGTTCTTCATTGGTTGTTTAAGCTAATTTTGTTCAATTATTCAACAAAATCAAACAAGACCTTCAAAGATGGGAGCCATTACTGGTCTCATGGTTAGGTCGGATAGCTCTTTCTAAGATGAATATTATCTCTCCCGTTTGTACCCTATACGAATGCTCCCCCTGATTTTTGATAAGTAAATGTTCAGGAGACTGAATGGCTGCTTCAGCTCTTTTATTTGGCATCGTAAGCGGCCCCTTATTAAATTAGCTAAACTGAAATTCCCTCACAGACTGGGGAGAGTGGATCTCCTGGACATGAAAAACTATCAACTAAGCACGATTTTATCCTACATGAGAGATTGGGCTTGTGGGGACCCTCTTTCAAATGGTTAGATATCAAAACCTCTTAGGCAAAGTACTCTCTTAGTAGCTTGCTGTTTTTGTGCAAAATGAGGACAATTAAGGAATATTCCCATTACCCAATAGTTATCAATATTATTAAAGCATGGAGGGCAATTCGGCCGAGTGAAGCCAATATTGGCAAACATCTTTTCTTACACCTATAGTGGGTATGCCAGGTTTTCAACTGGAGATAATAGATTCAGAATTCAAACATTAGGCAGCTAGAGTCTGCCTGAGTGATTTATTTGCGGGAGACACAGTGATGTTTTTTGATCAATCAGTGCGGAAATACGAGCTATCTAGCAGGGACCTCTTTTGTTTTGTTTTCTAGTTAGGGATTTTATTCAAAAGAATACTATCCTTTTGACTGATCCCTACAAATCAACATAGAGGGGAAGGTGCTCAGTGCTAAGACTACACTTTCTGTCAGCACTTTATATCATCAAGTGGGCGGTGCCCCCTCAGATGAGTTCAATTGACTTTGTAGGGCGCGGGAGAGAGAGCTAGGCTTTGAGGTCTCCTCAGAGGCATAGGAAGATATTTGAGAAAACGCAAGATTCATATCAATTTGCAACAGGACCCATGCTTTACAGTTGAAGATTCTCCACAGGATCCACTTGGCTCCTAATCGTTTGTCAAAATTTAAACCAGGGGTATCTTCAGCATATCCCAAGTGTAAAGTTAGTTTGGGCACTCTTACCCATTGTCTCTGGTCCTGTGGCAGACTTCAAATGTACAGGAACGCTGTGGCGGGTTCAATGGAGGGGATTTTGGGTGTAAGGGTGGCGAAGGACCCGAACTCTCCTCTTCTTGGCCTGCCCAATGTATTCCCTGTAGATGCGCATAAGAAAAATCTTTTCAACATCCTCACTTTCTGCGCAAGAAAGAATATTTTGTTAGGTTGGGTGACTGAAAATCCCCTGAGCCTGTCAGGTTGATGTAAGATTGATATGGAGCATATCTTCTTGGATTTTCATATAAGTATGGTATGCCACGAAACAGAATTTCTATAAGATATGGTGGCACTTTTTGGAATACCTGGACATATGTTTGTCTGCCACACTAACAAGGGTTTTTATATAGCTGTAACG
The DNA here is from genome assembly GCF_020745735.1 of Hemiscyllium ocellatum. NCBI lineage: Eukaryota > Metazoa > Chordata > Chondrichthyes > Orectolobiformes > Hemiscylliidae > Hemiscyllium > Hemiscyllium ocellatum. The sequence goes on along the minus strand of NC_083434.1, from coordinate 31,737,381 downwards.
ATTGTGTTTTACGAGTCCAATATCCAAAGAGGAGGAGATGTGAATGTATGAATGTGTGAAAATTAATGCACTCGATATTCAAGAGTTAATGTTTTGTTTTGCTGAGCTGTATTATTATTATTTATTAGTTTGTTAGTTATTATTTATTTAGTTAAGTAGTTAAAATATATTTTTATATATATTTATACATTTGTACGTGAGGGCAGTTTGGGTTTTAAATTTTTTTGAGTTCTTTCTTTGTACTGTTTTGAATTGCATTGTTTTATATTTGTAATTTTTTAAAAAATATCTATTTATTCAATAAATATATTTATTTTAAAACTGCATGGTTACCAAAGCACTTAACAATAATTTTTTCCCAAACCCACTTTACCTTACATTTTGTCTTAGCTATAAATGCCTCTGATTAAATATGATTTGGAGATGCCGGTATTGGACTGGGGTGTACAAAGTTAAAGATTACACAACACCAGGTTATAGTCCAACAGGTTTAATTGGAAGCACACCTGATGAAGGAGCGTCGCTCCGAAAGCTAGTGTGCTTCCAACTAAACCTGTTGGACTATAACCTGGTGTTGTGTGATTTTTAACTCTGATTAAATAATTGTACTGGTGAAAAATTAGAGGAGTAGCATTTATTTTCAGGTCTTTGTTCCAAACAGATGAAAACCAAATTACAATTGTAATTGTCCATTCTATCTGCCTATACCTGTTAAAATTCTGAAAGGGAATAAGGATACTTCACAAATACCTGGAGAAAGATCTTCAGTGTTACGCAATGTTTCTTCTCAAGGCTAAGGCAGTTATCAAGTTTGAAATGATTTTATTTGACAAAATAACTGACCAGATTAAAAAATTGGAGAACAGCCTATTGATTTTCATGGTTAGAGGTTTTATGAAATACATATGGTTACTTTAGAGTTGAATTCACATGCTGGATAAATTGTTTTGAAATAGCCAAGGATGATCCTAAAGGAGACCTAGGAGTCTGGGCAGATCGTTTGTTAAGTATACCCAACCAATACAGAGCAGCAATCAACATAGCATAGAATATAAAACAAATTAAGTAATAGTGAAACTGTTGTTTGTTTGGTCAGCACTTTGAACAATAGTTGTCGAGGAATATTCAGGTGATGGACAATGTAAGGAAGAGGTGTAAGACTAAACCTCTGCAAGGATTTGTGTTGAATGAAAAAGTTTTTAAAAAAAAGAAAGGTGTTGTAGCCTACAAGTTAGGCAAATTAGAAGTGATCTTGAAGATATATAAAATTGTGAAGGCTACAGCAAAAAGTTAGTTTACAGGGATATCTGAGGATTAGAATTTAAATGATAAGAAAAGTGATAAGATAAACAATTTTAGGAAAATATCAGGAACTTCTTTTACAGTAAATGTGATCACTATGTTGAATAAACCTTCAGACCAAGCAGTGGTGGCAAACGCTATCTTTTCTAAGAAATAAATTTATCTCAGCAATGACTTTCGTATTTTCATTTTACCATGGAATATCACTTCCTTCAAAGACATTTTATTGTTCCCACTGCAAAAATGTAAATTGAACCGAATAATGCAGCAAATTATTTACAAAGTACACGTGCAACATTGTCAATCTTTCAGGGCATGCATTGTCACTAATACACTTAAAAGGAAAGCATATCTTTTTCCCCAAACTCATTCTTTCCTCTACATTGGAACTCAGCTATACATCCCTCTGATCAAATAATCTCTCTGATTATTTAGGCTCGCACACTGTGTATTCAAGGAATACCATATTTCCCAATCTTTCAAAGTCTGGTTTCTTCCATCCTTGTGTGAGTTACCACATTAGGCAAAGGAGTCAAGAAAGCAGGAATGCTTGGGTGAATTTAGCATTTTCCCCATGAGAAATGGCAAATTAATAAATATACAATATAGAATTTCACATTAATGTTTCAAGTTTATATTTATGCACAGAAAAATATATTACGTACATTTTATATATATTACATACATTTAGTTAGAGATGTCTTATACACAAATCAGTACTTTCATTTGACATTCTAATGCACATCTTTTTATGCACATTTTAAATGATAAGTGCATACGACATGTTTAGAGCAGTTCAACTTCTACTTCTTTGGAGAGGAGTTACCTAAGAGGGATCATGTTGGTGTATACAAAAGTATAAACTTGTACAGACACAATATTATTACATCAATAAGCCTTAAGTCGAAATCATTTAGAGTAGAAAATTGAATTATTATGGTTTTAGGCAGTTTAGTGTTTGAACTGATCTATCAAGAGAGATTATCTTGGCAAAAATGTTAGGAGTAAGTGAGGGACTGCAGATGCTGGAGACCAGAGTTGAACAATGTGTGCTGGAAAAGCACAGCAGGCCAGGCAGCATCCGAGGAGCAGGAGAATCGACGTTTCGGGCATAAGCCCTTCTTCAGGAATGAGGCTGGTGTGCCAAGTGAGCTGAGATAAAGGGTAGGGGGGAGGGCGCTAGGAATATGATAGGTGGAAGGAGGTGAGGGTGATAGGCCCAAGAGGGAGTGGGGGCGGAGAGGTCGGGAAGAAGATTGCAGGTCAAGAGGGCGGTGCTGAATCCGGGGGTTGGGACTGAGATAAAGTGGGGAGGGGGGAAATGAGGAAGCTGGAGAAATCTACATTCATCCCGTGTGGTTGGAGGGTTCCTAGGTGGAAGATGAGGCGCTCTTCCTCCAGGTGTCGTGTGTCAGGGTCTGGCGATGGAGGAAGCCAAAGACCTGCATGTCCTTGGCGGAGTGGGAGGGGGAGTTAAAGTGTTCAGCCACAGGGTGGTTGGGTTGGTTGATGCGGGTGTCCCAGAGGTGTTCTCTGAAACATTCCGCAAGTAGGCAGCCTGTCTCCCCAATGTAGAGGAGACCACATCGGGTGCAACGGATACAGTAAATGATGTGCGTGGAGGTGCAGGTGAATTTGCGATGGATATGGAAGGATCCATTGGGGCCTTGGGGGAAAGTGTGAGCGCAGGTTTTGCACTTCTTGCGGTTGCAGAGGAAGGAGCCGGGAATGGAAGTTGGGTTGGTGGGGGGTGTGGACCTGATGAGGGAGTCGCGGAGAGAGTGGTCTTTCCAGAACATTGATAGGGGTGGGAAGGGAACTATATCCCTGGTGGTGGGGTCTGTTTGGAGGTGGCAGAAATGACGGAGGATAAAACGATGTATCCGGAGGTTGGTGGGGTGGAAGGTGAGGACCAGTGAGATTCTGTCCTGGTGGCGATTGGAGGGGCAGGGTTCAAGGGCAGAGTTGCGGGAAGTGGAGGAGATGCGGTGGAGAGCATTGTTGACCACGTCAGAGGGGAACTTGCAGTCTTTGAAGAAGGAGGCCATTTGGGTTGTTCGGTAATGGAATCGGTCCTCCTGGGAGCAGATGCGGTGGAGGCGAAGGGAATTGGGAATATGGGATGGCGTTTTTACAGGGAGCAGGGTGAGAAGCAGTGTAATCTAGGTAGCTGTGGGAGTCGGTCGGTTTGTAGTAAATGTCTGTGTTGAGTCAGTCGCCTGAGATAGAAATGGAGAGGTCTAGGAAGGGGAGGGAGGAGTCTGAGACGGTCCAGGTAAATTTGAGGTCAGGATGGAAGGTGTTAGTCAAGTGGATGAACTGTTCAACCTCCTCGTGGGAGCACGAGGTAGTGCCGATACAGTCATCGATGTAGCAGAGGAAAAGGTGGGGGGTGGTGCCAGTGCAGCTGCGGAAGATGGACTGTTCCACATATCCGATGAAGAGGCATGCATAGCTGGGGCCCATGCGGATGCCCATGGCTATTCCTTTGGTTTGGAGAAAGTGGGAGGATTGGAAGGAGAAGTTGTTCAGAGTGAGGACCAGTTCAGTCAGTCGAAGGAGGGTGTCAGTGGAAGGGTACTGGTTGGGTTGGCGGGAGAGGAAGAAGCTGAAGGCTTGGAGGCCTTCGTGATGGGGGATGGAAGTGTATAGGGACTGTATGTTCACCGTGAAGATAGGTTATTGGGAGCCGGAGAAGTGAAAATCATGGAGGAATGCCCAGTATATAGTCTGACATTAGTCTGGGCACATTACTGTCCGGAAGGTCTAGTTTTGACCATTTGTATCCTTATGTCTAGTTGTGTATTGAGACTTGAAGGTAAAAAGTGAGGTCTGCAGATGCTGGAGATCACAGTTGAAAATGTGTTGCTGGTTAAAGCACAGCAGGTTAGGCAGCATCCAAGGAATAGGAAATTCGACGTTTCGGGCATAAGCCCTTCATCCTGATGAAGGGCTTATGCCCAAAACGTCGAATTTCCTATTCCTTGGATGCTGCCTAACCTGCTGTGCTTTAACCAGCAACACATTTTCATCTATTGAGACTTGAAGGCAGCCTGACCTAAGGCCAACTTAGAAGAGTATGTTTTAGTGCTTCAAATCATACCTGTCAAGCATTTATGCTTATTTCCACTAAAACTCCAATTTTAATTTATTTAATTATTTGATTGGAAAAAAATCATTCATTTAGCACAAGTTTCTGCTTGTTAATTGAAAGACAATGATTGAATTTATGTACCTGACTTTTATAAAATGGAAAGGTTGGAAGGTTCATGGATTTTTTTTTCAGCAAAGGCACAAACATATTGATGGATTTATGTCTAACAACACCCAATAATATATTGTCTCCGTCTTCAAACTTGCTGAATGTGTTTTCACGGACACCTTTTAAGATCATCTCTGATAAGGTCACCTCCTGGCTCCACATATTCTGTCTAGCTGAGAGGCTAATATCTGCTTGGCAAACTATAAACCCAAGTCTATGCTATTCAGCTTGTAAATTATACAATAAATCAGTCACCGCATACTGGTATAACCATATATCTATTACTCGAGAAAAGCTATTTTGCTGAAGGGTTTTCCGGTTCATTGTACAGCACCAAGTAAAACTGTTACCTTACTCTGCCTAACCAGTAATCTGCAAATGCATTTGTCAATTAAGAAAAAATTTGTATCTGCAAGGTCTTGTTATTATTTCACCACACAATGTTAAAAGACAAAAATATTGGCTTTGGATTTGCAAAATAAGTGACACATCAGAACAAGTGGAGCAGGCATCCTTCAACCATATTTACTAGATTTGCCTGTGCATATTGAGCTTTTAAAAGATTTTGCCCATCAGGTTGTGGAATTTGCAAGCTGGTAACTGCACAACAAAGGTGACTGGAACTGTGATGAACAAAAGAGCAAATAATGCATCCTTGTAACCAATTAAATAAAGGAAATAAACAAGAAACTAGAAGAGGGTAACTTGAAGTGGTTGAATTCACTGTCACTTCATGTATAAATTATTGAGCAACTTGTTATAGGGAAGAGATTTCATGCTAATTGTTAATCTCAAATTGATGGCTGATTTGCACTTCTTGTCAATAGCTCCAGGAGAATGACATCTTGTCCCTAACCTGTGTATCATTTCATGCGTTTGCAATTTAATTGCTAATTAAACATAGCACTAGAAATTAAGACCAGTAATTCACAGGGCAAGTTCCCATTAATGATATGACAAGTGTTAATGACTACACAAGAGCATTTTTGCTCCCAAAGTAAATAATTCTAAAATGTGCAGTCTCATACTTTTGGTTTGTGCTTTGTTGATTATGATGTAAAAAATGCCAATTTCACCTTTTCTTTTTTGGTCTTTTTCTCTTCTCCCTTTTAATCCATTTCTTCGTCTCTTAATTTCTGCCTCTATTTTTGATTTGACATTGAATTCAATCATTCTAAAATACTGGTCCTTCTCAGTCCTTTCCCTGTTTCATTCTTCAATCCTTTAATTAAATTATATAAGGAGCTACACTCTTCCAATGATTTCTAATTTTCCAGATGCACTATTGTTTGCTTATCAGTTACAGTTCCAACAATCTTGTGGACAGAAAGGTTTGAAATCTATATGTGCAAAAACAAGTATATGAACCAGGGCCTCATGATCCCTCATTTCAGTATAACCTAAGCATCCATGCCATTGTTTAGCTGATTAAAAAATAGAATTAAACATCTTAATGACACTTTGCTGTTGATTATTTTGAATGCTTTGCTTTTAGTCATGTCTCAGTGATACCATTTTTCAGTTTTATATCTGTAAATTCAAGTCCTACTCCAAAGTCTTGATCACATAATCCAGACTCGCACATTGGTGCAGCACAAAGAGATGCTGCAAAATCAGAGATTATGTCTTTTGTTTGAGATATTACCCTGAGTCTGTGCATGCTCTCTAATTTTAAATACTCAATGGCTTACATATAGCAGTGTTCCATAATTATCAGTGATAGGTCCACTATTGTATGTCATTTATATGAAAGGTCTCAATGAGAAAATAGGAGGCATGGTTAGTAATTTTGTTGATGACACCAAAATTAGTAGTATAGTAGACAGTGGAGAGGATAGTCTAAGTGTAGATTGGAATTTTGATCAGATGGACCAATGGGCTGAGGAATGGCAGATGGAGTTTAATTCAGATAAATGTGAGGTGTTGCATTTTGGGAAGGCAAGCCAGGGCAGGACATACAAAGTTAATGGTAAGGCCCTGAGGAGTGTTGTCAAACAGAGACACTTAGGGGTACAGATATGTAGTTCCTTGAAAGTGACATCATATGCAGACAGGGTGATGAAGAAGGCATTTTGTGAGCTTGCTTTCATCAGTCAGAGCTCTGAGTACAGGACTTAGATCGTCATGTCACAGCTGTACAAAACCTTGGTTAGACCACATTTGGAGTACTGCATACAATTCTGTGCAGCCTGCTATAGAAAGGGTGTTAGTAAACTGGAAAGGGTGCAAAAAGAATTTACAAGGATGTTTCCAAGACTGGACAGTTTGAGTTATAAGGAGAGGCTGAATAAGCTCCACTTTTTTTCATGGAGCATACGATGCTGAGGGGTGACCTTCTAGCGGTTTATAAAATCATGAGAGGCATGCATAAGGTGAATAGCCCAGGTCCTTTCCCCAGACTAGAGGAATCCAAACCACGAGAGCATAGGTTTAAGGTGAGAGGGGAAAGATTTAAGGGATACCTGAAATGTAACTTTTCCACAAAGAAAATGATGCACATATGGAACAAACTGCCAGAAGAAGCAATAGAGGTAGGTACAATTACAATATTTAAAAGATATTTGGACAGACATTAGATTAGATTACTTACAGTGTGGAAACAGGCCCTTCAGCCCAACAAGTCCACACCGACCCACCGAAGCGCAACCCACCCATACCCCTACATTTACCCCTTACCTAACCCTACGGTCAATTTAGCTTGGCCAATTCACCTGACCCGCACATCTTTGGACTGTGGGAGAAAACCGGAGCACCCGGAGGAAACCCACGCAGACACGGGGAGAATGTGCAAACTCCACACAGTCAGTCGCCTGAGTCGGGAATTGAACCCGGGTCTCTGGCGCTGTGAGACAGCAGTGCTAACCACTGTGCCACCGTGCCGCCCATGGAACGAAAAGATTTCGAGAGAAACGGGCTAAATGCAGGCAAATGGGGCTAGTTCAGTTTAGGAGACCTAGTCGGCATTAACGAGTTGAGCTGCACGGCCATTTCCATGCTGTATGACTCTGACATTTCTAGCTCAGTTTGACTCTTCTGAAACTTACTTGTGTTCTGATGAGGCTTTTTCAAAACTCATAATAAAATTAGCAAACTAAATATGGTTCTATGAAAGGAAAATCTTTTGTGTTTGTGGGGGAATATTTCCAGCAGAGTAAATAAAGTGGAAACCACAGGACGTTGTATTTTTGGATTTTTCAAAGCTTTCAATAAGGCTAGTACACAAAACAAGGGCTAGTGAAGTTGGTGATAAAATCTTAACACGGACAAAGGACTGATCCAAGGACAGAAAACAGATTTTGAATGAAAAAGTAATTTTGAGGTTGAGAGGCTTAGGGGAGCCAATGTTTTCTCAGTAGTTTGTAGTCTATATTAATGAATTAAATGAAGGGACTGAGTGCAATTTTACCAAGTTTGCTGATGATAGAAAACAAGCTCTGAGGTAGACACAGAGGTTGAGATATTATCTCACTCAAAAGCCAGAGTTGTCCGTGGGCCCAAAGAGCCTCAAAGGCATATAGATAGGTTAGGTGGACTGCAGATGATTTTTTAAGTGAAGAACTATGAGATTCCCCACTTAGACTGGAAGAACAAAAAAGCAGATGCTTTTTAAATGGTGAGAGGCTGGAAGTATTGGTATTTAGAGGGTGTTCTTAAACACAAATCACAGAGCTTTAACATATTGGTGTAGCAAACAGTTCAGAATTATGTGTTGGCTTTTATTGAAAACAAATTGGAGTACAAGGAAAAAGAGGGTCTTACTACAGTTGTAGAAGGCTTTAGTGAAATTACATGTGCTGTACTGTACTAGAGATTTGGGCATGAATTTTCACTGCAATAGAATATGTCTCCGTTAATGCAAAATTGACTACAATGGATGAAGTCCAAAAGCTTCACTCCCAAACAAGGCCATCTTTGCTTTGGGTTGGGAGAATAGGGGTGTGTTTCAAATTGCATATCCTTGGTTTTGAGGGTTTACGACCCTTATAAACCACCAACTGTCTCCAGTCAGGTCTAATTTCCATAAACAGAGGTGGCAGAACATATGCAGGTCAGGCCTGGTAGGAGCAAGCCTAACCTTCGTGGCATCCTAAGTAGGCGTGGCCTATCCTTTGGAAAGTTAATTAACCCTTTTGTATATGGTCCTGGGAGACTTTTGGATGAATCAGGTGTTACTTGGAAAGGTCAGGTGTTCTTTTTGGTTGTTAGAAGTAAACACCAATGTGAAAAAAAGTGCATGAATTCACAGCAACTGTAAATTCATTGAAAGGAACCGCCAAAAAATCTTTTAAAGCAAGCCAATCAAATAAACTGTCAAGAGACAATGGACACATTTAAATCTCCACCTGTTTCAATATTTGAAAAAAAATGGAATATGTAAAATAATATTTGTTTGCTATTTCATACTGTCTGTTGATATATGCTTGAGGGTTTCTATAATTAGATTAAAGTTGTGAGAGTTATTTTGTAACCTTCTACATGTAGACTACAAACTACTGAGAAAACATTGGCACCCCTAAGCCTCTCAACCTAAAAATTACTTTTTTATTTGAAATCTGTTTTCTGAACTTGGATCAATCCTTTGTCCATGTTAATATTTTATCACCAACTTCACTAGCCCTTGACTTGTGTGCTAGCCTTTTTGAAAGCTTTGCAAAATACAACATCCCAAAGTTGCCACTTTATTTACCTTGCTGGTAATATTTCCCCACAAACACAAAGGTTTTCCTTTCATAGAACCAAATCTAGTCTGCTAATTTTATTATGATTTTTGAAAAGGCCTCATCAGAACTCCAGTAACTTTCAGAGTCCTATCGAGCTTGAAATATCGGAGTGGGATATCTGTTATTTTTCAGCTTTATTGACAGCTCCACATGGTTATAGACTCTTTAAGAAGGAACAATGAATTTTGGTGCTTGGTTTATCAGTGATTAAGTGCTTGGATGATATGTTTTCTTTTGTTTTCTTTTAAGCTCTTGAGTGAAATATTTACTTTTATAATGGTTAATCCTAATTGAATGAACATGGATGTTGTGGCTAGGTTTTTATGATTGAGAGATTTCTTTAAATAAGATCTTCAGATGGCACTTAAACACATTGTTATTTTATCACATAGTTCCAGAGGTTTGCCCTTGGTCGATACTGGGTGAGGTGACATGGGCAAAGTTTGGTGGGTGGGAGCATGGGTTGGCAAAATTTGGCATAATAATTTGCCGTAGATTCCATAAATCGCCGTGGAATGGGTAAAAGAGACACATTTGGCATGGAGAATATGGGAGATCATTTGCTAGATCAGTCGTTAATTTTAAATCTGATACATTTGATTCACAAAATTTTATCTATTAAGGGATATAAGGCAAAGACAGGTGGATGAAATTAGGCCACAAATCAGCTATGATCTCATTGATTGACTGAACGGCTCGAGGCTGAATGGTCTACTCCTGTTCTTATGTTTCTGAGGTGTGTAAGTTGGCTCTGAGTCATAGTCTCAGAAGAAGGGTTGACCATTTTGAACACAGATGAGGAACATAACAAACTATACCATATTTTCTATGTTTCTAAATAGAAACAAAAAGTAATGAAATATATATCAGCATTTAGAAGTAAACATCTTTTTATTTGAAAAAACACTTTCAAGCAAGTGTTGAAATGATCAGGTTTTATGTTCACATTTTGAATCATACTAAGTTGGATATACTAGTGGAAAACAATCTGATTTATGAGAGAACTACATGTGCTGATGGTAAATGTTCTGATTCATGTGAACTTGACCTTTGCTAAAGTATTTCTGATTTACAATGATCATCTTGTTCACTCTTTGTGTCCCTGTTTTTTTCAGTATGCAGAACTCACCCATTTGTTCTCCTCCCTTCTTTGTATTTCTGAAGATATGGATATTGTACACTGAAAATACAAATACAACATCATAAATATTCAATAAAAGGATATGGACAGTTTTATGTTTCATGTTTTAAGAGGACTGATCAGATTTAATTTTAAAAATTTGGAGAAAAATCTTGTGTGTGAAGATAATGAATTGTATTCCCTTTTGTGCTTTAGAAGAGTTTTCTAATTGCTATTTTTGGACTTGAGACAATTTTGGTGTTTGAAGAAATGACCCATAAAATGTTCTATCTTTAATTTACTCTATTCCTTTTTCCTTTTTTGTAATTGGAAGTTATTTTCTGCTGGATTTTTTGATATTTTAGTTTATGCAAAACAGATTTGTCACACAGACAAAGGTGATTTCTGTTTGGCTGTGGAAGTGAGCCAAGTACTTTGACATGATGATAGGTGTGATATTATTTAGAACCGGTGAAATTCAGGGCTGTATGGGTGCATTGTTTTGCCTAGGATTGTGTTTTGACTTGCATATTTTTAAATATCATTGTGGTTTTAACTGTTTTTTGAATGGCGAGCAAAGAGTTTGTCAGTAAGAGCTAAGTCAAACAGTCAATGTCATTTCTTCTTGCTTTACACCTTCCTGTTTAACTGCTTTGTGAGGTAAAGGATTTTTACATTTTTATCATTTTACCTTGCCTAAACATTGTTTTGAATTGGCTTTCAAAAGCTGGCATAGGGGACTACTAAGGTATCATGGGGATTGTTACTTGGACCCCAAGTATTCACAATATGTGTTCATGATTTAGATGAAGGTACTAAATGTAATCTGTGAAAATTTGCAGATGACACAAAGCTGAGTGGAAGGGTGAGCTGTGAGGAGGATGTAGAGATGTTACATTGTGAGTTGGACAGACTTAAGGAGTGGGTAAATGCATGACAGATGTACAATATGGATAAATACGAGATTATTCACTTTGGGAACAAAAATAGGGAGACATTATTATTTGAACTTCTGTAAATTGAGAGAGAGGAATGTTCAATGATACCTAGGTGTCCTCGTGCACCAGTCGCTGAAAGTAAGTATGCAAATGTAGCAGGCAGTAAAGAAGGCAAACTTTATGTTGGCCTTCATACCGAGGAGATTCAAGTACATAGACAAGGATGTCTTGTTGCAATTGTAAGGGTAATGATGAGGCCACATCTGGAATATTGTGTGCAGTTATGATATCTTCATCTGTGGAAGGGTGTTCTTGCTTGATAGCATGTGTAGTAAAGGTTTAGGTTCAGCAGATTGATTCCTGGGATGACAGGGATGACATATGTGGAGAGATTGAGTTGGTTAGGACTATATCCCTTGGAGTTTAGAAGAATCAGGGGATATCTCAATGAAACCTATAAAATTATAACAGGACTAAACAACTGTTAGCTCATCTGGCTGGATGGCTGGGTGTGATGCCAACAGCGTGGGTTCAATTCCCACACTGGCTGAGGTTACCATGAAGGGCTGTTCTTGCCAACCTATCCCCTTGCCTGTGGCATGATGCTACTCAAGTTAAGCCGTCATCAGTCATAGAGGTATACAGCACAGAAACCGACCCTTCAGTCCAACCTATCCATGCTGACTAGATATCCTAAATAAATCTAGTCGCATTTGCCACCATTTGGCCCCTATCCCTCTAAACCCTTCCTATTCATAGACCCATCCAAATCCCTTTTAAATGTTGTAATTGAACTCACCTCCACTACTACTTCTGGCATATCATTCCACCCTCTGCATGAAAACGTTGCCTTTTAGGTCCCTTTTAAATCTTGCCCTCTCACCCTAAACCTATGTCCTCTATTTTTGGACTCCCCCACTTTGGTGAAAACACCTTGTCTATTTACAGTATCCATGCCCTCATGATTTATAAACTTCTATGAGGTCACCTCATAGCCTCCGACACTCCAGGGAAAATAGCCCCGGTCTATTCTGCCTCTCCTAATAGCTCAATCTCTTCAAACCTGGCAACATCTCTCTAAATCTTTTCTCAACCCTTTCAAGTTTCATTAGATCCTTTCTATAGGAGGGCAACCAGAATTGCACACAATATTCCAAAAGTGACCTAAACAATGTCCTGTACAGCTGCAACATGACCTCCTAACTCATTCGTTCAATGCACTGACCAGTAAAAGCAAGCTACTTTCCTGAGAAAGTAAAGTAAACTATGGTCCGGTAAGATTATGGTGTCTTCACCTTTTACAGAATGTAAAGCTTGAACTGAAAGTAAATAAACTAACTTTGCTATATTCATAGATCATAGAAACCCTCAATGTGGAAACAGGACATTTGGCCTAACAGCTCTACAAAGAGTCACTCACCCAGACCCATTCCTCTACCCTATTACTCTACATTTACCCCTGACTACTGCACCTTACCTACACATCCCTGAACACTGTGGGCAATTTGGCATGGCCAATTCACCTAACCTGCACATCTTTGGACTGTAGGCGGAAACCAGAGCACCCAAAGGAAACCCATCAGACACTGGGAGAATGTGCAAACTCCATAGTCACCCAAAGCTGGAATCCAACCTTGTCCCTGGCACCGTGAGGTAGCAGTGCTAACCACTGAGCCACCGTGCCACCTCCACCGATTCCAGACTTGGGCGACTGTCTTTGTGGAGTTTACAGATTCTCCCCGTGTCTGCGTGGATTTCCTCCGGGGGCTCCGGTTCCCTCCCATATTCTAAAAATGTGCCCATAGTGTAGATTAGGTGCATTAGTCAGGGGAAGTGTAGAGTGATAGGGTAGGGAAATGGGTCTAGATGCGATATTCTTTGGAGGATCGGTGTAGACTTGGTAAGCCAAATGGCCTGTTTCCACACTGTAGGAATTCTATGATTCTATATTGCAGAATTTATTAGTCTTTAAGGCAATGAAATATAAAAAGTATCTACTGAAAAATTAAAAAACTATTTGAGAAAGAGTAAAACTGCATTTAATACTACAGAATTAAAATGCTTTAAAGTAAGAAGAATAAATAATCACATTAAGAATAAATAGCTGAAGTAATAATACATCTTGGAAGATTTAATGTTAGAGATTGGCAAATAAAACACAGGATTGTACATCTTGGAGAAAACAGTTTTTAACATACAGACTTGCTTCTAACCTTGGCACTAAATCCCAAGCTGAATATTACATACACTATTGGATTCAATAGTACCTATAACTGATTACTTTATAGCTTGTTAAGGCATAAAAGAAGGCACAGAAACCTTTGATGAAATTCTACCATTTCTTGACAGTTATTTTAATTGGAGAAAAAGTAAAATTCGTGAAGTCCAGATTTAAATTAAAAAGTTCAGCATCCAGAGAAATCTGCAACAAAATCTACAGTTTAGAAGGAACTATGACTAGGGAGCTCTGATATAAAAAAATTATAAGAGACAGTTGTTGTTGGAATTGCTGATGAATTTTTGTTAGATTTATCACAGTCCAAAGGAGATTTGGTTGATGAGCAAGCTATTTAGATGGATCTGAAAGCAAGAAGACTTGAGGAGAAGTCCTGATAGGAGAAGGACAATCTTAATAAAGGAGAGCAAGCAAGTCCATTCAGTTTGTCAGGTACAAAAACCCGAACATATTTGACAAACCAGTGCAAAGAGCAGGCCAGCCACAGATAGTCCATGTCAACGCTGTGGAACAAGAAATTCATATAGATCTAAGCAGTGCCCACATTTTGTTTTCAAACTATAATTATAAAATTGAAGATTTTTTTTAGTCAGCACTGAATGAACTAGCACTGTCGGTAAACCAGCAAAAATTTTGTATGTCAAATACCAGAAGCTTCTTGTATTATTGCAATCTCCACAATGTCAATTGAGGGCACAAAAATGGAAATTGCTGGAAAAGCTCAGCAGATCTGACATCATCTATGGCGAGAAATCAAAGTTAACGTTTTGGGTCCAGCGAGCCTTCCTCAGAACTTCTTCAGGAACCTTTTAAATTGGAAAAAGACTTTAATTAGTTCAAATGGACAAGTAACAGGTTTAGAGAGATGAATTTACGCTGAGCCTGTCCAAAAACACGCCAGTAAAAGAACATCTCATTTTGGAAACATCTCATTCAGGAATAAATAGTTGTTGAAAAATCATTCAAGGGGCAACCGGTCATTGGGTATTCCAGACTCCTGCTGGAGCCCAAGAATAAAGAATGTGTACATTAAGATTGGCTACGACGACATAAGAAATGTGTTTCATGAGGCTGAGAAGAGCCTCTGGCCAACCAGTAAAAATGGGCTCAAACAGATTCAGATAAAGACAACTGATAATAATATGCTTCAGTTCACCAGTACTGTGTTAAAGGATGACCAGATCTAAAATCCAGTGAGTTAGACAAGAACGCATGCTTTCAGCACTGAGAGCATTTCACAATTGTTGCTAACTTTTTTTATGACTGAAGGCTTATTAATCCAAACTCCCTTCAGGGATATGCCAGTGGAGGCTTGGAGATCACCAGGTTTACATCTGAGGCTCAATCAGTGGTATGGACAGCAAAGATCTCAAGAGTTTGAGGATCTCATAACTCACTGTGAAATCTGCAATTACACAGGGTTGTCAGGACAGAGAAACAACCCTTTCTAGTTAGAACATCACCTCTGAAGAAAATTCACAAAACAGCAAAATTTGTTAGAATGTCAGTCTACAAAAAGTGAACAAAAAAAGCAGTAGAGCCATTTTAGCTTATTGATCAATCTTTAACTGAATTAGTTCAGGCACCAACACAGCTTGATGGACATAGTACAATATCAGATTCAATTGATGAAATGGCATAGATTTAGGAGGAATATTTCAGTTCTTTATCTTCAAATCAGTACTAGTGACATAGCTAACTCTGCAGCAATTTTCAAGGAGCAAGACTGAGGATGAGAGCATTTAGGGTTCATCAGTAAGACATCACAGTGAGTAACTGAAGACATTCAACCTAATCCAAAACTGAAGTTAAGAGTTTACCTACTTCAACCATGATGTATCAACATATTGCGAATAAAAATATGCTTACACAGATTGGAGTGGGATGCATGCAACATCATGGGCGAAAGTGAGAATTGCAGATGCTGGAGATCAGAGTCAAGATTAGAATGGTGCTGGAAAAGCACAGCATGTCAGGCAACATCCAAGGAGCAGGAAAATCGACATTTTGGGCAAAAAGCCCTTCATCAGGACCACTCTAGTCTTGATCCTGACATGCAACATCATGACAACCAACACTGAAGTGGGATGATCAACATTCACAAAGTCAGAACATTGTCAAGAAACCGTAGATGATGCAAAAAGGAAATCTTTTGTTTCATTAGTCATCTGTGAAGGGAATTAATGAAATTAAAAGTCTCCCAAAGTATGTTATATGTCAACTACCTGATTCAGCAAGTAGTGTTCCCTTGTGAAACAAATTCACAAGATTAAGGATTACCCAGGTAAAGTGAAGGACTGAATGTCTAGTTTAGCATGACCGACATCCTCAGTGAAGGACATTGTGATAAAAGGTCCTGCAAAATAGAGCTGACCACACGATCAAGAGCAGAATTAAAGTCAACAGTCATCTTACCAATATCCAACTTCTCAGTCCAAAAATATTCATACTAGAATCCCTACAGTGCGAAAGAGACCATTTGGCTCATCAAGTCTACACCATCCTCCGAAGAGCATCACACCCAGACACCCATCCTATCTCTGAAACTCTACATTAACCATGGCTAATCCACCTAGCCTGCACATCCATGGACACAGTGGGGCAATTTAGCATGATCAATTCACCTAACCTGCACATCATTGGACTGTGGGACTAAACCGGAATACCCAATAGAAACCCACATAGATATGGGGAGAACATGCACACTCCACACAGACCATCACCCAAGGATGGAATTGAACCAGGGTGCTTGGTGCTATGAGGCAGCAGTGCTAATTACTGTGCCACAGTGCTGCCCCGGAAGAATTATTGTGAAACCTTAGACTGCCTGAATTTGTCATGATAGTGACTAACATGATACGGAGTAGTAATCAATGTAACTATATATGTTAATGTATTATTGCTAACTGTGGAGAAAAAAAGTTTGGGGGAAGATGTTGTAGAAGGTAATGGTTCTAAAATGATTGATTTGTGAGATTGCATTAACTTCCAACCAATCTAATAATGTCATAGGGACCTGGGTGGAGAAAAGGCAGAACATTTATCATCTTGTAGGGTCAAAATTTATACCTGCAAGTTTTCTTAGTAACAATTTCTTTCTTACTGGTGTGTTATTTTTTCATAAGCCTGTTCAGAGCTACAATTTGACACACTTCTACGGTCAGTGAGACTCGAGCCTGGACCTTTCTGCCCAGAGACAGCACATTCTCACTGTGCTACAAAAGCCTTGTATCTTATTGGTGTAACTTGCATCTGATTTGCTATCATGAAATAAGCTGT
The DNA here is from genome assembly GCF_020745735.1 of Hemiscyllium ocellatum. Lineage (NCBI taxonomy): Eukaryota > Metazoa > Chordata > Chondrichthyes > Orectolobiformes > Hemiscylliidae > Hemiscyllium > Hemiscyllium ocellatum. The sequence goes on along the minus strand of NC_083434.1, from coordinate 31,720,523 downwards.
GTATTTTTTTCTTAAGAGAAGAACCACTTCACATGAAGCCTCACTAACCGTTTTCTCTAACACCATAAGTCAAGTAGGCCTTTAGACCCAATCAAGGAAAGAGGGTAGTGACAGCAAACTACCCCAACCACAAGCTGGTACTGGTTGGCTTTGCAGCATGTACGTCAAAATAGATTGCTTCTTAGACCCATTTCAATAAGTTTAAAATATGTTTTTATGAATGTGAAGTATTCTCAGATCAAACAAATGTGACCACTGCTGACCACTTGATCCTTTCTGAGTCGCACTGCTATCTTTCCCCCATATACCTCATGCTCCTTGCCTCTTTCCCCTTTGTTTACATACCTGTGGGACCGCAGTGAGGCCACTAATGGCTGAGTAAAATTATACTTCTCTGGCAAGCCGAATAACCCTTACCACTGCATGCAAATGAGTCTCTCATGTATATATCCATCTGCTCAACAAAGCACTTGAATTAGTTTTGTTTTTTTGTAATGACAGTGTTATTTGCTCAGCATAGTTAGAAGTCATAAGCTGCTACTAATTGTTGGATCAAGTCTACAGTTTGTATCATTTTACCATGATTATGTTTGACACGAGAACATAACTTCTACTAGTTTTGCTGTTGGATCTTTGATATGGTTGTCTTATGAGGAAACATCTGTGATTCTGATACAGAGAGGAGATACTTTCAGTGGTGTGGTGAGATGTGATTTCATTTATCTTTTAAAACTTCAAAAGAGTTAATGTAAATATGACTCCAGAAAAGTGATGCATTCCTAAAGTTTAATCAGCATGGTACTGACTAGCAATCTGTCAAAAGGCCACAATACGTTTTGTTTTGAGAGGCTATGTCAGGAGTGGTAATGTCCTCCTTGCAAGCTTGAGCATTGTGTACAGAGTTTTACTTAATTTTATATTGAATCAAGTAGTATTGACTTGATGACTGTATTGAAAATACTAGTAATCATTCAAAATAGTACTTTTACACGAAGTAATTCTGTTTTGTCTGATTCATCTAAGGTAAGTTCTGTTTAAAAAAAACTTGTCTCTTTCTGAATGGTTTCATTCAAAATAAAATTCATTCCTTAACCTGTTTGTTCCCATCCTTGGCTGTCTCACTGTTCTATCCGGTAATGGACAGGTAAATAACTTATTCTCAGGGCAGTGTGTCTCTACAACTGAGCATTAGGAGGCGCAGGAGATTTATTTGGCTGTTCCTGATCCTTCTATCGAGCAAGCAACAAACATCTGTGGATGCAATTGTTATTTTTCTCCCCCACATTTTTAAATCTATGGTATTATTGAAATGTAGTATGTTAACTTGTGACTACAATCATAATAGAATATGACATCGAAACACCTGCAGCAATATTGCAAGAGCTTTTAAAACAGCTGATTCCTAGAGTGGATGATTTATATGGCATTGAATTGAGAATGTCTTGAGTCAAAGCAGGTATTCTGTGGAAAGCAATTTTACTGAGCTACTGCTACGAAAGCATTCACCAAGTCTATTTGTTTTTATGTAGGCCATTCAGTCTGATGATGGCAATGGAGAAACTTTTAGAGATCATGATTGGGATTAAGATTGGCTATCATTTGTCAACCAATTAATAATAACAAATGTGATTTATTAACTGCAAATCCTGTCTGACCAACTGATTGAGCTCTGCAACCAGTTAACAAAAAGATAGTGCAGTCAGTATTATGTATGTTGACCTCAAAGAAAAATGTGCTGAGAAAGTTCAGGATGAGAAATTTCTGCTAATTAGAGCTTGAGGCATCTTCTCTCAAATCCTTACCCCAAACCCCACATACCAAGCTTTGTTATCATGTGGTCTGCTCTAAAACACCACACATCATTGACCACTTGTCATTCATTAATAGCTATTCATTCTCCCAGGCTGATCATTATCTACTCCTTTGTCTGTCCAATTGATCTTCTCTCTCTTTAGGCTCTATTTCCACCTATTGTTTATTCCTTAGCCCCTTCCCTCACTCTATTCCCAGCACAAAAAAACAACTTTTTCTTCGTTACCTTAGTTCTGAGGAAGGGTTACTGAACCCGAAATGTTAACTCTGATTTCTCTCCACAGATGCTGCCAGATCTGCAGAGCCTTTCTAGCAATTCCAGTTTTTGTTTCTGATTTTCCACAGTTCGTTCAGTTTTTATTGAAAAATACTCTGGTGTCCAAAGGTGTAACTTCTGAGCAGCCTAAATAATAGAAACAAATATTTACAGTCACCTTTTTTTTTCTACAGCTATCTATATTAATATTTAATTAAAAGCAAAGTACTGGGAATGTTGAAGATCTGAAGAATGAGTAAAAAGTGCTGCAGAAACTTAAATATCAGCACCTCTGCTGTTACCAATGGATTTTGGATACCTCAATCAGACTTCCTGCTCAGCCTACACTACTCCAATCAAAACAAACCCAAGTCTTTCCTCATAACTGAGACCTTTCATCCGAGGCAGCATCATGGTGAATCTCCTCTGCTCCCTCTCCAGTGCAATCGCATCCTTCTGATAATGCGGCAACTGGAACTGCACGCAGAATTTCATCTGTGGCCTAACTAATATTTTATAAAGTTGTGACAGAGACTTCCTTACACCTAAATTCTACATCCTGGGTAAAGAAAGCATCCATCTGCTTTCTTCACCATCCTTTTGTCAGGGATGATTTACAAGGATGTTGCCAGGGTTGGAGCTACAGGGAGAGGCTGAACAGGCTGGAGCAGTTTTCCCTGGAGCGTCGTAGGCTGAGAGGTGACCTTATAGAGGTTTACAAAATGATGAGGGGCATAGATAGGATAAATAGACAAAGTCTTTTCCCTGGGGTCGGGGAGTCCAGAACTAGACAGCATAGGTTTAGGGTGAGAGGGGAAAGATATAAAGGGGCAACATTTTCACGCAGAGGGTGGTACGTGTATGGAATGAGCTGCCAGACAAAGTGGTGGAGGCTGGTACAATTGCAACATTTAAGAGGCATTTGGGTGGGTAAATGAATAGGAAGAGTTTGGAGGAATATGGGCCAGGTGGGACTAGATTGGGTTGGGATTTCTGGTCGGCATGGACAGGTTGGACCGAAGGGTCTGTTTCCATGCTGTACGTCTCTATGACTCTATTTGCATACCAAGATCCCTTTGTTCCACACTACTCCTTAAGGACCTACAATTCATTGTGTACATCCCTTACGAGACCTCCTAAAATGCAATACCTTGCACTTATCAGAATTAAATTCCATCTGCCAATGCTCAGCTCAATTTACCAGCTAATCAATCTCAGACTGGAGACTGACACCATCCTCTTCACTATCAATGTCTACAAACTTACTAATAATACCGTCTACATTCACATTGCAGCCCAAAATGTTAACTCTGCTTTCTCACCATTGATGCTTCCAGACTTGCTGAGTTTCTCCAGCAATTTGTTTTTATTTCCAGGTGGCTTACTGGTCATTTTGCTGAAATTATATGACTGTGCACATGCTATCTGAAGTCAATGTTCAAAA